>NC_089850.1:24092565-24408398 GCF_036373705.1 Amia ocellicauda
AAGGATGGCAAGCTTTCGACTGTGAAGAAAGTGGTAGGTTAGTATAACATATTTACCACAACTTTGAGATATAGAGATACATTAGCAATTACGATCTTTGTAAGTTGTAAAAAATTAGTTAATTACTGTATAACATGAAGTCAAGAAAAGCCAGCAACAATAGCTGTGGCCTAGTAGTAGTACTGCATCCCAAATGTTAGGTGACTCCTGTTAGATTCTCTGTATAAATTACTAATTTGGAAGAAATTAGCACACAACATAATTATAAATGTAGTAAAGTTATTATTTTTTAAATATATCTTCCTAGTCACTTTAACATGTAATACTTTTGAAATATAAGAAAACAACTTGTTGAGTATTGATTAATTATGATCCTTTCTGTTTCATTTTTAAGAAAGACAGCTAGAACGTGTTCAAATGCGTGATACAATGACAAGAGCAGAAGAGACTCCAGCTTTGAAAAGAAAGTAATTTCAAAATAGCAGATATGCTGATGCCTCCAGCAGTGACACCAAAGACACTCAAGTGTGCCAGGTAAACATTGCTATTTAACATTTCTGTTAATGGCGAGTCATTTTAAGACTGAACAACATACAACACTTTGGTGTGATGCAAGAACCAAATCAAAACTTTGACCCACTAATCATAAGTTACAAATCTGGTGCTGATGGTATCTTTTTTGTTTGTCAAAAGGTAACAGTCTTCTACACCAGAGGGAATCTGCCATTAATACTGGGTTTGTAATTTGCGATTAGGCCCTAGGTAGGAAGCAGTATCTGTCACAGAAGTCTACAAGTGGACGCTGTTGATGGTATGGTATTGAGTTCTGCAAAGTTATTTTAGACAGCAGTAAAAAAAAAATGTTTTTGGTTTATTTTTTATTTAGAGCTCAAAGACTAAAGCAACTGCAAAGCAACAAAGGTCTACTGAAATTCTGAATCAGCTGACTAGGAAACCGCAAACTAATAAAGAGGGTGGAGAGGTACAACAACTTAAAAGTAAAATTCAAGAACTAGAACAGGAGAATAAGAAGCTCAAGGAAACGATAGTTGGAGGTAAGCATTATTGTTTCAAGCAGAATAAATATAGTATAGCATCAGGAGCATTATGTTAATAAAGACTAATAAATAAGTTAAGATATGCACATATTTGCGGAAATATAGTATTCTGGAACCATACATAAAACTAGCAAATTATGAGATTAATTAGTTAATTAATTATTTGAATGATTGATTAGGGCACTGCCCTTATAGGTTAAGACAATGGTATTGGTATCAACATCAACTGCGTTGTGAACCTGCCTTTACTTGATTATTCCATATAATTGGTGATTTCTAATTGGTGGGTGGGGGGGGTTAGGGTTAGCTATCCCTGTGATATTGGACAACATTGGGTAGCTAGGAAAGAGGGATGATTCTGGTCAGTTTGACCGCTCTATTGACAGTGAGGCAAATTGTCTTTGTGGAAGTCAATGGTATGCTGCATTGTCTGCAGGATCAACTGTGTCCATATCCTGAATCACAAGGAAATGGAAGACAACTTGACAAGGAAACAGTGTGTTGTATTACAGGCAGTGGTAACCAGTCTTTTATATATGTCAGTGAATCATTATCCTTTTTTGTAGCTTCCAAATTTAACCCATTTTAATTGAAAACCTAATATGAATTTGTAGAGCAGTAATTTAATTAGTTTTATCATACCTTACCATGACACTTCTGCAGTTCTTTAACAATTCATGACTTTTTGTTTTGGCATCTACAACAGACAAGTAGATCATTATTGCATTTGTGAGGATTGCATCCTAGGCTTAAGCCTTTTTGACAGTGGCACTCTGACCCGTTTATTAGTCCATGTCGAGCGAGGCGAAATGCCGTATTTTTTTTCAGTCTGCACATTGCGTTGTTACCACTTCTGACCCAGGTCGATAAACTGCAGTGTGAAATCTCTTGGCCAACCCACTCGACACCATGACACCATGTGAAAGCGACTTTACTGTAACTGGGTTCTTGATGCTATAGAGTTCATACACGCACACCCAAAACCAGACTCTTCAAGGTCAATACTCAGTCGTGTATTTTACCTTATTGACAAGCACAGACTTTTAAAGTAGCCATAGATATCATACATTTTCAAAGCTTATAAAATCATGATATTTGCAAGGACACCATTTCCTAGAATCAAGTTTCCTACACTTAATTTGTGAGAAATGCTATGCTGTTTGTGTTTGACATTGAAACTTTAGTGAAAAGTAAATCTACGTGGTGGAAGTGGCAAACGAGGGGAAAGAGAGGCATTGGATCCCAACAAAGTGAATGCCATATATGGGGAGTGTTTTTAAGCATTATTAAATGCTTTTAAACTTTTTTGTAGATGCCCATATTTTTTCTTCCATAGAGCCTCTTTTCACTTAAAAATAGTTTTGAATTCAATAGGTTTGTTATTATGTATGTATTTCTTAGCAGACATCCTTATCCAGGGCAACTTACAATTAGATCACATTATTTTTTACACACACACAAATAGCATTCTAGGTATAGCACCTTGCTCAAAGGTACAGAAGGGTCCCCCACCTGAGACTGAATCCACGATTGTCTGGTTAAAAGTCCAAATCCCTAACCACTACTTCACATTGCGCTTGTCACGGTTACCTCGTGGGAGGACCGTAAAGCTGTTAGAGACAGGACCCAAGTGCAGAGCTACTGCAATGAGCAGACAGAAACCAAGGAGAATCCAAAGGCGAGGTCAAGGTCACAGGCAAAAGGTCAAAATCCAGGAGGTCGAGAGAGAGAGAGAGAGAGAGAGAGAGAAAAAGAATAAAGCAAAAGGGGAGGGAGACAGAGTTAAGGAACAAGGAACAAGGAACAAGGAACAAGGAACAAGGAACAAGGAACAAGGAACAAGGAACAAGGAACAAGGAACAAGGAACAAGGAACAAGGAACAAGGAACAAGGCAAACACAGCTTGGTGAAGCAGGGAGAGCTGACAACACTTTGGCAAGAGTGAGGGCAGTGAGGGGTTTATAAACGAGAGCAGAAACTAGGAAGACAAGAGCAGGACCAATGAGAACAAAGGACAGGAGCAGAAGTGCACAAGGGTGAGGAGGAATGTTAATTGATAGAATGAAAAAAGGAAAGCAGTGAAGGGAGCAGGAAAAGGCAAGGGAATATTGGCGGCCTCTAGTGGGGGAAGAGGGTCAGGGCTAGGGAACTGTGACAGCGCTGTTATTCAGCATTAACTAAAGAATTAAGAAATACATGTATGGTGCAATGAACAGGCCTTGTCCTGCACTCACTACTTGAATGGTTGACAATTAAATATGGATAGGTTAACACTAAAGAATTGCATTTAGTTCTCAATAAAAATGGGTTTGTCAGCATTCAAACATTGAAACAAACTGAGTTGGTCAGTAGTAAGAGTGTACAATTGTTTTTTTTTTTTTTTTTAACTTGCAAAAAAAGGTGATTCATATAGTGTTTTTGAATGTTATATCTCAAGTATATATTTTTTTTTTACTTTATTTTCCTTTTCAGCTGCAACATTAATGAAATTTCCACTTGCCACCAAGTCACAGGTTGGTTCTGTAATTAATGGGAAAATAGCTGAACTTAGGTATGCAATAAAGAAAAACACACAAAAATACACAAGACTTTAATGATACTAACTGATACTGGTACTGGGCTTAGAAGTCATAAATTGTGTGGTAGTTCTAGTTCTATTTTAGGTTTCCCCTGTATTTTATTTAAATGTTTAATTTTGAAAACAAATTAAACATCCCTTATTGATGTTTTGCCTGTTGAATTTATTGTTATGTTTTTGCACTTTTACCATTGATTTAACTTACTTTTACCATGGTTTCAGATACCATCAACAGATATTTCGATATGTCAGTTTGGCGAGCTACAGGGCCAAACTGCCAGTTAGAGATACCTTCAGATATTTAAAGGTATCTCTAAATGATGATTCAGCTTGCCATAAGAAATAGTGTTAATTTACACTAGTGTTATTGTATCTATGGTGATAATGTACATGTGAATATCCGAGAAATATTAGGGAATGAAAGTAATAGAAAAATTGGTCAACCAGCCCATGAGAGAGATGATGTGCACACCAAAACCTAGGAGAGTTGAGACCTCAGAGCAGGACAGCGTAGAGAACTGCTGGGTTACAGTAGGTCATAACCGCAGAACAGGGCGTGCACAACCCCAAGAGACACCCCAAGAGCTAGAATTGCCCAACAGGTTCCAACTGCTGGACACCGAGTTGGACAATGACAGCTCAGAGGGTGATGAAGAGGGAGAAGAGGGAGGTAGTAGATCACACAGTGTACTCTAGTGACAAGGAGACCCACATGGTATCTTGCCTGCCTGGTGCTCAGGTTGCAGATCTCCCTAAACTAGTAGACGGGCTACTGGCCAAAGCCGGGGGTAATCCACTGGTCATGGTCCACATTGGAACCAATGACATAGGAAAAGGTAGGACAGAGGTTCTGTAAGACAAATTTAAAGAGTTAGGAACAAAACTAAAGAGCAGAACCTCCACGGTAGTTTTCTCTGAAATACTTCCGGTACCACGTGCCAGGCCAGGGAGACAGGCAGAGATTAGAAAGTTTAACACGTGGTTGAAATCTTGGTGTAGGGAAGAGGGGTTTAAGTTTATGGAGCATTGGTCTTTCTTCTGGGATAGATGGGACCTGTACTAACCGGACGGTCTACATCTAACAGAAGGGGGGCTAATGCATTGGGAGAGCGTATGAGCAGAGAAATTGAGAATCATTTAAACTAGGCACCAGGGGGGCAGGGAGCTCTGACAATGGGAGATGTTCCTCTAAGGAAAGAAAACAAAGGGAACCCGCTAGTAGGAAAGTCCTGAAATGTTTGTATCTCAATGCCAGGAGTATAAAGAACAAGATGTTGGACTTAGAAGCCACAGTGCTGGCATGTGACTATGATGTTGTAGGAGTGACGGAAACATGGCTTACAGAAAACGATGGGGATGAATACAAGTTCGAAGGATACACACAGTTTAGGAGAGACAAGCAAAATCAAAGAGGAGGTGGGGTAGCACTATATGTGAAAAATGACATTGAGGCAGAAGAACTAATATTAGATCCCAGTAACGGAACAGAATATTTGTGGGTGAAACTTTTGGACAAGAGATCTGGAGGATTAGTGGTAGGAGTGTGTTACAGACCACCCAACTCAGATATTCAGCAAGATGTTGCATTGTACAGTGTAATCAGGACTGCATGTAGCAAGGATGTGGCTGTTATAATGGGGGATTTCAATTTCCCAAACATAGACTGGGAAAGCCCGGTTGGGACTACAGAAGCAGAAATAGAAATGGTTGAGATGGTAAATGACTGCTTTCTAACTCAATTTGTCAGGGAACCAACCAGGGAGAGTGCATGCATTGACTTGATATTTTCAAATGACCAAGATAGAGTCAGAGGAACACTAGTTAGAGAACCAATGGCAAATTGTGATCACAACATGGTTAGCTTTGAGGCATTCTTATAAAAAACAAGGCCCAAGTCTAAAACAATGGTCTACAATTTCAGAAAAGCAAACCTTGAAGGTATGAGGCGACACTTAGAAGAGGTAGACTGGAGCACACTGGATACAGATTCAGTTAAAAATGGATGGTTATATTTTAAGAATATACTAATTGAGGCTCAGGAGAAATTTGTACCAAAACTTAGCAAATTGATGACCAAAAAACACTGACCAAAATGGCCCTCTGGGGACTGAGCCAATTTTTTACGATTTTACCACTTTTACATTTTAGCTGATGAACAATATGTATTAATGTATAAACCACACAAATTCTATATCTATGTTTTCAGGACAACCTCAGCTACACTCATATGCTTGTATAATGTACTTATAATGTAGTATTGAAAAAACAGAAACGAAAAGTGTTTTTTTTTTTTGTTTATTATTGATTGCACACCACACACTGTAATTTTGAATTGTTTTGACACTTTGACCAGTCTTTTCAAAGCCTCAGGTATTGAAATATGCATTGTTATTCAATAAAATATATAGATAACACTGCAATAATGTCCCTTTTTTCCAAATTGACCCATGCGAAAATGCATTTATATTTTCCACTGAGTTATTCTAGGCCCTATGATATATAATGCAATATAATACAATATAATATATACTTATTGTAGAACAGTCTTTTCAAAGCCTCAGGTATTGAAATATGCATTGTTTTTCAATCAAATATATACATAACACTGACATAATGCCCTTTTTTCCAAACTGACCCATGCGAAAATGCATTTCTATTGTCCACTGAGTTATTCTAGGCCCTATAATAAAGTATATATTATATTATATTATATTATATTATATTATATTATATTATAATTATAGAACAGTCTTTTCAAAGCCTTAGGTATTGAAATATGCATTGTTTTTCAATGAAATATATACATAACACTGAAATAATGCTCTTTTTTTCCAAACTGACCCAGGCGAACATTCATTTCTATTGTCCACTGAGTTATTCTAGGTCCTATAAAAACACTATAATACAATAATATAATATATACTGTATTCTAAGTACATGATACATGTATAAATGAATAGCTGAAGTTGTTCTGAATCCATAGACACGTCATTTGTGTCAGTAGGAGCTGTAATGGCTGAGCTATGGGCTGTCCTGTATCTGCCTCTTTGTCTGCCTGCAAGCAGCCCGCCTCCCCTCCCCGCTTTCTTCCTGCGCATCTCTTATCAGTCCCCAGTCACCTGACCGGGTCCACAGCAGCCTCAGCAGCTTCTCTCTCGATTGGCTTAGAGTCCTGTATCCAAGGCACATGACATGCCCAGCAACATGGTCACTATTGGGCAGTTCAGCTGCATTGCGTATAGGATTCCTAAAACCAGGAAGTGCGGAAGGTAAACTAGTCGCGTATTGTCGTTTTCAGGGGAATCTCGGCTTTTAAGGTAAAAAAAAAAAACAGATGTATTTATCTTTAATGGCTTAAAAATTATTAAATATTTTGTCAGAGCTGCCCGATTTCTAGGCGGTACCGCCCAATCCGTCCTCTAGATGTATGCAAAAAGATAACAAGAGGAAGAAAATGTTGTATAGCGCATACAAAATGGACGGAGACGAAACAAAATACATAGAATATGTTGAGCTGCAAAGAGATCTTAAGAAAGGGATCAGGAAAGCAAAGAGGGAAATAGAAAGAACCATGCTCTTGCAGCTAAAACTAATGCAAACTTTTTTCAATATTACAACAGCAAGAGGACAATAAGGGAAGAAGTGAAACAGATAAAGGGCAAAAATGGAAGTATCTTGGAAAACGAACCAGATGTGGCAAATGTTGTAAATGAGTATTTCACAGAGGTTTTTACAAAAGAAAAGACAAATAACATCCCACAGGTTAACAATCAGTCCAGTCAAACCCTAAGAGAGATCAGGATAAATTAGGAGGAGGTACTAAAGGGACTAGCAGAATTAAAAAAAAAAAAAATCACCTGGGCCAGATGGTATATTTCCAACAGTACTTAAAGAAATAAGGGAAATTATTTATAGGCCGCTAAGTCAAATATTCCAAATGACACTTAGAACAGGGATGTGCCTGGAAGAACTGACTGGAAGACAGCAAATGTCATACCAATCCACAAGAAAGTGGACAAAACTGAGCCAGGAAGACCTGCATCACCTGTAAAATGTTGGGAAAAATTATTAGACAGAAAATATAGGAGCATCTTAATGAAAACCATATTCTTGGAGATAGTCAACATGGGTTTAGATAAGGCAGATCATGTCTTACTAATTTATTCTAATTTTTTGAACACCCAACTGCAGCTGTAGATCATGTGAAAGCATATGATGTGATATACTTAGATTTTCAAAAAGCTTTTGATAAGGTTCCACACCAAAGACTGATCCTCAAATTGGAAAATGTAGGCATTCAGGGTAATGTAAGTAGATGGATTATGAACTGGTTGATGTATAGGAAACAGAGGGTGTCGATTAGAGGAGTCACTTCTAACTGGAGTGAGGTTGTTAGTGGAGTTCCACAGGGATCAGTACTAGGGCCTTCGCTTTTTCTAATCTATATTAATGATCTGGACTCTGGGATAGTTAGCAAACTTGTCAAATTTGCCAATGATACTAAAATAGGTGGCTCAGCAGATACAATTTCGGCAGCACAGGCTATTCAAAGGGACTTAGATAACATTCAGTTATGGGCCGACACCTTGCAGATGAAATTCAATGTGGACAAGTGCAAGGTAATACATGTAGGTAACAAAAATGTCCACTATAATTACACTATGGGAGGAACAGAACTAGATGAAGTACCGCATGAGAAAGACCTAGGAGTCTATGTGGACTCCTCACTTTCTCCATCCAAACAGTGTGGGGAAGCAATAAAAAAGGCAAACAGAATGCTAGGGTATATTGTCAAAAGTGTAGAATTTAAAACAAGGGAAATAATGTTAAGACTGTACAATGCATTAGTTAGACCTCATCTGGAATACTGTGTACAGTTCTGGGCTCCTCACTTCAAGAAGGATATTACTGCTCTAGAGGCAGTTCAGAGGAGAGCAACCAGACTTATTCCAGGTCTGAAGGGAAAGTCCTACTCGGAGAGACTGAGGGAACTGAACCTTTTCACCCTGGAACAGAGGAGACTATGTGGGGACTTGATCCAAGTCTTCAAAATCATGAAGAGCATCGACCACATCAAACCAGAGGAGCTTTTCCAGATCAGCAGGGACACAAACACCCGAGGACACAAATGGAAATTGGGCTACAAGGCATTCAAAACGGAAAATAGGAGACACTTCTTTAAATAGAGAGTAGTCACAATCTGGAACAAACTCCCCAGCAATGTGGTAGATGCTGAAAATTTGGGAACATTTTAAAATAGACTGGATAGGATCCTTGGATCACTTAGTTATTAATGGACACCAAACGAGCACAATGGGTCGACTGGCCTCCTCTCATTTGTAAATTGTCTTATGTTCTTATGTTCTAATATTTTTATTTATTTTATTTTTTAGTACTACAGTAAAACTCCAACTCTGTTTATAACAAGACTGTAAACAAGATTTGTGTGTACACTTTTGCAGTCGCTCAGATGAGGGCTCAAACTCATAACTGTTCAATAAATGTATGTTTCAAATGTGATTATTATATTATAAATATATTATAAAAGTATGAAAACTATAATTTAACTACATATTTTTCATACACTGTTATAGTATTGTTACATTTATGAAATCCGGCCAATTTCTATATATTAAAAATGTATTTAAAATGTTCTTACATATATTATCTACTTGTAGCATAAGGTACACTTTCAATTAAAGAAGTGAATTTATAGTATCACCTTATCACGAATCCTGGAATCTTGTAGAACTCAATTTCTGTAATAATTGGATGCAGACACCAATAAATTATCAGATTTATTCAAAAACAAAGACTAAATGTAGCACTACACTAATTATACAAAAGGGAAAAACTAATTAAAATTCAACTCTAGATCAACAAATCAAAGACAAATCACTTCCGTGACCAAATCAAAGACTATGGGATCGCATATGATAACACACAAATCATTAAACAAAAAAGGTTATAAACACATTGACTACAATACCGGTTAGTAAGACGAAGGTGAGTCTCTCATTAGTATTGTTAGTCAGACATTAAATAACTACGCAGGTTAGTATTTATGTCAGGTAACTTCTCGTTATATATATATCAGTCTCATTTACGTTTAGGTGCCGAGAAAGATCCTATCATTACTTGTTACCACAATTTCCCTTAACTGATTATTATTCAATGATTAAGGATAGGCAGGGCCATCTATAATCTGGTGTCTATTAACTTGTGTCAATTTCAGACTAAACAGTTAAACAGGAATGAGAACAAAACAGTTTAATCCAACACACATTTATATTTAAAAAACTAAATGATATTACACATTCTAGAGTTATGAATCACAGATTAACATTTCTAATTGATTTTTCAAATGTCATGAATCACAAACTCCAAACTGTTAAACTTATCTGAACTTCATCGCAGAGAGGCCTCTCTGGCTTCGGGCTCAGATAACAGCATACGGCACGAGGTCTGTGTGGTTTGGAACAAAGGCAGTCCGGTTCGGCTTTGTCCAAGAACTTCCACTCAGTCGATGCACCTGGAAGTTGGGGTTTCGCGAAAGTAGAGTCTTTTCCAAACAGATTTTCCACTGGTTTGAAGGCTCCAAGGTTGTGCACAAAATATTCTTGGCAAGCAGGGTTTTTCCACCGTAGTTACTTGAAGACAAAGTCTTTGAGGAAAGCAGGGCCCTGTTCGTTCCAAGGGTCAAGTTTCTTAAGACTCAAATTGCTATTTAAATGACTGAACACTTTCGTATACAGTTGACTTAGTCAATTGTCCAGCTGTAAAACTCCACTGATCAGGTGGGCACAGGCGGGCATGCGCAGCCTGTAAAGTTCTTTATTTGATAAAGTCCTTGAAAAGAATTCTTCGTACGGCTCATTCTCCTTCTCCTTCTAACTCTTCTGTTGCCGGCAAAGACTTGGTTGGTTTCTGGTTCCGGTTCGGGCAACAGAGCTACAGGTTGAGCTGTGGCAGTGAGTTTCTGGTTCAGGTGAGAGAGAGAGAGAGAGAGAGTGAGAGACCGTGCGCTGTTCTTTATACGTCTGTCAGATCAATAGGTGATTGGTTCTTGAGTTTTTGAGATTGGATTTCGGTTTCAGCCCCCAGTGTCCTATTGGAGGGGGGCTTGATTTATGACTGATGTCAATCCATGCCATCTTTTGGAAATGCCGGTTGGCCCGGGTTCGTAGCTATGTGTCTGGATTTCGGCTCTCGTCCATTTCTAAGAGTTTTTATTACCTACAGGCCCCCTTCCCCAGACATTTCACAGCAGGATTCCAAACTATTTGGCCTATTCTCGGTGCCATCCTCCCAGACTGTCACTTTGATGTAAACCAGTCCCACGCTTTAAGGAAATCTGATAACTTTGGGGGGAGAGGTCTTCTTTGGATCAGTGTTTCAGCTCAGACCTAAAATGCTCTTATCAAAATAACCCATCATAACGCTACACACTTAACATTTGAATATATTATTTTGTCATTCAATATATTTTAAATAATATATTAAACATATTTTTCTGACTGATTCTTCTCTAGTTTTGCGTTTTGCTAGTGTCCTTGTCACTACTGGAAGCATGAGGCGGTACCTGCAGCCCATTCAGGTTGCACAGGCAGTCCAGCTCCTCCAGGATGGCACATCCATACGTGCCATCGCAAGAAGGTTTGCTGTGTCTCCCTGTACAGTCTCAAGAGCATGGAAGAGATACCAAGAGACGGGCCATTACACGAGCTGGACAGGGCCGTAGATGGGCATCAACCCAGCAGCAGGACCGGTTTCTGCTCCTTTGTGCGAGGAGGAACAGGAGGAGCACTGCCAGAGCCCTACAGAATGACCTCCAGCGGGCTTCTGGTGTGCATGTTTCTGACCAAACTGTCAGAAACAGACTCCATGAGGGTAGCATGGGGGCCCGACGTTCTCTAGTGGGACCTGTGCTCACAGCCCAGCACCGTGCAGCTCGATTGGCATTCGCCATAGAACACCAGAATTGGCAGGTCCGCCATTGGCACCCCATTCTCTTTACAGATGAGAGCAGGTTCACACTGAGCACATGTGACAGACGTGAAAGAGTCTGGAGACGCCATTGTGAACGTTATGCTGCCTGCAACATCATCCAGCATGACCGGTTTGGCAGTGGGTCAGTGATGGTCTGGGGAGGCATATCCTTGGAGTGTTGCAGAGACCTCCACATGCTAGCCAATGGTACCCTGACTGCTGTTAGGTACTGGGATGAACTCCTTGGACCCATCGTCAGACCTTACGCAGTGGGCCCTGGGTTCCTCCTGGTGCAGGACAATGCCCGGCCTCATGTGGCCAGAGTGTGTTGGCAATTTCTGGATGACGAAGGCATTGATGCCACTGACTGGCCCTCACGTTCCCCATCTTTAATATATTTCGTTCATCGAGATCGATTTGATTTAAGTGTTCCCTTACTTTTTTTGAGCAGTGTATATATATATATATACACTCACCTAAAGGATTATTAGGAACACCATACTAATACTGTGTTTGACCCCCTTTCACCTACAGAACTGCCTTCATTCTACGTGGCATTGATTCAACAAGGTGCTGAAAGCATTCTTTAGAAATGTTGGCCCATATTGATAGGATAGCATCTTGCAGTTGATGGAGATTTGTGGGATGCACATCCAGGGCACGAAGCTCCCGTTCCACCACATCCCAAAGATGCTCTATTGGCTTGAGATCTAGTGACTGTGGGGGCCAGTTTAGTACAGTGAACTCATTGTCATGTTCAAGAAACCAATTTGAAATGATTCGACCTTTGTGACATGGTGCATTATCCTGCTGGAAGTAGCCATCAGAGGATGGGTACATGGTGGTCATAAAGGGATGGACATGGTCAGAAACAATGCTCAGGTAGGCCGTGGCATTTAAACGATGCCCAATTGGCACTAAGGGGCCTAAAGTGTGCCAAGAAAACATCCCCCACACCATTACACCACCACCACCAGCCTGCACAGTGGTAACAAGGCATGATGGATCCATGTTCTCATTCTGTTTACGCCAAATTCTGACTCTACCATCTGAATGTCTCAACAGAAATCGAGACTCATCAGACCAGGCAACATTTTTCCAGTCTTCAACTGTCCAATTTTGGTGAGCTTGTGCAAATTGTAGCCTCTTTTTGCTATTTGTAGTGGAGATGAGTGGTACCCGGTGGGGTCTTCTGCTGTTGTAGCCCATCCGCCTCAAGGTTGTACGTGTTGTGGCTTCACAAATGCTTTGCTGCATACCTCGGTTGTAACGAGTGGTTATTTCAGTCAAAGTTGCTCTTCTATCAGCTTGAATCAGTCGGCCCATTCTCCTCTGACCTCTAGCATCAACAAGGCATTTTCGCCCACAGGACTGCCGCATACTGGATGTTTTTCCCTTTTCACACCATTCTTTGTAAACCCTAGAAATGGTTGTGCGTGAAAATCCCAGTAACTGAGCAGATTGTGAAATACTCAGACCGGCCCGTCTGGCACCAACAACCATGCCACGCTCAAAATTGCTTAAATCACCTTTCTTTCCCATTCAGACATTCAGTTTGGAGTTCAGGAGATTGTCTTGACCAGGACCACACCCCTAAATGCATTGAAGCAACTGCCATGTGATTGGTTGGTTAGATAATTGCATTAATGAGAAATTGAACAGGCGTTCCTAATAATCCTTTAGGTGAGTGTATATATATATATATTTTTTTTTTTTTTCTGAAGTTAAACGAGAACGAACAATTATAAGGTGATTAATAAGGCTTTAACACAGCTTATCTTAATTAGAATTGTGTTTCAATAACATGGTATATGGAACCTTAACTCCTAGCAAATGTATGACAATGCAAGGAAAATTAACTCATTGATATCAAGTTAAAGTGGATCATTAATCTAATTCAGCCAAACTAAATGTAAGAAATATAATAATAAAAAAAATAATAATAATAATAAAAAAAAATAATAATAATAATAATATAATAGGACATCCAAATATGCACTGAATTTAATAACAACGCTTAAGTAAAATAAATAAACATATCATCCCTTTGTGTAATTTTAATGAATATATTTTCTAAAGATAAAAACAAGCTTACTTATGGAAAGCAAAAGGATATGGCGACTACACAGCAATAGGTGCTACGCAGCTGTTTTGGACACACAGCAGCAGTAATGTACCTACTATTATGTTTGATTCTGTGATGACCTACACACATACAGACAATTATGGATATTGGGTAATATGTATTACTACTACGTCCACAATATTGTGTTTGTACTGCAATATACTACGCTTATGAGCCTCGTGGTTTGTCCTGTGAGGACAATGACATAGAGGTGTGCACTACTATATTACCGAGGAGGTCTACATTCGGGATGTGTCCAGACTCGAGTGAACTGCACAGTGTGCTTGGACTGATGCCAGATGTGATTTCAATTAGATGTGTGTGTGTGTGTGTGTATGTGTGTATGTGTACAAATAACAGAATGTGAAACATAGCATTCGCCCCTCAGCCACCTGCAGACTCCAGTTCCTTTAATGCCGTGGCTTATTAACATATGGTAATGACTCGGTAGAGTGGAGAGTGACGTGATCAGCAGCCAATGAGAGCCGAGCTGACTGAAGAAGAGAGAAGAAACAGAAAGAATAAATATGACAGGAGAATAAGATTGTCATACGTATTTATTAAAATATTTAAAATACCAATGGTGGTTTCGGAGCACGTTATTATAAAATACTATACACTTTTTGAGTTTGTCCGAACAGACGAACACAAACAACAACAGCGGCTTGTGGCCGCGTTCTTTCCGCAGTTTTGCACAGATCTGTAGAAATCCTCTGATCCCATTGGTGGAGCAGTGCAGATCTGCGCTACACAAATGTGACCTGTACATGTGCACGTCCGTGTCTGTTGACCTTTTCTCTGTGTGGATCACGCGTGATTCTGCGAGATTTTAAGGCTGTGACGCAGATCGCCACGACAAGGATGTCAGATCAGTCGTTTAGTGTGTGTTACCCTGTACTTAAGCGATCATGTAGTGTGCGCTCCTTCACAACGCAAAAGACACAAATTCAGTGCAAAATAGTCGTTAAGTGTGAGCTGCCCACTGTTCACAAATTGGGGTCGGATTGTAGAAATCGTGTAGTGTGACCCCGGCATTAGATGTGAGATAACATGCGCAAAACTGGATTTAAAAGTCATGGTTATTATTAACTAGTATTATTACTACTAATATTACATAACTAGTATTACCATTACCAGCAAACTAATGTTACCCACTGTAAAGTTTAGCTAGCTAACGTTAGCTATATGTTGGGTTGCATTTGAAGAGGTTCTCAGTGCTGGAGACGTGGAGGCTTCACATACATTTCGTACAGATTATATCAAGGTTGAATATGACATCTCAACAGGCAATTACAAAATTATTTAGCTTTAGCTTTTGCTTTTGTTAACATTTATACATAATTATTCCTTGGACAACAATGTTATCTAACGCTGACATTTTAGTTATTTGTGCTAACGTGACCATTAATATGACTAACTTGTTACTACCAACTAGGTAGCTAGCTACCTCTAATATTAGCTTGTTACGTCGGGGCGCTCGTAGGCTTAACTTTAACACGTGACTTTCTGCTGAAGTTGATAGGATCATGTTGACTGATAAAAGATTTGAATATTAGCTATATAAACAGAACTTACCTGGCCGCATTTTAGGATGAGTTTATGGGGTTTCTCATTCTTTGATTGAGATCTGTATGCTTGTGCTTCAATTATTGTTGTGTCCCCTTCCTTGTTGGTTTGAATATTCAGAACATATCCTTCCACTGCATATTGCAATCCCTTTTGCCTCGATCTGGAGGATATCGCGGAGGTATTACTCCAAAAAGAATCACTTACACTGACCAGTAATACTACTTTTCCCCTCCATGCTTGGCTGTTTACAGTAGTTACTGCTTACAAAGAAGCGCAGCTTGACGGGCGTAGCAACAGTAATTAAGGTGGGCAGGGCTTTTGTGAAAGGTCAATTGGAAACATGAAATGCAAATGTATTCCGGGCTGACATTAAACATGCGCAATTCACAATCGAATTTGAATTGCATGAAATCCTTAATTAGACTGAATATACCAGTTTTTGCAATGTTAGTGTGATGCATTCATCCAATAACTGCGCAAAACTGTGTTAAAATGGTGGGGATAATAGTGCACTGTGGAGTGGCGCAGGTGTGTTTGCAGGCTTGCACCACACAGGAAAGCAATGCTATATTCCAATGTCACACAAAGATCTGCACCATGTTTGAATCGCTCCTTTTTTGGCCAAGTTACATTTTTCTTGCGCTGCACTCATTTTGAGTGGAAATTGCGCGAAGTTTGAAAATCGGGCCTGTGGTGTCTAGACAAGTGCCATGACCCAGTCAGCTCCAGTTCCTTTCAATAAGCTCTTAATTTCAAGTAGATACAAACTATACACCGATCAGCCATAACATTATGACCACCTGCCTAATATTGTGTAGGACCCCCTTTTGCCGCCAAAACAGCCCTGACCCATCGAGGCATGGACTCCATTAGACTTCTGAAAGTGTGCTGTGGTATTTGGCACCAAGACGTTAGCAGCAGATCCTTTAAGTCCTGTAAGTTGCGAGGTGGGGCCTCCATGGATCGGACTTGTTTGTCCAGCACATCCCACAGATGCTCAATTGGATTGAGATCTGGGGAATTTGGTCAAATTAAATTCAACACCTTAAATTTGTGATTCATCAGACCAGGCCTCCTTCCTCCATTGCTCCGTGGTCCAGTTCTGATGCTCACGTGCCCATTGTAGGCACTTTCGGCAGTGGACAGGACACTCTGACTGGTCTGCGGCTACACCTTTCTATCAGAACCAGCATTAACTTTTTCAGCAATTTGAGCTACAGTACCTCGTCTGTTGGATCAGACCACATGGGCCAGCCTTTGCTCCCCACATGCATCAATAACCCTTGGCCGCCCATGACTCTGTCGCTGGTTCACCACTTTTCCTTCCTTGGACCACTTTTGATAGGTACTGACCACTGCAGACTGGGAACACCCCACAAGAGCTGCAGTTTTGGAGATGCTTTGACCAAGTCGTCTAGCCATTACAATTTGGCCCTTGTCAGAGTCACTCAGATCTTTACGCTTGCCCATTTTTCCTGCTTCTAACACATCAACTTTGAGCACAAAATGTTAACTTGTTGCCTAATATATCCCACCCACTGACAGGTGCCATGATAACGAGATTATCAGTGTTATTCACTTCACCTGTCAGTGGTCGTAATGTTATGGCTGATGTACATTCATAATAATATGCATCTGTTTTCATATAACTAGTTCTAAAGAAGATTACAAAGAAATGGAAAAGGATAATAAAATGACATACATAAATAAATGTGTTTATTTTTATCAAATGTTTTATATACACATTTATTTACATAATGTTTGCAGTCCCTTCATTAATTGTATTTCCTTGTTTTTTTGATAAATAAACTGAACTCTTAAGTGAGCAAGGTCAAAAACAAAACACCCACTTTTACTTTTATATTACATTAGCAGGCAATCTGTTTACTCTGCACAGTATATTCATGTAAACACAAAACTTTTGCAATTTTAACATACATTTGTAAATATCATACATTTGTAAACAAAATCATAAATTAACTGCAAGAAAATTGTTACATTTTTACTTAAAACAAACAAAATCGAAAAGGTGAATAGGTATCACTGCAGCCATTGTGTGTGTGTGTGTGTGTGTGTGTGTGTGTGTGTGTGTGTGTATGTTTTATTCTGTGTACAATTTGATTCTAGAGGAATTAGGGCAAAATATTTTCAAAGTAAGAATTAGCTTAAGTGCCTTTCGAAACCATGGATAGAAAAAAGCATAAATCAGTGGATTAAATGTAGAATTAATGTAACCCAACCATATAAAAGCATCAAAAACAGCTGCTGGAGTCACAAAATTGATATAGACATCAATCATGATATTTATAATGAAAGGGAGCCAGCAAACTAGGTAGACACCCATTACTATTCCTAGTGTTTTAGCAGCTTTTTGCTCCCTGTTTCGCTGTGCTCTTCTTCTACTGTCTTCAAGTGTAAATGTTCTGTCTTCCATTAAATGTATTAGTCTTGCTTGATTTCTAGCAACAGTGTAAATGCGTGCATATATCCCAATCATGCCAAAACAGGGAATAAAAAAAATAACTGCATCCAGTAATGCCCACAGCTTATTAAAAACAAGTAAACAGCCACCCTCGCATGATAATACTGCTACCAATTCTTCTAGACCTCGGTCATTGGCTTTGGTGTAAATCAATCCAAAGCTATATATTGCTGGGAATACCCACCCAAGAGTTATAAAAATCCACGACACTCTGATTGTGATTTTGTTTGCATAATGAAGAGGCTCACACACTGCATAGTAGCGATCAATAGCAATAAAACACAAGTGATACATTGAACTAGTGCAAAACAAAATATCAACAGTTGTATGAAGTTTACAGAAGAATGATCCCATATACCAACAAGTTTCAACCATTCTGATCATGCTGAATGGGAGAACAAAAAGTCCGAGGAGGAAATCAGCAATTGCTAGAGAAAGAACTAACAGATTATTTGGTGAATGAAGCTGCTGGAAATGAGAGATGGAAATTATCACAAGCAGATTGCCACCAATTGTGATCAGCACTGAAAGAACAAATACAAAATACAAAACTGCTTTTTCGCCAACTGATCTGGACAGTTTAATGCAGGATTTGGTAACATTTTGAAAGCAGTACTCTACTGAATCCATCTGAATAACGGAGTAATTCATCTTGCTGAGGTTGAAAGTGATGTGTTGATGAAAAAATATATAATTGTGATGCCAGTTCACTTAAGCCTGTACCAGATAAAGTAATCAGCAGGCAATTATTGGGACTAGTTTACTTTGGTTGTGAACTGATGTGAAAAACATAGACAATTGTAACCAGGTGGACTGACAATTGGGAAGTGCGGGAGAATCCCCAATGAGCTGGTCTGTTTGGACCTGTGTGGGCCACTGGTCTATATTTTATTTATTTATTATTATGTATTTATTTTCTTGCCTGTTACTTGCTGATAATGACAGAGTTATTAACTGGGCATTCTCTCTCTCTCTTTCACACACATCATCACTCCAATCATCTCTTGTGTAAATCCAATATTGTAATAGCTAAGGGACAGGAGTGGCCAGGATTTTCTTATAAAGGGATTGGTGAACCGATTTCGCCTTTTGTTGGAATCTATTGTATTGATAGTGGATGAGTGTCATGTCAGTCAAAGATCTTCTATAGTAAGAAGATCCACTCCACTCTGCCTCAATTCCCATCATGTTGTGCGCAACAAATCCTGGTATAGAGAGAGAGAGAGAGAGGGATGCAAACGTTAGCACACTCCAATACATTTTTTGTAATGTTTAAACATGTATATGTAACAGGGCTCATTCAACAAAATGAATGAGCACATTACAAGTGAAGTAACCCCTCTAAATCAGTACAGTGTTAATCATACAGTGTCTGGAGACCCAGTCTTCTGGCATAAAGGGCTTATCACTGAACTGCAGTGCAGAGCTCAGAGGATCCAATGGTGTGCAATTCAAATCCCATGTGGGGAGCTTCAGTCTGCGCTGGCCACATTAATATTGTAAAACTTTTTTTTTTTACCGATACTTCATCATGACGGTACGATGCATGTGAGTTCATTACTATTTCTGTATGTTGATTTTGGCATAAATGTGGGCAGGTCAACTTGAAGTTCCCAGGACAATTTTTGGTCCCAGTCTTCCCCAGATTGTAACTGTATTATTTATTGGTTTTAACCCTTTACATTCCAATTATTTTGCAGTTGTCATGCTGCTCAGGTCCAATTTAATTTTGTGAAGAAAATAATGTTTCAGACCATTTATTGTTCAATTTGAAATAACTTTCACTTTTTTTGCAAAAAACAATGCACAAAGCAGTATTATTCCAAAGGACATCCTCAAATTTGAAAATAGTGCAAACATACTCGACTATTATAAATAATAAATAATATAATAATAATAATAATAATAATAATAATAATAATAATAATAATAATAATATTCCAGGCGCAAATTAAAAAAAGGTTTTTTGGCTTTTTACAGCACTTCACATACCTCTAACAAAGGTAACCAGCAAAAAATAATTTACATCAATATTTACAACTATTTACATGTTGCATGGTTTGAAAACAAAAAATAAAGAGAAATATGTAAAAAGCACAAAAATATGCATTAACAAACAATCACCTAAAAACAATATGCAATGTGCAATTATCTTGCATTGTTCAATGTCTATCTGTATTGTTGCCATGTATTATACTCCTTGAAGCATTCATCTGGGTGTAAGACAGGCTTTCTGCTGCAGGTTTTGCATAAGTATAAGTATAGTCTCATTTCTGCCTCCATCTAAACTATTTACTTCACTGTCTGCTTGTTCTAACATCTGTAACAGTTGTGCAGATGTGCGTGCTGTTTTCTGACTCCGTGATGCTGATGCAACGGGACTCCGTCCCTTTAAGGAATGTCCGCCCAAGGTAGAAAACTAAATGTCCCAGGAGCCCCTGCAGTAGAGACAGGAAGGGGCGGGGGCTCTTGTGTATATAAGGGAGCAGGCAGAGAGAATCCGGGCAATTGGTGGGAGGTTGCGGCCAGGGACAGATACGAGCTGGGAAAAGCCTAAGAGGAGCTGCTAGAACCTGTTGCAAGCTGCACACTTCACAGAAGGATATGTACCATCAAACTGCCCATGTGTATAGTTGGTAAGAGAGTATACTGGCGAGTGAGTATAATCGCCAAACCCTTGCTAATAGTCACTCGAATACTAATAATAATAAAATACCCCGTGGCTTGGGGAAAGACAAAAACCTGTTTAGGGAACCCGGGATTGTGGGGATAGTCCATCATTGCAGGACACTAATAATTGAAGATCCACACGGACATTCTAACCTGGGAATTGTCATCCTTCCACCTGCTGGTGGTTGGGGAGAAATAGTTTTCCCAAAAGGACTTCCCCTGTGTTTTTGGGGTTCCTGAACAGATGTGGTAATAGAGAGGGAAAGGAAGAAACCGCAGGACCGTAGGACCGCAAAGGGTTAATTTTAATTAACATGCAATGTGGGATTTGCACCATCAGTATGATCTAGAATTACATTTATTGTCACACTAAATGTCTTTACTACTACGAACAGACACACATATACTCTGATGTATGTTGTTGCTTGGTCTTGCATTACAGAAAATTTGTATTTTGGTTTGCTACCATTGTCATATTGAGATTATTATTATTATTATTATGTATTTCTTAGCAGACACCCTTATCCAGGGCGACTTACAAAATATAAGCGCAAAGCTGCTCCAGTGCAATGTGCCAATCACTTGTGTACTCTTTTGGGCTCTCAAAAACATGAACATTGGCAAAAGTTATTTTCCAGTTTGTATAAGTGTCTTCTTTTGAATATTATAATCCATGTTCAGGGTTTTTGGTTTTCCTGCAAATCATGTGTTCCCTTTGCTTCAGAATTACAGAGAAACCATAATTTATATTGTATAAATGCTATCCTATAATAATAATAATAATAATAATAATAATAATAATAATGGTTTGTACTGCAGCATAAACCTAAGAAAGAAGCACCCCTCTAAAGAGGGTTGAAGATGCTGCCCGTCCCAGAGACCGAGTACCATGAAAGTTCAATTTGTCTAATTAAATTAATGAACACACGAACATGGTATAAAAAATGCTATTGACACTCCTCCTCTGAAAAGAAGGGAAGATGCTGGATGTTAAATGCCCTCCACCACCTGCGGAAGCAGATGCCACTCCAAGGACAGAGACCAATCCCAAATGCTCTCCATCGCTTTGGGATGGAGATGCTACTACAAGACTAACAGATCGGCTCCCACATTCTAGATGTTTATTTTTACTTTTATACAGCTAAAACGCTGTAGGTTTTTTAATGCATATGTTTAGGAAAAGTCACAAACTGGTATGTGCAGTGTATTCACAGAATAATTCAAATTTTAATAACCAAATCGGTCAAATTGACCAGCTTGGTGCTTCTAGTGTTAATCAAAAGTACAGACACTCCAATGCATCGAATAAGTCGCTGGCTTCTTGGACTGTCTTGCAGGTGTGTCATAGCACCAGGTTAATTTAATGTGCATAATAGTAGACACATCACTGCTGGGCGATGGGCATGGCCACTAACTGTCCCACTCATGACTGATGCAGCATCATAGGCTTTAGCCACACACTGTAGATTCTCAAGACCATTTGACACCGGAATTTCCTCTATTGCATCAGTGATGGATTCTGCATCATCACCTTTAAGCTGGTTGAGTCCCAGGAAACATTTCTTTAATGTGCCCTTACATACTACACACACACAAGTTGTTCAGTATCCCTATCCATGGCCTTGTCTGCCATTACAGCATACGTATTTGCTGTCTTAATTTCTTTGACAATTGTTGTTGTAACCTCTGGGGAGCAGCTCTGAATCATCGAATTCTGAGATGATGGGGACAGGTAGGTGCTGTGAGGAGTCCTGTAATTTTGGAGGAAAGGATCAAATTGTGTAAAAAGCTTAATGCACTCAAGAAAGTTTCCTTGGTTGTTGCTTGATTCCATCTGTGTGGCCATAGAAAGGTATACCCTGTTTCCCAAAAAGTGTAGTGAGTATCATGATGTAAGAGAGGTACTCTCGCCACTCCTGAATTTTACACACTGCAGCTTGCAGTTGCTTTACACTGTCTTCATGCACTTCACTTGTCCTGTAACTCTTCCAAGACACTATTGTAGTCTTGTACACTGCACTTTTCTCGTGATCACAGAATTTGTCTGGAGCTTTCATCCAATGGCCTACTACCCTGGGCCACCTTGGACCCCGGACCCGCATCACCCGGAGTCCCCAGAAACACTGGCACACACGGTGTGGTTAAGCCTATGGGCCTACGCAGCGCTTGTATCCCACACTTCGGTGTCTGGATTACACAGTGTTCTGTCCGGCAGCAAAGTTCAATTCGGTGTGGTTGTGCAGTTGCCCCCGTTGTTGGCCCGCTAGGCACTCCACCTCGTCGCGAAGGCATCCCAGTTGCTGAGTGCCTCTGGTGCCTGCACTGATCGGTGCTACCACTGCAAGTTTCCTGCCACCTGCTCCAGCTGCACCTGCCGTTCTTGGTGTGTGCACTCCCATGCAGACAGCAGAGCAAAGAAGGAGACCACTGAAGCGGCGCCTCTGTGCCTCCCTCCTCTTCCTCGCTCCAGGTGCCGGCCTCCGTCTTAACAAGGCTGGAGCCCAAGTGTCTTTTGTCCACAGCACGGTGCTCATTTACAGGTCTACACAGGACTTGTCTTGTTAGGCCGCCCTTGTGTATAGTCAGTGTTGTTTCAGCGGAGGCCACCCAGGCTGGCCCTGTGTAGCCCACTGCATATGTTGTCACAGGTGTGCGTGTTTGTTACTCTGCTACCCCCTTGTTTACAATTCACTGAGCCCTGTATTAAGCAGAAGGCATGGAGCTGGTCTCCCCTTGCCCCGCTTTGTGTATGCTAGTAGTTAAGTACCACTTTTATTGCACTGACAGCTGTAAGTCCCGATTTTAGGTTATGTTTTATGATACAGTGTTAGTAAAATAAAATAAATTAAATTAAAAAGAGAATAACAAAATAAAGTTTTAAATGTAATAAAAATAAAAAGTATTTACACAGAGTGGGGTTCAAACCTACACAGACATGCATCCATTGGATCTTAAGTCATAAAAACACTAACATCAGATGGAATTACAGAAACTGCATTATTTTATGTGTCAGGTCTGCCCTTATACAATAGACATATTGTATTGATTATAGATTGTGTTTTGCACTGCAGTTTCTTTTGAAGCCTCTCTACATTTTTGTTTTGTTGGGTTTAGTAAATGCATGCATTTTGTTTCTTTTGCTGCAGAAATTCAATACAAAAAATGAATGACCCATCTCAGAGTAGCTTTATAGAATGCACGGTTTATGAAAAAAAGAAGACAGAATTGCTGCAGTAAAGGCTTTATTTGAAACAGGACATTACTGCAAGATAACAAAAATATGCAATATAGCTGCCATTTATTACGTGAAAATACAAAATATACAAACAGAAAAAGCCATAATAATAATAATAATAATAAATAAAAAAAATAATCTTCTAATCTGCCACATGTTCTCATCCACATCGCACCTGATATCTTCTCTGGCAAGGCATCTTGGGAAAAATCTTTTGGCATGCCTTATCCACCCCTGGCAGTGTTCAGCTGTGATGTCTTGGCATGCAGCATCCATTGCATCCAGGAGGGACATTTGGTCCTGTGGACGATGGTCAAAAACCTTCCATCTCCAGGCTGAGAAAAACTCCTCAATGGGGTTGAGGAAAGGGGAGTAAGGGGCAAGGAAAAGGAACATCATCCTCGGATGGGCGTCAAACCAGGCTGTGACTGCACGGGAATGGTGGAATGCAACATTGTCCCATGTGATCACATATATTGGCAAGTGGTCTCCCACTTGTCCCCTTTCTACCTCTGGCATCAGTCTTTCGTGCAGGTCTTCTAAAAACAGGAGAAGGTGGTCGGTGTTGTAGGGGCCAACCTCACATTTATGCAGGAGTGCACCATTGTTGGAGATTGCGGCGCACATGGTGATGTTGGCTCCTCTCTGGCCCGGCATGGTAACTGTGGCCCTTTTGCCAATTATGTTTCTTCAGCACTGACGCCTTTTCGCCAAATTGAAGCCAGCCTCATCAATGTAGATCATTTCATGTGTGACTTCATTGGCCTCCAAATTCATGACTCTCTGAAAGTAATTAGACACAGTGTGTGTAAATGCTTTGCTGTATACCTACTGTATGTCCTACTGTACTCCATGTCTATAGAGTAGTTTACTGCAAAACACACTATATATAGTACAGTAATGACTGTATTGCATTACCTTACCTGGACATATTGGCGACGGAGTTCTTTGATGCGCTCACTGTTCCTTTCAAAAGGAACTTTGTATATTTGTTTCATTCGGACTCTGTGTTTAGCTAGAGTCCGAGAAATGGATGTTATGCTGATTGCTGCAATGTTCCCAAAGACAAGGTTGTCCTATACAACTCTGGACTGAATGTCCTTCAGTTTTATTTCATTGTCATCAATCACCATGTTGACAATAGTACAATAGTAGACTGTACAATGCACTAGTTAGACCTCATCTGGAAAACTGTACAGTTCTGGGCTCCACACTTCAAGAAGGATTTTGCTGCTCTAGAGGCAGTTCAGAGGAGAGCAACCGGACTTATTCCAGGTCTGAAGGGAATGTCCTACTCGGAGAGACTGAGGGAACTGAACCTTTTCACCCTGGAACAGAGGAGACTACGTGGGGACTTGATCCAAGTCTTCAAAATTATGAATGGCATCGACCACATCAAACCAAAGCAGCTTTTTCAGATCAGCAGGGACACACGCACCCGGGGACACAAATGGAAATTGGGCTTCAAGGCATTCAAAACGGAAAACAGGAGACGCTTCTTCACACAGAGAGTAGTCACAATCTGGAACAAACTCCCCAGCAATGTGGTAGATGCTGAAAATTTGGGAACATTTAAAAATAGACTGGATAGGATCCTTGGATCACTTAGTTATTAATGGACACTAAACAAGCATGATGGGTCGAATGGCCTCCTCTCATTTGTAAACTTTCTTATGTTCTTATGTTCTAATAGCAAGTTCCTGTTCTTCATTTAGGAGCTTTCCTCTGCCCCCTGAGGGAGGTAGACGTTGAATCCTTAGAGAGACAAAATACAGTTACATATTAGAGACCGGAGGCTGAGATTTGGCTGTACTTGTTCACCAGCCTCTTTGTATGATAGCCCGTGGTTTATGACATGGTCTATGATAATAGCTCTTATTTCATCAGTTACCCTAGCTCTGGCCCTTCATTGAGCGCCACCACGCATTCTAACTCCTCTCCCTCTCCCTTGCCCTTGTCCCACTCCTCTCCCTTGTCCTGGTACCCATCTTCCTCTCCCTTGTGTAGGCATTTTTCATACTTTTTTGTGTTGCTCTATATTGTTCCTTTTCCACACAAGATCAGCCCAAAGAGGTCATCTTTTACTGTATACCATATGGTCATGTGATTGAAAGAACCTCAACACCTGAGTGTGTTCCCTAGATGGGAATCAGCTGTGATTTATTTGCATAACTTCAATCAGCTGTTTCTCAGTAGCAATGGAATAAAATACAGGGGATATATGAACAGCTGTTCACTTTGATTTTAGCCTATAAGTTAGGTTTAGAACATGATCTTATCTGTTCTGACATACAATGTGAAAGCATTTGTAAATTTGGCAGTTAAAATCCATTGTTTTGGTCTTGGTTGAGCTTGTGTGTAAAAGAAGTTCAAGCATTTTAAATTTGTGTTAATTGTATGCATTTTGTGTCAAAGCAACAAGAAATGTGTTAATTGTATAGCCTACACAGACGGATATTGTGCTAAGTGTGTTAAGAGTTTACAAAAATTGTTAAAAGTATTGAAAAAATTGTCATAGCAATCGTAAAAAACTGTAGTAATTAGTAATGACAACATGGTAATGCAGTCTGTGAAAAGTTATTAATAACCGGAGAACGAGACCTGTATATTTTCTTAAACTTCATGTAAATGAGAATTGTCAGATGTGTAACCGAATGCATGATTTTAGGATTGTTGTGTTCACTTTAATGTGTTGTATATTGTAAGTATCCACTAGGGGTTGCTATAATTATATGTAATGTTATGGTCTGCTAGAGAAAAAGAAAATAATTTAAGATGTCTGTCTGGCTTCGACAAAGACGTGTTGAACCCGTCTCCTGATTCTACCACTACACAACAAGAATCTGCCATAATTGCTAAATCAGTCATGAACAGAAATAAACAGAACCGTGCATGAATAACACTATAGAGGCAGAGGAATGCTAGAATAGTGCATGTGTGTGTGTGTTTAAGTTTAATGAAATTTGAAATTCTCATATATGTAATGCCTGATAATAAAATATTATATACACATGAATTATGGTTTTACCTAGTTAATAAATTCACACATACAAATGCCATTGTTTATCAAATGTTACATTTTTATTCAGCACACTTATCACATAAAACAGATAAACACCACTGACAATGTTCTTTGGCATGCAAACACAATAATAATGATAATAAAACATTTTTGTTTTGTTTTGTTTATGCTTGCACAAGGATTAAACATTTTACAGATAACAACAATTTATGTATTTCTATAGCCTATATATAAACAAACAACAACCAAAATAATAATAATGAGATAAAATAATATCATGAGTACCTGCTTTTAAAGAAATAACCACGGTAATTTTCCAAACAGCCGGCGTCTCTTTGCGGGGTGGATCTCTCTGTGGCATTTTGGGCGGGGCAGCGGCCCCCACCATTGGGATAACAAGCTCTGGTTCAGGAGAAATAGGATTTCTCTGTACAGACATAGAATTGTCCCCAGTAGGGACCATTTTCAGTTTCTCCAATAACCCCCTGTTAACTCTGTTAGACAATACCGAACCGGGAATATTAATCTCCACCATAGCTGTCATAAAACTGCCCCAGCCTTTTGGGGCTCTCCCTGCAAGCAAGAGTATGCGGCTGTGTGACAGCTCTAACCAGATCTATCACATGAGACCCACGGATAGGACCCCCCTTGTACACAAATTCCCCATTCTTGTTCCATAATGTTATAGAGTTGTTGGACACCATTTTCTTAAGTAATATTTCAGCATTTTTGTATTGCCTCTGTGGTATATGGTATAGCCTCTAAAAACAGGTTCTGTAGGTGTTATTTCAGCTGGGGTATCAGCATCAGGCATCTGCAGATTCTGCCTGCCGCATCAGGGCCAGGTACCGCTGTAACACTTGTGCTGTAACACTCGTCTTTTCATATTCACCCAATTGAGAGCTTTGCAGAATATCTTTCATTTCCAATTTATACGTGGCTATTGTTCTGATGTCATGTTTAAGTGGAAAGTCCTCTTTAAGGAGTTGCTTTAACTAGTAACTGTAAGAGAGCGAGGTTTCTCTGCATGTGCTATGACATACTGACAGCCAGAGTCACAGATAGCGAATGCACTCAAAGTTGGAAAGCCGTCAGCTTTTACTTTCTTCGTTTTTTTTTTTTTTATATACATAAACCACCGGGGTGTCAGGGGTGAAAAGACCAGTGACATGACATGAGATCGACAAATATGTATCCAAAAGACTTCTTGGTGGCATTTTCATAAGCTTCCAAAAAATATTGAGATTTACATTGATTCATCTGTCGAGCTAACGTTGTAATCTGTAATGTATATCTTGGGTTTTGAAAAGGACCATATATTTGGTGTTAGTGATAGTTCTATTTTTCCGTCCCTGACAAAACACATTCTGTACAATGTATAAAATACTGAGATTTCTGCGGTGCACATATTTAGTGAAGGCTTTTTCAATCTCATCGCTTTCACATGCCTTTTCCATAAGATCATCAATGATCAACATATTTACTTTATCGCAAGGCAGTAATTCATCGTCATTAAATGTTTCAGGCAAGCCCTCTATACATTTAATAAAAGGGTATTTTAACTTTAGTTATTTATAGAGAGGCTGCATGCAACTGTAGCACCATACAATATTATCAGGCATGTACGTTAACACATGGCTACCATTGTCTAAAAAATGTCAAACTCTTCCCACAATTAGAGGCAACTGACAAAATACATGACAATGTGTTCTGCAGTCTAAAATCCATTGTTCAATACCTGTAGGGCAAGGATGTAAGGTCTGGTCTCAGGACACGTTTATCATACACTACTTTCAATGTCTTCTGCAGTGTTCTCGTTTCTAGGTGCAAGTCACATTTAACACGTACAATCCCCGGTTGCCACAGTGTAATGTCTTTTATTTCACCATTTGCACCAGCCTCCTTATCCGCATAGTCAAGTATCAAATCTTTTAGGCTATCGAAATTAATTTTCTCACCTTGATACAAGCTTTCCCTCCTGAGAGCTTATATCCATAGGAGTTAGGTCCTGTTGCAACAAACTTGGTAATGTGCTGATCTGGAGGCAGCTCACTTGTCAATTGACCCAGATAATCTCCTAACTCGGGGTCCCACTGTCCTGGCCTGCTTACATAAATGATTGAATCAGTGTCATAATACAACAACGATCTTGTATTGCATCCAGAAGAGAGTACATTTACAGCCTAGCATAGGCTGTGGTGAAACTGGCGATACAAATATTTACATTTGATAGCTGTGTGTAGTGCTCTCTTTTACGTTTCCAGCTGACTCGTCATCATCAATAAAATCACAAGACGAGACCTCGTGGTATGGGGCAAACACATATTTAAATAATTCTTTGAGGTCTCTCACAATACTGGTGTTTTGTAAATCGGTTTGCTGTCCGAATTTTCCCCATAAAGAATTCAAAAATAATTTTGAAATCTGTATTTTGGCCGGATTCTTAGTAATATTGTAATGGTCTAAGTGTATACCCTTTGTAGCATAATACTCTCTGATGTAGCACTTGCGGTCTGTGTCTGTATCATATATTTCTGCTATTCTGGAACCCTTATCTGTAGTGGCCAGCAGCTCTGGCGTGCACCAGACACCGGTAATCAGTCTTTCATCATCACTATGCGTGCAGGGGGAGCAATGCTTTGTCTCGGCACAAATCCGACAAAGCGTGAAGAAAAGCTTTTTTCCAATCCTGGAAGGTAGCACGGGGAAAAATCAGCCATCTTGTGGGTTAACTTTGACTTTTGCTAGACCAAAATATTTGTGTAAATCTTCAAAGCCATCACATATTATATAAGGGTGACGAACGGGGTACAATTTGGTTTTATTCAAAAACAGGTACAGACTGGTGAAATCGTAGCTCCTCAACAGGCTTTGGCTGATAATACAATGTCACAGCATTGGTCCTCCCACCGAGTTTCCCTGGGGTCTAAAGGCGCTTCGGAAATAAAAGCTCTAACATCCTGATTTTCATTCTGCATTGTCTTCCAATTGTGTTCCCACATCACTTTGACATAAAACCCATGTAATTTTAAGAATTCGGTTTTATACTTTGTCTTTTTATATAGCCAACAAAATGTTGTTTGTGTGACGCTGTTAACGTCATTTTCACTATAACAGGTATCGCAAACGTGAAAAAACAACAACTGTGGTACTCAAATGCAGTGTTCACTCCATTTATTAATGCAAAACCATCTAGATAGTACGGGCCATATTTACGCTCACCACCCGGTTTTAGAGCATGTTGTATACTGATCTTGTCTGTGTGCTCTGTATACATAAGCCATTGAATAGCAGGGGTTGAAAATAACTTTTTCTGCCTGTGATAATTTTCGTGGGAGACTAATGCGACGGTGTTCGGCCTGAGAAATATGTACCGATACATGATCATACACACTGAAGCTATCGTGATGTACTGAAACGGGTCAAGACCGACTTTACTCAGGTCTGAATCGGGGTCTGATGGACACTTTGGATGTATCTGCACAGTAATGCTTAAGACTTCATTTCTAAATGTAGTACAAGCTTGTCTCAGTATTTACACATCCTGTATACAGTAACGTTTCAATTCATCTTGGAAATTGTGTTAATCGTACCATTTCTGAAACTCTGATTTATCATCACACATCATTTAGTCTACCCCGTACAATTGTTCAGCATGTAAGGGACCTACATAATTTTTGTTTGCGACCATGTTTAAGAAGTGGGGGAAATATCCTTTCACACCCTTGAACCCCATTGCTTTTGGCATATTGCTAAGTTTCATACGTAAAAAAAATGAACGTATCAATGAAGCTGATGTTCAGACTTTATGTCTTGCACATAATTTTACCTCATTAACTGTATAGCTGTATAGCTCATTTTCACTTATGAGCTATCTAATCACCAAGTATCATAGCCTTTACCATTGTGTGAAATAAAAGTGTAGTTTTTAAAACGCTTATCGATTAAACATTTCACAAAGTCTGATAAGCAAGAATCTCCATAAAACTTCCATGATAGTTAGTTGTTTATGTGCGAGGCATAAAAATAATTTGGGATGTGTGTCCCTGTTTCTTGCATGCATTCCAAATCAAAGAAAATGTATTTTTCTGATTGTTTGGGAATGTGTATCATGCTCATTAACATAAATTAATGTCAGAAATCTCGATAACACGCTTACAGCGCGGACATAGCTTTTCATCACAAGCGTGTGTTATTGGGAGAAAAGCACGGCACTCCGTTCAGAAAAAGCTCTATGCACATTGAATCTCTTTGGTCGCAGCTTTAGCCAGGTGTCTCCTGAGACAGACACCGCCTCTACAGAATATTTTACATACACTGCATCTTGTGATGGTCTCTCTAATCTCAAAACATTGAGGATCTAAACATGCATGCCACAAATTCCTACACGTGTGATTATTTTTATGTTCATAGGCAGCATGACAATACTTGCAGAAACTGCAAGCGCCTATAAATAATTTGATGTTTAAAACTCTGTAGTAATGTTGTTCGTGAAGCAATACGAATAGGACTTTAGAATTTATAGGTGTGGGCCCTGTAGTAAAATATTCCCACCCGTTTTCATACTACAATACCTTGATAATGACCCCCAATAGTCTTTCAAATGCCTGGATGTCTGAAAACCTTTTTTTTTTTTTCTGAGTTGAAAACCTCAGCTGACTATGTATGCGTTTGGCACCATCTAATATTTCTGCATCTGTGCACTCTTTCCCTTTCCACAAATGGTACACTGGCAGCGAAACAAATTGTTACCTTGGTTTTTGAAAACAATTAGATGACCCATTTTCTTGTCTATTATCTTGCTAAACAAAACACCTTTTATATGCCTCTGTGTACCACCTTGCATATTTCTAATTATGGTGACCGTTATTCTCAAACTGCCATCTGTTAGGATTTCGGTGTGACTTTGCAGTAAATTAGATATGCTCTCTAGGAAATCTGTCGCATACAACTCCCCCAAATTCCGCCTCCTCAAATAGAAGGAATTATTCAATGACCCTGAGCTCAGTCTAAGCTGTACAAAATCATTAGGACCCACATTGTGTGATATTTAATTTAAAAGCCCTTGCACAGCCCCATGCACAATACGGACAGCCTCTGTGTAAGATTCTATGAGATTGAGATTCACAAACCTGAATTCTTCATAGAACTATATACCCTGAAACCTATTAATTTCCCTGTCATATCAATGAGTACATTCCAAAAACACCCGAGACAGGTCCCCACCATCACCACCCATCCCCATTTGTAGATCATCATTTTCATTATTCACCTCTAACAATGCAACATTGCCACCCCCAATCTGATTAAAATTACTGTCAGCTTGTAATGCTAATTCATCAGACAAATCCAAATCTATATATTCCTGAATTTCCAAGTTTGATGAGTGATCACCAAGCTGTACACTACTTACATTATCAGCTTGAAACGGTGTCTGTGATCGTGCTAATTGTAACACATCCATTCTAGATTTAATCTTACGCAGCATTCTTTTGGCAGCATTAATTTTCTTTCTCAGTACTGCTGTGATTACACAAGCAGACTGAGCGTTTTTGTGCTTTACTTGTTTCATTGTTTGTCAATTGTGGTTTTCAGAATTGGTTATTTTCTGTATCAGCTCTTCTACATCTTGCAGAGAGACTGACTCACAGTGGCCCCATTCAGTGAACTCTCATCAGAAACGGGGCTATACCCTTTATGTTTTAACAAATTTGTCAAAACATGTATTTTTCTCTGAACTGTGTGTATGTCTTCTACAAGTTGCCAACAAATGTGACATATCTTGCTAAACAACAGGGCCCTAGAATCACCAGAGGTCTGACTGTCTGCACAGGATATTTGATCACATTTGCTCTCTTTATCCACACTTGGAGTGGTGTTAGCAGAGCTATTGGCCTGCTTACCTCTTTTTACAGTAGTGGGGTTTGATTTGATCACTTTCGCACAGTGCCCCTCCACATCAGAGGTGACATCAATAACCTGTTGTCTTTTACAAGCAGGATTCCATTTAGGTGTCACCACCTGCTCATCATCAGAAGAATCGTGAGCAACACGGGCTGTCTTACAGAGTACTTTTCTTGGTTATGTACAACTGAATTGTACTTTTTTTCTCAAAGTACCTGCGCGCTGTGTTGCTGATGGCTGTTTTCCCTGCTACACCAGCTGCTCCCTTATCAAGATGATCAGGTTTCTTCAGCAGTGGGCCTCTTGACCCCCTTTTCACTGGCCTCTGTAGGGGGTCTGATTGCCCTGGCTGTGCAGCGTTTTCAGCTATAAGAAAGAGATAGATGGTGTAACAGTATTGCAGTTACTACAGTCACTTTTCACTGCATTTAAAATAATAATAATAATAATAAAAATCACATCAGTAAAAACCAGTGAATGTTACATACCTCCATTAAAAGTTTGCTCTGTGACTTGTACAGGGTGGGGTAGTGCATAGTTATGCGGATTAAAGACCACCTCACTGGTCTCCCTCTCCCTCTCTGAAAATGTGTGTTGTTTATCACCAATGTGTTTATCTCACACAACTGTCAACATGAAAAGTGAAAACAGAAATTGGTACCGTAACTTTACACATTATTTGTTATTATGTTTTAGAAGATGCAGTGTATAATTAATTAGAACACCTTGTTCTATACCATACTAAGTCTGTATCAAATGTTGCATTGAACATATTGCTTTGGACTACCTTCAGAACTTGTGCTTCCTGCAGTTTGGAAGGCATTATTCGGGACGTACGTGTGGGGGGTTGTGAGTTCCACTCTACGGGTTGAACAGCTGGGCGCTGGGTCCAACAGTCGTGGGTCTGTTATTCTACGCCAGTGGTTCTCAAACTGTGGTACTGCGGAGCGCCCCCAGGTGGTATGCCAGACTACCCTGTAATTTGTTGTGTGCACAGAAAAATTAGTAATTAAAATAATAATAATAATAATAATAATAATAATAATAATAATAATAAAATCTATGTAAATTCTTAATTTGTAATGTATTAAATTTGTTTAACAAAGCTTGGGTTTTCATATTTTCTATTTTAATAAAAATTGTTTATTACGTCTATTAAGTTCCTGTTAGCTACGTTGGTAGTGCGTGCGCTAATACCGCTCTCGAGCTCTCAGAGAGACAGTTTAGCGCCACATCCGACACCGACACTAGCTCTGCTGCCGAACCCGATACAGACAGCACTGCTGGTGTTAGCAAGCAAGTTTGGGATTTACTTACACTGGGAAGGAGGAAGAACCAAGACCACAGTGTGTTGTGTGCTGTGAGATGCTCAGCAATGAGAGCATGAAGCCAGCGCATCTGAGGCGCCACTTCACCATGAAACATGCGATCTTGAAGGATGAGCCTGTTGATTTTTTCAGAGGAAACTTAAAAGATCTGAAGCAGCGCAAGTCCACCATAAGGAACAGTGCTACTCCAGTTTCCAAATCCCAACAAGCATCTTACCATGCTAGTCTGCAGATTGCTAGAGCAGGTAAGTCCACACTATTGGTGACGAACTTTGTTTATCATTGACAAAAGAGCTTACTCATTATGTGTGGAGAAAGAGCTGTTAACAGCTCGACTTTCACTCGCAAAATTATTGATATGGCAGATGATGTCAGAAGTATACTGATAGAGCGCATTAAGATGAGCAGATGCTTTTCACTACAATTAGATGAGTCTACTGATGTCGCTGATTTGGCCAATTTGCACGTTTATGTTAGATATGAGTTTGAGGGCATGTGTCATGAGGGCTTTCTGTTCTGTAAGCCCCTACCAACAAGAACTATACAGGGGAGCATATTTTTCTTCTGAATTAATTCATTTATCGAAGAGAATGGCATCGACAGGAGAAAATGTGTCGGAGTTATTACAGACGGTGACACAGCAGTGTAGTTGCACAGATTAGAGAGGTCGCTCTGGATATGAAGTGGATGCACTGCAGCATGCACCGCGGCGAGGCACTGGCAGTCAAGAAAATGCCTGATTTAAAATCTGCGCTAGACTCTGCTGTCAAATTTTATCAAAGCCCGACCAATTAATTCACATCTCTTCAGTGTGCTTTGTAATGAAATGGGCAGTGAACTTGTGCAGCTTTTGCTACATACTGAAGTGAGATGGTTATCAAGGGGCAGAGGCTCACAGTGCTCTTTGAACTGCACTCCAAGGTACAGATGTTTCTTCATGGCCAGAAATCTCCTTTGGCAAGTCTATTTGATGATCCAGTATGGCTGGTACAATTAGCCTACCTGTAGCGCTCGGGGGAAGCCTCCTTTGGACGATATGGTGCAAGTCGATCTTGATGCAGTATGACCCTCCGTCGCCTGCCTGGCATCTCCACCCAGTACATTACATCAGAGATCCTCTCAAGCACCGTACACAGGCCCACCCAGGAACTGGTGAGTTTTGGGCACCTGCCTCTTCTCTTGCGTGGCGAGTAAACCCACACCTTGGCACCTGGCTCGAAGTGAGTCTCTCTGGCACGCACATCATACAGGCGTTTTTGACAGTCGGACTGCGTTCTCATATGCTGTCGTGCAAACTGATGAATCTTATCAATGCGGTCCTGTAGTTGGTGCATGTACTCCAGTCCTGGTCCTGTAGTGGTGTCCTCATCAGGCGGCCTGCCATAAAGCAGTTCAGTGGGTGTTCTGAGCTCCCGGCCAAACATGATGGATGCAGGGGTGCAGCCAGTAGTCTGATGGACTGCAGTCCTGTACGCCATGAGTAGCAGGGGAAGGTGCATGTCCCAATCACGCTGGTGTTGCTCCACGAAAAAGGGATAGTACCGCTCCACCATGCTGTCACTCTGGGGATGCAGAGCCGTGGTACATGTCTTCTGTATCCTCAGAAGTTTGCAGACCTCCTGGAAGACCCCAGACCCAAAGTTTCGTCTTTGGTCACTGTGGAGCTCACCTGGCACTCCGAAGCAAGTGAAGAACTGTCCCACAAGAACTTCAGCCACTACTGCCCCCTCTTGGTTGGGCAGTGCATAGGCCTCAGGCCATTTAGAAAAATAGTCCATAGCAAGCATCACAGCGTCGATACCAGCTCTCGACCTCCCTTTTACAGCGCACCCAGTGCGCTGCCGCACTCGCTGCAAGGTTTTAGTAATTCCAAAGTGTCCTGCTGTTGGAAGGTCATGTGCAACTCTTAAAACGGAGGGCTTAATAGCAGTGAGTACCACTAACTGCCAAACAGTGCAATCTCCTGCTGGTGCTCGCCACTTCCTATAGAGCACCCCGTCTTTCACTTCCAAACTGTTCCATTGAGCCCATAATGCCTTCACTGTGGCTCCATATGGGGGAGATTTCGTCCCATGTAGGCCTGGGAGACAATGTAGTTGCTAGCATCAGTGTCGAATATGAAGGTGTGGTCTGGGACAGGGTAAGCAAGCACAGGTGCGGTGCAGAGAGTCCGTTTTATGGCATTGAAAGCATCCTCACACTCCTGCGTCGAGGCAAAACTCTGCTTGGTCTCGGTGAGCCTGTGTAAGGGCCGGGCCACGGTGGCGAATCCTCTGATGACGTGTCCGTAATATGATGCCAGCCCCAGGAAACTGCACAGCCTGTGGACATCTGTTGGTCGGGGCCACTTTTCGATAGTGTCCACTTTCCCGGGGTCAGTCGATAACCCCTCCCCGCTCACAATGTGACCTAGGAAGAGCTTTAGTCCGGTCTGATGCAAGCGTTCCAGAACCATCCGCAGATGCCTCATCGCCTCCTCAACCGTCCTTCCATGGATTAGGATGTCGCCTAAGTAGACAAGGCACACCGTCTTCGGGAGGCCGTCCAGAACGCACTCCATTAAGCAATCGAAGGTTGCCGGAGCATTGCATAGGCCAAATGGCTTAACAGTAAACTACCACAGTCCTTTCCCGTGCTGAACGCAGTTTTGGGTCACAACGCTGGGTCCAACACCACCTGCCAGTAGCCGCTCTTCAGGTCCAGCTTAGAGAACCACTAGGACCCAGCCAGCGCATCCAGGATGTCATCAATGCATGGAATTGGATAAGAGTCCTTTCAAGTGACTCCATTAAGTTTGCGGTAGTCCATGCAGAAGCGTTTCGAACCATCTTTCTTGTCCGCCAGCACCACCCTGAATGACCATGGGTTGTTTGATGGTTCAATTATTCACTTCTGCAGCATTTCTTGCTTCTTACGGTCAACTTCATTGCGGCAGGCCCAAGGCATGTGTCGAGGCGGCAGCCGAATGGTTGCAGCACCACCAGTGTCAATACGGTGTTGTACTAACCCCATGCACCCACTATCACCTTCACGTTGGGGAAAGACATTGTAAAATTCCTCCACCAGGTGGCGCATGGCTCCCGTTTGTTCCTCGCTTAAGCAATGGCTTCCCAGCTCAAACATTTCCATCATCGCTTGCGTCACATGATTCGTTGGAGAGGAGCTTGGTGCACGAGAGTGGTGAGTCTTTCTACGCCGGCATGTCACTAACCCGACGTGAAACTACTGCCCTTGGGGCCCTATTAGCAGTCTGTCTTGGCCCAAGTCCAGGCAGCATTGAGTAGCCCGCAGAAAATCAAGGCCCAGGATCAGCTCATCTTCCACATCAGCAATCCAGGCCTCATGCGTGACTAACAGCTCCCCGAGACTATTACTTTAGTGCCATGGCACCCATCACCGGAGCTGGTTCACCTGTCGCAGTGAGCAGTTCGCCATCCACGCGGCGCAGCCTATTTCTCCATCCCTGTCCACCTCTGTCCAGCACATCAGTGCGCAAGATGGTGACTGAGGCCACTGTGTCTATGAGGCCCTGGCAGTAAATATCTTCTACACAGCAGCCAACATGAAGGTGGCGTGCTCTCCCCAGCTGGCAGACCATGGGTGGGGTCCTCACCCGTGGTGGAATGCATTGCCTTTTAGAGCTGGTTGCTGCAGTTGCCGTGGTGGACTTGTCAGATGTGCGAGCCAGGTTCCACCTCATGAGCCTGGCTCCCTCTAGTTTCCTGAAGGCTGCCTTGAGTTCTGCTGGCCTCTCTCTGGCCAGATGCGTTTCTTTGGGCAGTTGGAAGCCATGTGGTCCAGGCGGCCGCATACCCAGCAGACTCGGTGTTGGCGCTGTATAGGGAGGGAAACCTCATCACACACCTCAAGGACTGTTCTGACCTCTCTCAGGTCACTGTGGGTCTGGCTGAATTGTTGAGGAGGCCAATTCTGTATTGTGGAGGGTCCCAGGTGAGTAGCTGTCATCTGGGGTTGCATCCAAGAAGGCTGGTAGCTTGGCATGGAGAGCTGTGACATCCATGGCCCATTGTGCAGATAGCCAGAATGTGGGCTCCCCAAAGAATATGGCTGTTGGGTCACATCTTCATTGAAGAGGGCATTCACGCTATTCACAGGGGCTGCATTTAAGCCAAATGCATGCATTGGCTTAGCCTCAGGCAATTGATGTGATGGAAAAGCAGCATTCTGAAAAAAAGGGGGCGCTACCGAGCACATGGATGGCTGGGGTCCCCCGTGGATCTATAGGGTTCCCCAAAGACCAGTTCATCCCTATTTGTGTTGTTGCTACGTCATTGTGGGGGCTCATGCACAAACTCACATTATTATTTGAATGTCTCTTCATAGGGACTAATGCAGGCTGATTCATGATAGCAGTCTCACAGCCCAGTCTCATACGGAAAGCATTGGTTTTGACCTCACTGCCACACTTCGTGCTCACATTGTCACTGGCCATCACGTCGCCGGTTGCCTCGCTTTCGAATTGGTCGGTCCCTCCCGCAGCATCTCCGTGCACAGCAGCGGCCATGTTTTCAGCTCCGCACACACATGTTTTCATTAAAGCATTTTTCTGAGTCCAATACACAGTCTCAACCTGAATATCAGCCAATAAAGCCTCTTGCAATGTGCTGGGGGATTTTAGTTTGAGTTGCATGTGGAGATCAACGTTTTCTAAACCCTCGATAAACTGCTCCGTCACCATCTGGTCTTGCAACTCCGACCCCACTCCCAGATAAGCGATTGCAAAAAGGCGTGCGAGCTCCAGTGCAAATCCCTGCATCGTCCCCCCGAGCTCTCTCCTCCTGGCTCTGAAAAGCACTCTAGCGATCGCTGCTTTCCACTCCACCCCATAGCGTCTGACGTGTAAATTAGACGGTTGGTGCTGCTTATTTATCGGGGGAAAAATGGTATTTCATAACTTATTCTAAGAAACAGACACAACATTTTATTCCATAACATATTCTGAGAAACCGCAAAAAAATGTTTTTCTCATAACATAATTCTGTTGGGTGGTACGCTGGAGTCCATTACACCCCAATAAAGTTTATCTTAACATACATCTGTGTCAGGGTGTCCTAGGGTAAGAGACCACATGAGGAGCACGTGTGTCTACACGTGACCTTGTGGAAAAAAAAAAAGGTGGACACTGGGTGTGGGTGGGGTGACCGTTTGGAGAGATAAAGTGTTATCGCACATTCGTTCTGGACACGGACATCATAGGGCGTAATGCTGACTGTACACTCGTGGCCCCCACCCTACTCCCTGCCTCCTCTAAAGAACCACCACCCCCCTTTTACTGTATAAAGCATGCACTTGTAAACATTGTAAACATGTCACCAGGTCGGTACAACCAGCTCACTGGTAACCGGTGGAAGGATTACAGTTAGGGCTGTACCCAACTCAGAATTTTGTCAGTCGGAATCGGTTCCTTTTTTCTTTTTTGCTCATAATAGACTATCTGGCAATCAGAAAATCCACTGGCATGAGTTTCAGTGATGATTTCGATCACATTAACATAAGCAAATGCAACAGAGTCATGGGAACATATTTGTTTGCATTTAAAAATCAATAGAAACAGCTGCATATGATGCAAGATTTGAATTGCGGTCTATTTGAATTGCCGACAACGTCAGGCTACCATATGGATTTGTCAGAATAATGTGACAGGCAGCACACATGTATTTCTTTTTAAATCAAGATAACCAAAATGTTTTATTTCACTGTAAACATTAAAAACAACGTGTAATCATAAAATGTTTGTAACTGGGTTTAAAACAAACTGAAAAAATCCCATATAAACCCCACGCACTGAGTGGCTGCTCGGCTCTGCGCTGTGAGCCCCGGCTCGCAGCTGCTCCATTGGAATCACTGTAAACAGACCGAGAACTCGGCAAAAAGACTCAAAATGGACGGGCGCAGCTCTTATTTTCATGCTTATAGCAAAAATACCTCTGGGGGTTGGCTAAAAACACCTATGAATCTGTAATATAGACAAACACAAGAATATATCTAATCTAAATTGGGCTTGTTTCCTATTGATTTACCTTTTGAAAATATAAAGTAAAGCGAACACGTGATTGTTTTTGTATTTCTATTGGTCTGTTTCTCTGGAAACAGTTACACCCATTTTGTTACAACCCTCTACTTTAAATTGACTTACAGTTTGGCAGTCAAATCACAGTGGTTCACAGAGGCGAAGAATTGCGTTTCAATAACACGGTTGAGGGAACATGAACTAGTAGCAAATTAGCATTAATATCCAGTTAGAGTGGATCATTATTCAAATTCAGCCAAACTTAATGTAAGAAATCAAGAAGAAGAAGAAGAAGAAGAAGAAGAAGAAGAAGGCACTGAATATGCACTGAATTTAACGCTTAAATAAAGGAATAACAAAATAATAATAATAATGTACACGTAAGAAAACTAAACCTACCAATTGAGACTTGAACCCAGATCACTAGGTTTACAGTGCTATTTCCTAATCACTGCACAACCTGACATACAGCTTTTGCACAAAACCTATTTTAAGTGCCGTGCAGCTGTCATGATTAATTGTATAAAACATAGTTATTGGGGTTATTGTTTCAAATAAATGTATCGAGTAAAAACATTAATTATAATACATAATACAAAATAGGTGTGTGTGTGTGTGTGTATATATATATATATATATATATATATATATATATATATATATATATATATATCCTACTATATTATCTTTTGGAAGTCGCCCTGGATAAGGGCATCTGCTAAGAAATAATAATAATAATAATAATAATAATAATAATAATAATAATAATACTATATATACGCATACGTGTGTTCTATGAGTCTACAATAAGTGAATGCACTCATGGTTACAAATGCTCAAGTGAAGAATATATAATGATGGGGACGATGAATTGTCATTAACCCACAGGAAGTGATTTGAAGATATCTCTAAATGATTTGCAGATATCTCTAAATGAACAGGAAGACATTTGAAGATATCTCTAAATGATTTGCAGATATCTCTAAATGATTTACAGATATCTGCAAATCATTTAGAGATATCCTCAAAATATTTAAAGATATCTCTAAATGTACTTTTAAATTAGATATCTTGAAATGATTTGCAGATATCTCTAAATTATTTGCAGATATCTTTAAATGATTTAGAGATATCTTGAAATATTTGAAGATATCTGGAATTATTTGAAGATATCTTCAAATATTTGCAGATATCTTGAAATTATTTAGAGATATCTCTAAATATTTGAAGATATCTTTAAATGAATTACAGATCTACTAAATGATAATTTGGCTTGCCATACTACTGGGGCACAGGCCCCCCATTACTCATATTGCTTTTTTTTCTTGAAAGCCTGCTGCGTGCAAGAAGTGTGCAAAACAATGCACTATACAAACTTCCCTTGCTTAACCCACATTTCCTACACTGCAACAAGTACTGGGAAAGGTAAACATGTAGATATATGAATCCTTATGTATCTTCAGCATACTGTACATGAACATTCTCAACATGTTTTATGGCATAAAGGCATACACTGTATATGCAAATAACAAAAACAGAGAGAAAACTTTCTTGCACATTTGCATTCTTCTACATTACACATTACATTACAACATTTCAAGAAACCAGTCATTTTATGACTTCAACAACTAAAATAAAGAGCATATATATTCTAAATGCAAAACAAAGTATTCCCCAGTAGTTTAAAAGTCTTGTTCATCGCCAAGTCCAAACTAAGTTGGTTCATTTTTTTAGCATTAAACTTTACTGCCTATTCTTCATTTTGGCAAAACGGTCAATCACTTGACTCAATTTACAAAGTTCTTCCCTCTCAACCGATAAGACAGTAAGATGGTGAAGTCTTGTCCCATTGTGCACCTCAGCCAAGTGTGGAGCCATCTCAGCACACTGAATGACCGTTCACAACTACAGCTATTGACTGGGATTGTCAGAGAGATCTGCACAATTTGTGTCAAGGTTGGGAACATGACTTCATCCAGCGAGTTGAATTGTATATCCTTAATTGGAAGGCTTTCCTTTTTGTGAGCCAGATAGTTTTTGGCCACTAAAACCCGATGTTAAATCAGTGTTGTAATGATCTGCCAGACCTCGGAGGTGCTCTTCACAAAGAAAGATATCTGATACAGGATTACAGGTCTGAACACCTCTTGAAATTTGGCCATTAAGAGATGAAAAGCATTAATCCATCTCAGCAACCATTCTGTCAAGGCAAGGTAGAAACAGGTTTCTTTTCAGCTTCTCTGCATCACTGAGGTCACTCACTGCTCCTCAACTAGCGTTTCTGCTTCTGCCTTTGCCTAGTAGCAGCACATGGCTCTGGGATCTGATTTGCTGCACACACAAATGGTCCTGACAGTATCATACAGCATAGTAGCCTTCTCATCTGTGCGCATCTGTTTTAGAGTGTCACACACAGCTCCTTTGTACTCAGCAGCCTTAGCAAGGTCTATTGTTTCACTTTGCAGATATTTGTGCAGGTTCTCGGTTACAGACAGAAAAGTCTTGAACATTATCAATAGGTATACTGTGGAGAATCTGCTAAGTTTGGCATGGAGTCCTACTGCCATGGAGTTGTTGATGCTGGAGAGACACTGAAGAACTGCAGGGAGATTCTCTAAGATGGCAACTGCAACTGGCTTGACCAGCGGGTCTTTGAAAGCTGCACAAGTTCGGATGGCTGTAACCCCAGCTGATTTTGAACATCTCTGAATTTGTGATGGTTTACAAGTGAAACACTGAATAATTACACAAAGTACACACTCTGTAGCAGGTCAAAGAGATCCCTGGCATATGGTATGGCCTGACAGGTGTGACATAGAACTAGGTTGAGCTGATATGCATAGCAGTGCACATAAATGGCCTCTGGATGGTTTGTTTTAAATCTGGCTTGTACACCACCTACAGCCCCACTCATAACTTCTGCACCTCATATGATTGTGCTACACACTTCAGCTCATCAATGCCATGATGCACTAGCTGCTCTTCTATAGCAGCAGTAATGCATTCTGCATCAAATTCTTTTAGTGTTGTCATTGCAAGCAAGCACTCCTTCACTGTATCTTCCGCAACATAGCGGACACATATGGACAGCTGTTCAGTATTTCCATCTCTGACTTCATCTGCCATAATTGAAAACATACCTGCCTCTTTTACCTCCCTGACAATATTTGCTGTAACCTCTTCTGCACAGCACCCAATTATCTAATTTTGAGATGCAGGTGATAAGTGCTGTGTGAAGGGGCTGAATGGGATTGCAAAAAAGGGTCAGGTTGTGGCTGGAGCTTCCCTCATCATGGCCAAGGAAGGGAATATATTGCTTGGCCAGGAATTGTGTCACAGCCACAATACTGGTGAGGTACTCCCGTTTGTCTTTTATTTCTGCCTCATTTGCTGAGTGCAATTGTTCAATTACACTGCCATGAGAAACACTGGCATTAAAGCTGTGCCAGGAAAGCATGCTTGCTTTATGGGCAGGTGTCTTCTCATGCTCTCTAAAGAGATCCAGAGCTTTTTTCCAATGTGTTAGGCCAGTGCTAACAAAGGTGTCATGTTTCATGTTTTTACCAAACATCCTACATGAAAAACAAAAAGCTGCATCTCTAGATTTCCCAACCAGGGAAACCTTCCAAACCAGTTCGAATTAAAAGATCACTTTTTTAACCCAAAGTTGTGCTGGGGATATTGGGACAACTTAATCTGTTTTGGGCCACAATGCTTTTCCCCCAGGTCACTAATGTTTCCCTCTACATTGTGACCAGTGTTTTTTACCCTTGCCCCATCTAATGTTCTCTGCTGCTACTGTGTTCATCTCTCCCCCAGTTTCCTCTCCATGGCTCTCCTGTCTTTCGCCTGTCTCTCACCTGTCCTTCTCCACTTTCTCGCTTTGACCCGCCTCAGACTGTTCATCCAGCTTCATCTCTCCTCCTCCTCCACCTACACTCTGCTCCTCTTTTTCTGCAGCAATATCCAAAAAATTAATCTAATTGAAAATACCCTCAGCAAATTCACATAATCATTCAGGATTTCATGGTTACCAGACCTGCAAGTAGCCTATGCTAGCTAGCTAGTTCATATTAGGACATCCTCAGACATCAGAGTCAGGTCTCAGACATCAGATGAAAAAGCATCAGGTCTCAGGAAAACCTCTGTCAAGTCTATGGAATTGCAGAGAAAATAAACATTTTTTTGTGTTCTGTAGTACTGTCTTTGATTGTGTATGATAACTATGAATCAATCTTTCGGATATGAAATTAATAATTTAATTCGCTAGCGCTAGTTTAGGACACTACATAAACAGTTGGCAGTAACTATGGCTGCTGTGTGCTATTTACCTAGTGACTAAAAAGGACTATAGTTTGGCTTGTTCTAAGTTGTTGTTGCAAGTAAACTTAATTAGTTTCAAACTTCAGTTTAAACTGATACCAATTATGTTAGCTAGCTAGTTATTAATAAAAAAAAGACACTTCTGCATTTATAAAGTTAGAGATAGCTCAGCTAGTTTCACAAGCTAGCAACCAAACTCAGCCAGTTTAGCTACCAACTCTGCCTAGCGACCAACGCTTACCTAGCAACCAACTCTCTGCTCATTCTGAGACCTTTTTGTCTGAAGCCATTTCGTCTGAAGCCGTTTTGTCAGTATCATAAAACATATAACCTTAAAAACACAGTTTAACCTATTAAACATTAAACCCCTACACCAACAGTGTGAGGTAGTGGGGAGCTGTTGTCAAGATGACCTTGTTCCCTTACTAAGATGGCTGTCATCCTAAAAAGATGGCTACCACCTTACCAAGATGGCTGTCATCCTAACATAATGGCTACCACCTTACCAAGATGGATTGGGGAAGGTCACATGGTAACCCAGGGGAAGGCTGGGAAGGAGAGATTCCCAGTTCAAAGGGTAACCCTGGAGGAGGGTGGGAAGGAGAGGTTCTGGTTCAAGGGGCAACCGGAAGGTAAGGCGGGACTTCCAGTCCATGGGCACAGAGACTTACAGCTGTCAGTGCAATAAAAGTGGTACTTGACAAGAGCTTCTCTTGTTGCTCCACTTTGTATACTATTGCACAGTAGAGCTGCTATCGCCCCACCCCTAGCTGGCAGAAGGTGAGTATGCCTGTGTTCAGCAGAGGGTACACAAGCAGATCTCCTATCAACCCCGCTCCATATTTGGTATCAGTATTGTTTGAAGGTGAGGGTAGAGATGCTATTTGCACTCCCCTCTCTGCATTACCCTATCTCTGTGTGACTGATGTCCTTACTCCTGGGCGACCACAATGTGGTCCCAAGGGGCCCCCATGACCGTTTTTACCTGGGGGACCAACGTGCTGTGTCTCCTCTATAGACCAACCCAACCCAGGCCTGTTCCAGCTCTGGGCCTGGCCACTGAGCTTTATTGCTTGATAGCCTGGTGTCTGTAAGTCGCGGTAGTAGCCACTATTTGGTCAGAGATAGCTCCCTCTAAGAACTCGCAGTATTCCTACCGCTGGCAGACGTTTCACACCTGGTGCCAAGACAGGGGTCATGACCCAATTAATTGCCACATCGGGGTCATATTACAATTTTTACAGGAGCTGTTGGACCAGGGCAAGTCACCATCCACGCTCAAAGTGTAGCTGGCGGCCATATCATGTCTGGATTGATGGCGAGCCCCCATGGTCTCATTTCTTGGCTGTGCAGTTTCTGAAGGGAGCTCGATGGCTACGGCCTCCTCTCACCCCTTCATTGCCCACATGGTGCCTTGATGTAGTGCTGGATGCACTTTCCGACCCATTTGAGCCACTTAACTCAGCTGAGCTGAAGTTAGTCACTTAAGACACACAGTCTTGATTTTGCTGGCAATCACCTCTGCAAAACACGTGAGCGAGTTACAAGCCCTGTGCGTACACCCATCATGTGTTCGTTTTGTGGGAGATGGCTCCAGGATTATGCTACGGCCTAACCCTGCGTTCCTCCTGAAAGTGCTGTCTCCTTTTCATATCAACAGGCTTATTGAGTTGATGGCTTTCGTCCTCCCTTCTCTTAGGAGCAAGAGAGTCGGCTTCACCTGCTCTACCTTGTGCGGGCCCTCAGATGCTATTCGGAAAGCACTAAGGACATTAGGCACTCTGACTAACTGTTTGTGTCCTGTGGAGCATGGACACAGGGCCAGGCACTTTCAAAGCAGCGCCTCTCATGTTGAATTGTGAACACTATTACCATGGCCTACGAGTCCACTGGGACCCCGGTGTCTGGACACCTGGTGGCCCAGTCGCCTTGGGGCATTGCCACATCGTGGTCCCTTTTTCGTGGAGCCCCCTTGGCTCACATTTGTCTGGTTCTACAGGTTGGACATGATGGACCCGGTCTCTTCCATTGGGAACCTGGTGTTGGCTTCAGTCAAGCCCCAGTAGCCTGTAGGCTCTGGTTCCTGGTCTCTATTCCCAGTCTGCCCCTGTTAGCACATCCTGGATGGAGTTAGACTGAACCATATTTTCCCTTCGTACCGGACTATACCTTCCAGTCGAGCACCCACGCAAACTGCTCCTGGGCTTGCTGACTGCCCTGTTGATGTGGACTGCTGCCACTATCCTCAGCAGAGGGTTCTTGAGCTACTCGTGCCCCGCTGTATACAGAATATTTGTCCCAACACGGAAGAGCTGTTGTTGCCCTGCGTTAGCTGTGCTAAACAGCAGGTGTCAGCTGCGTTACGTGAGAGGTGCATGAGCTGGCTCCTGCGCCCCATAGTGTACATTGGTTTGTCACGACATGGTCGAGCTTGGTGTGGCCTCGCTCCTAGCTGTGCTAGCAGACCAAGCGGCCACCACTCCCATGCTGCGCAGAGGGTGCATGAGCCGGCTCATGAGCTGGCTCTTGCACCCCGTGGTATAAATATATTTTTTGTAATGGTAGAGCCCGCTGTTGTCCTGCATCTAGCTTTGCTAGTAGGTGACAACTACTCCCGTGTTACACGGAGGGTGCATGATCTGCTTCCTGCACCCCGCGATATATATAGTTTTGACAGCACAGTAGAGCTGGCTGCTCTGTACTGTTCAGTTGAGCGAGATTGCTCCTGTGCTCCGCGGAGGCGGCATGAATGTTCCTGCTGCCCGCGTTGTATTTACTGTTGTGCTCAGCTGTGGCTACTCCAGTGTCTGACTAGTCAGCTGTATATTATGTTGAATTACAGTGGGTCTTTGGCCCCGCTCCTGCAGGGAGCCACATTCATGTGTGGAGGGCGTACAGGTTGCTTGATTGCCCACGCCATATATCGTACAAGTAGATATATGGTTTCGCTCCTAGCTGCACTAGTAGAGCAGCCAGCCTTGCTGTTGTAAGCAGAGGGCTTAAGAGTTAACCTCTGTAGCCCCGCTTTGTATATGCTGGTTGCAGACAGTTCCCGGTAGAGCGTGACTGCAGTCCTCACTCCTGGGCAGCCCAGCTGTGGCCCCAAGGGGCCTCTGTGGCTTCTGTCTGGAGTTGTGTTGCAGAGGCCCCTAGCGGTTCACTTCGGGGCAGTGCTCCTTATCAGCTCGTTGCCTCCTCCCTTGCGACAGTTTTATTATACAGTAACCCCTCCCCCTTGGGCAGTGCTTCCCACTTGAAAGATAATGATAGGTTGCGTATGCAACCCCGGTTATCTGAGAAAGAAAGCACTACCCCAGGGTTGCAAGGTCACTCTAGAGTTCAAGTCTTCCGGCAAAAGAGGAAGTTCCTGTGCAGATGTCTCGTCTTATACAAACAGGAAGTAGGAAGGGACCTGTTTTGAGTGACGTGCACAGGGGCTAATGGCAGCTTTGATAGATAGATGTTTCGATTGGGTTCCAATGGAAGTGCGCTGAAACCCCTCCCCCTTGGCCAGTGCAACCTATCGTTTTCTGTTTGCCCACTTAAGGCTGGATGTTTCACAATGCAGAATACATCTGTTTCAATGACACAGGTACCCAAAGGCCAAAGACCTGACCTCAAAGCAATGCTTCTTGGGAACATGTGACTGGACCCTGCCCACAGCACCAAGTCATGCTTTCTATAAATGCTGTTACATTTTGTTGTTTGGAGAGACTGCACTCAGGTGGGGAGCTTCCATGTTGGGGCCTTCCAGGCCGGGCATATTAAATAAATATTTTATTCTTGAATTCAAAGACTTAAATTCTTTACTGGGCTCTTCAAGGTGTGTGTCAGTTTACTTTTATACTTAATATTTACTTTATTGGTTTGTTTGATTATTATCTTGCGCTTTCTTCACTTATTAGTTGTGTTGTTTTTCAGTATGATTGTATCTTTATATTTTTTGTATCTTACTTTCTTTTACTTTCATTGAGCACGGTTGTATTCACTGTGCACATTCCACACTGTGGCATTCGCACATTCCAACATGCCTCTCCTTATTGGGTGATATCCTCCTGAGCAATCAGCCAAACACATTTCAACCAATCGCCTCCCTGCTCTGGACCATGAACTTGGCTTTAAAAGCAGTCAGTTTGCATCTTTTAGACAGAGCCAGGAGTAGAGCAAGCAGGAGGATAGTACCTGGCAGCAAGACTGAGTGTGGTGGCTCAGTGGTGTGATTGCTTCACATCTACAAGATTGGACTGATATGAATGGGGAGCATATAAGCTTAGCATTCAGACTGATCTCAAACTTATTAGAAATTTATTGAGTGGCTTCTGTAGGCTGCTGGGTCAGAGTCTTGCCCTGTTCACCTGCAAAAGTAACCACAGAAGATTTTATTATTTTAGAGACTGCTGCTGTCTTATCTTACAGGGTCAGTGGAGAAGGGGAGGGTTCTGCAGAGCAGTGCTGGTGGCGAGACTATGCCCAGGGTGTCGTCTGAGGGAGACGGGTTGGGGACAAGGAGTAGGAGGACATGCATAAGTTCAACTGGTGGTGTGTGGTTCTACTTACCCAGGCCCATCTGTGTAGCGGTGCTTCTGAGCCTCAGTTTCTCTTGTCTACTTTTTCTTGAGGGTCGTGGTGCCACCACTTTGGACACATCGCAGCTGGTTCCCACTCCACCAGCCCAGGAGGGACTCTAGACTCCTGGACACAGACTGCGCAACCCGAGAACTTTTTGTTGGCCCGAGCTCGGGAGATGGGACGGTAGAAGGATTACAGTTAGGGCTGTACCCAACTCAGAATTTTGTCAGTCGGAATCGGTTCCTTTTTTCTTTTTTGCTCATAATAGACTATCTGGCAATCAGAAAATCCACTGGCATGAGTTTCAGTGATGATTTCGATCACATTAACATAAGCAAATGCAACAGAGTCATGGGAACATATTTGTTTGCATTTAAAAATCAATAGAAACAGCTGCATATGATGCAAGATTTGAATTGCGGTCTATTTGAATTGCCGACAACGTCAGGCTACCATATGGATTTGTCAGAATAATGTGACAGGCAGCACACATGTATTTCTTTTTAAATCAAGATAACCAAAATGTTTTATTTCACTGTAAACATTAAAAACAACGTGTAATCATAAAATGTTTGTAACTGGGTTTAAAACAAACTGAAAAAATCCCATATAAACCCCACGCACTGAGTGGCTGCTCGGCTCTGCGCTGTGAGCCCCGGCTCGCAGCTGCTCCATTGGAATCACTGTAAACAGACCGAGAACTCGGCAAAAAGACTCAAAATGGACGGGCACAGCTCTTATTTTCATGCTTATAGCAAAAATACCTCTGGGGGTTGGCTAAAAACACCCATGAATCTGTAATATAGACAAACACAAGAATATATCTAATCTAAATTGGGCTTGTTTCCTATTGATTTACCTTTTGAAAATATAAAGTAAAGCGAACACGTGATTGTTTTTGTATTTCTATTGGTCTGTTTCTCTGGAAACAGTTACACCCATTTTGTTACAACCCTCTACTTTAAATTGACTTACAGTTTGGCAGTCAAATCACAGTGGTTCACAGAGGCGAAGAATTGCGTTTCAATAACACGGTTGAGGGAACATGAACTAGTAGCAAATTAGCATTAATATCCAGTTAGAGTGGATCATTATTCAAATTCAGCCAAACTTAATGTAAGAAATCAAGAAGAAGAAGAAGAAGAAGAAGAAGAAGAAGAAGGCACTGAATATGCACTGAATTTAACGCTTAAATAAAGGAATAACAAAATAATAATAATAATGTACACGTAAGAAAACTAAACCTACCAATTGAGACTTGAACCCAGATCACTAGGTTTACAGTGCTATTTCCTAATCACTGCACAACCTGACATACAGCTTTTGCACAAAACCTATTTTAAGTGCCGTGCAGCTGTCATGATTAATTGTATAAAACATAGTTATTGGGGTTATTGTTTCAAATAAATGTATCGAGTAAAAACATTAATTATAATACATAATACAAAATAGGTGTGTGTGTGTGTGTGTATATATATATATATATATATATATATATATATATATATATATATATATATATCCTACTATATTATCTTTTGGAAGTCGCCCTGGATAAGGGCATCTGCTAAGAAATAATAATAATAATAATAATAATAATAATAATAATAATAATAATAATACTATATATACGCATACGTGTGTTCTATGAGTCTACAATAAGTGAATGCACTCATGGTTACAAATGCTCAAGTGAAGAATATATAATGATGGGGACGATGAATTGTCATTAACCCACAGGAAGTGATTTGAAGATATCTCTAAATGATTTGCAGATATCTCTAAATGAACAGGAAGACATTTGAAGATATCTCTAAATGATTTGCAGATATCTCTAAATGATTTACAGATATCTGCAAATCATTTAGAGATATCCTCAAAATATTTAAAGATATCTCTAAATGTACTTTTAAATTAGATATCTTGAAATGATTTGCAGATATCTCTAAATTATTTGCAGATATCTTTAAATGATTTAGAGATATCTTGAAATATTTGAAGATATCTGGAATTATTTGAAGATATCTTCAAATATTTGCAGATATCTTGAAATTATTTAGAGATATCTCTAAATATTTGAAGATATCTTTAAATGAATTACAGATCTACTAAATGATAATTTGGCTTGCCATACTACTGGGGCACAGGCCCCCCATTACTCATATTGCTTTTTTTTCTTGAAAGCCTGCTGCGTGCAAGAAGTGTGCAAAACAATGCACTATACAAACTTCCCTTGCTTAACCCACATTTCCTACACTGCAACAAGTACTGGGAAAGGTAAACATGTAGATATATGAATCCTTATGTATCTTCAGCATACTGTACATGAACATTCTCAACATGTTTTATGGCATAAAGGCATACACTGTATATGCAAATAACAAAAACAGAGAGAAAACTTTCTTGCACATTTGCATTCTTCTACATTACACATTACATTACAACATTTCAAGAAACCAGTCATTTTATGACTTCAACAACTAAAATAAAGAGCATATATATTCTAAATGCAAAACAAAGTATTCCCCAGTAGTTTAAAAGTCTTGTTCATCGCCAAGTCCAAACTAAGTTGGTTCATTTTTTTAGCATTAAACTTTACTGCCTATTCTTCATTTTGGCAAAACGGTCAATCACTTGACTCAATTTACAAAGTTCTTCCCTCTCAACCGATAAGACAGTAAGATGGTGAAGTCTTGTCCCATTGTGCACCTCAGCCAAGTGTGGAGCCATCTCAGCACACTGAATGACCGTTCACAACTACAGCTATTGACTGGGATTGTCAGAGAGATCTGCACAATTTGTGTCAAGGTTGGGAACATGACTTCATCCAGCGAGTTGAATTGTATATCCTTAATTGGAAGGCTTTCCTTTTTGTGAGCCAGATAGTTTTTGGCCACTAAAACCCGATGTTAAATCAGTGTTGTAATGATCTGCCAGACCTCGGAGGTGCTCTTCACAAAGAAAGATATCTGATACAGGATTACAGGTCTGAACACCTCTTGAAATTTGGCCATTAAGAGATGAAAAGCATTAATCCATCTCAGCAACCATTCTGTCAAGGCAAGGTAGAAACAGGTTTCTTTTCAGCTTCTCTGCATCACTGAGGTCACTCACTGCTCCTCAACTAGCGTTTCTGCTTCTGCCTTTGCCTAGTAGCAGCACATGGCTCTGGGATCTGATTTGCTGCACACACAAATGGTCCTGACAGTATCATACAGCATAGTAGCCTTCTCATCTGTGCGCATCTGTTTTAGAGTGTCACACACAGCTCCTTTGTACTCAGCAGCCTTAGCAAGGTCTATTGTTTCACTTTGCAGATATTTGTGCAGGTTCTCGGTTACAGACAGAAAAGTCTTGAACATTATCAATAGGTATACTGTGGAGAATCTGCTAAGTTTGGCATGGAGTCCTACTGCCATGGAGTTGTTGATGCTGGAGAGACACTGAAGAACTGCAGGGAGATTCTCTAAGATGGCAACTGCAACTGGCTTGACCAGCGGGTCTTTGAAAGCTGCACAAGTTCGGATGGCTGTAACCCCAGCTGATTTTGAACATCTCTGAATTTGTGATGGTTTACAAGTGAAACACTGAATAATTACACAAAGTACACACTCTGTAGCAGGTCAAAGAGATCCCTGGCATATGGTATGGCCTGACAGGTGTGACATAGAACTAGGTTGAGCTGATATGCATAGCAGTGCACATAAATGGCCTCTGGATGGTTTGTTTTAAATCTGGCTTGTACACCACCTACAGCCCCACTCATAACTTCTGCACCTCATATGATTGTGCTACACACTTCAGCTCATCAATGCCATGATGCACTAGCTGCTCTTCTATAGCAGCAGTAATGCATTCTGCATCAAATTCTTTTAGTGTTGTCATTGCAAGCAAGCACTCCTTCACTGTATCTTCCGCAACATAGCGGACACATATGGACAGCTGTTCAGTATTTCCATCTCTGGCTTCATCTGCCATAATTGAAAACATACCTGCCTCTTTTACCTCCCTGACAATATTTGCTGTAACCTCTTCTGCACAGCACCCAATTATCTAATTTTGAGATGCAGGTGATAAGTGCTGTGTGAAGGGGCTGAATGGGATTGCAAAAAAGGGTCAGGTTGTGGCTGGAGCTTCCCTCATCATGGCCAAGGAAGGGAATATATTGCTTGGCCAGGAATTGTGTCACAGCCACAATACTGGTGAGGTACTCCCGTTTGTCTTTTATTTCTGCCTCATTTGCTGAGTGCAATTGTTCAATTACACTGCCATGAGAAACACTGGCATTAAAGCTGTGCCAGGAAAGCATGCTTGCTTTATGGGCAGGTGTCTTCTCATGCTCTCTAAAGAGATCCAGAGCTTTTTTCCAATGTGTTAGGCCAGTGCTAACAAAGGTGTCATGTTTCATGTTTTTACCAAACATCCTACATGAAAAACAAAAAGCTGCATCTCTAGATTTCCCAACCAGGGAAACCTTCCAAACCAGTTCGAATTAAAAGATCACTTTTTTAACCCAAAGTTGTGCTGGGGATATTGGGACAACTTAATCTGTTTTGGGCCACAATGCTTTTCCCCCAGGTCACTAATGTTTCCCTCTACATTGTGACCAGTGTTTTTTACCCTTGCCCCATCTAATGTTCTCTGCTGCTACTGTGTTCATCTCTCCCCCAGTTTCCTCTCCATGGCTCTCCTGTCTTTCGCCTGTCTCTCACCTGTCCTTCTCCACTTTCTCGCTTTGACCCGCCTCAGACTGTTCATCCAGCTTCATCTCTCCTCCTCCTCCACCTACACTCTGCTCCTCTTTTTCTGCAGCAATATCCAAAAAATTAATCTAATTGAAAATACCCTCAGCAAATTCACATAATCATTCAGGATTTCATGGTTACCAGACCTGCAAGTAGCCTATGCTAGCTAGCTAGTTCATATTAGGACATCCTCAGACATCAGAGTCAGGTCTCAGACATCAGATGAAAAAGCATCAGGTCTCAGGAAAACCTCTGTCAAGTCTATGGAATTGCAGAGAAAATAAACATTTTTTTGTGTTCTGTAGTACTGTCTTTGATTGTGTATGATAACTATGAATCAATCTTTCGGATATGAAATTAATAATGTAATTCGCTAGCGCTAGTTTAGGACACTACATAAACAGTTGGCAGTAACTATGGCTGCTGTGTGCTATTTACCTAGTGACTAAAAAGGACTATAGTTTGGCTTGTTCTAAGTTGTTGTTGCAAGTAAACTTAATTAGTTTCAAACTTCAGTTTAAACTGATACCAATTATGTTAGCTAGCTAGTTATTAATAAAAAAAAGACACTTCTGCATTTATAAAGTTAGAGATAGCTCAGCTAGTTTCACAAGCTAGCAACCAAACTCAGCCAGTTTAGCTACCAACTCTGCCTAGCGACCAACGCTTACCTAGCAACCAACTCTCTGCTCATTCTGAGACCTTTTTGTCTGAAGCCATTTCGTCTGAAGCCGTTTTGTCAGTATCATAAAACATATAACCTTAAAAACACAGTTTAACCTATTAAACATTAAACCCCTACACCAACAGTGTGAGGTAGTGGGGAGCTGTTGTCAAGATGACCTTGTTCCCTTACTAAGATGGCTGTCATCCTAAAAAGATGGCTACCACCTTACCAAGATGGCTGTCATCCTAACATAATGGCTACCACCTTACCAAGATGGATTGGGGAAGGTCACATGGTAACCCAGGGGAAGGCTGGGAAGGAGAGATTCCCAGTTCAAAGGGTAACCCTGGAGGAGGGTGGGAAGGAGAGGTTCTGGTTCAAGGGGCAACCGGAAGGTAAGGCGGGACTTCCAGTCCATGGGCACAGAGACTTACAGCTGTCAGTGCAATAAAAGTGGTACTTGACAAGAGCTTCTCTTGTTGCTCCACTTTGTATACTATTGCACAGTAGAGCTGCTATCGCCCCACCCCTAGCTGGCAGAAGGTGAGTATGCCTGTGTTCAGCAGAGGGTACACAAGCAGATCTCCTATCAACCCCGCTCCATATTTGGTATCAGTATTGTTTGAAGGTGAGGGTAGAGATGCTATTTGCACTCCCCTCTCTGCATTACCCTATCTCTGTGTGACTGATGTCCTTACTCCTGGGTGACCACAATGTGGTCCCAAGGGGCCCCCATGACCGTTTTTACCTGGGGGACCAACGTGCTGTGTCTCCTCTATAGACCAACCCAACCCAGGCCTGTTCCAGCTCTGGGCCTGGCCACTGAGCTTTATTGCTTGATAGCCTGGTGTCTGTAAGTCGCGGTAGTAGCCACTATTTGGTCAGAGATAGCTCCCTCTAAGAACTCGCAGTATTCCTACCGCTGGCAGACGTTTCACACCTGGTGCCAAGACAGGGGTCATGACCCAATTAATTGCCACATCGGGGTCATATTACAATTTTTACAGGAGCTGTTGGACCAGGGCAAGTCACCATCCACGCTCAAAGTGTAGCTGGCGGCCATATCATGTCTGGATTGATGGCGAGCCCCCATGGTCTCATTTCTTGGCTGTGCAGTTTCTGAAGGGAGCTCGATGGCTACGGCCTCCTCTCACCCCTTCATTGCCCACATGGTGCCTTGATGTAGTGCTGGATGCACTTTCCGACCCATTTGAGCCACTTAACTCAGCTGAGCTGAAGTTAGTCACTTAAGACACACAGTCTTGATTTTGCTGGCAATCACCTCTGCAAAACACGTGAGCGAGTTACAAGCCCTGTGCGTACACCCATCATGTGTTCGTTTTGTGGGAGATGGCTCCAGGATTATGCTACGGCCTAACCCTGCGTTCCTCCTGAAAGTGCTGTCTCCTTTTCATATCAACAGGCTTATTGAGTTGATGGCTTTCGTCCTCCCTTCTCTTAGGAGCAAGAGAGTCGGCTTCACCTGCTCTACCTTGTGCGGGCCCTCAGATGCTATTCGGAAAGCACTAAGGACATTAGGCACTCTGACTAACTGTTTGTGTCCTGTGGAGCATGGACACAGGGCCAGGCACTTTCAAAGCAGCGCCTCTCATGTTGAATTGTGAACACTATTACCATGGCCTACGAGTCCACTGGGACCCCGGTGTCTGGACACCTGGTGGCCCAGTCGCCTTGGGGCATTGCCACATCGTGGTCCCTTTTTCGTGGAGCCCCCTTGGCTCACATTTGTCTGGTTCTACAGGTTGGACATGATGGACCCGGTCTCTTCCATTGGGAACCTGGTGTTGGCTTCAGTCAAGCCCCAGTAGCCTGTAGGCTCTGGTTCCTGGTCTCTATTCCCAGTCTGCCCCTGTTAGCACATCCTGGATGGAGTTAGACTGAACCATATTTTCCCTTCGTACCGGACTATACCTTCCAGTCGAGCACCCACGCAAACTGCTCCTGGGCTTGCTGACTGCCCTGTTGATGTGGACTGCTGCCACTATCCTCAGCAGAGGGTTCTTGAGCTACTCGTGCCCCGCTGTATACAGAATATTTGTCCCAACACGGAAGAGCTGTTGTTGCCCTGCGTTAGCTGTGCTAAACAGCAGGTGTCAGCTGCGTTACGTGAGAGGTGCATGAGCTGGCTCCTGCGCCCCATAGTGTACATTGGTTTGTCACGACATGGTCGAGCTTGGTGTGGCCTCGCTCCTAGCTGTGCTAGCAGACCAAGCGGCCACCACTCCCATGCTGCGCAGAGGGTGCATGAGCCGGCTCATGAGCTGGCTCTTGCACCCCGTGGTATAAATATATTTTTTGTAATGGTAGAGCCCGCTGTTGTCCTGCATCTAGCTTTGCTAGTAGGTGACAACTACTCCCGTGTTACACGGAGGGTGCATGATCTGCTTCCTGCACCCCGCGATATATATAGTTTTGACAGCACAGTAGAGCTGGCTGCTCTGTACTGTTCAGTTGAGCGAGATTGCTCCTGTGCTCCGCGGAGGCGGCATGAATGTTCCTGCTGCCCGCGTTGTATTTACTGTTGTGCTCAGCTGTGGCTACTCCAGTGTCTGACTAGTCAGCTGTATATTATGTTGAATTACAGTGGGTCTTTGGCCCCGCTCCTGCAGGGAGCCACATTCATGTGTGGAGGGCGTACAGGTTGCTTGATTGCCCACGCCATATATCGTACAAGTAGATATATGGTTTCGCTCCTAGCTGCACTAGTAGAGCAGCCAGCCTTGCTGTTGTAAGCAGAGGGCTTAAGAGTTAACCTCTGTAGCCCCGCTTTGTATATGCTGGTTGCAGACAGTTCCCGGTAGAGCGTGACTGCAGTCCTCACTCCTGGGCAGCCCAGCTGTGGCCCCAAGGGGCCTCTGTGGCTTCTGTCTGGAGTTGTGTTGCAGAGGCCCCTAGCGGTTCACTTCGGGGCAGTGCTCCTTATCAGCTCGTTGCCTCCTCCCTTGCGACAGTTTTATTATACAGTAACCCCTCCCCCTTGGGCAGTGCTTCCCACTTGAAAGATAATGATAGGTTGCGTATGCAACCCCGGTTATCTGAGAAAGAAAGCACTACCCCAGGGTTGCAAGGTCACTCTAGAGTTCAAGTCTTCCGGCAAAAGAGGAAGTTCCTGTGCAGATGTCTCGTCTTATACAAACAGGAAGTAGGAAGGGACCTGTTTTGAGTGACGTGCACAGGGGCTAATGGCAGCTTTGATAGATAGATGTTTCGATTGGGTTCCAATGGAAGTGCGCTGAAACCCCTCCCCCTTGGCCAGTGCAACCTATCGTTTTCTGTTTGCCCACTTAAGGCTGGATGTTTCACAATGCAGAATACATCTGTTTCAATGACACAGGTACCCAAAGGCCAAAGACCTGACCTCAAAGCAATGCTTCTTGGGAACATGTGACTGGACCCTGCCCACAGCACCAAGTCATGCTTTCTATAAATGCTGTTACATTTTGTTGTTTGGAGAGACTGCACTCAGGTGGGGAGCTTCCATGTTGGGGCCTTCCAGGCCGGGCATATTAAATAAATATTTTATTCTTGAATTCAAATACTTAAATTCTTTACTGGGCTCTTCAAGGTGTGTGTCAGTTTACTTTTATACTTAATATTTACTTTATTGGTTTGTTTGATTATTATCTTGCGCTTTCTTCACTTATTAGTTGTGTTGTTTTTCAGTATGATTGTATCTTTATATTTTTTGTATCTTACTTTCTTTTACTTTCATTGAGCACGGTTGTATTCACTGTGCACATTCCACACTGTGGCATTCGCACATTCCAACATGCCTCTCCTTATTGGGTGATATCCTCCTGAGCAATCAGCCAAACACATTTCAACCAATCGCCTCCCTGCTCTGGACCATGAACTTGGCTTTAAAAGCAGTCAGTTTGCATCTTTTAGACAGAGCCAGGAGTAGAGCAAGCAGGAGGATAGTACCTGGCAGCAAGACTGAGTGTGGTGGCTCAGTGGTGTGATTGCTTCACATCTACAAGATTGGACTGATATGAATGGGGAGCATATAAGCTTAGCATTCAGACTGTTCTCAAACTTATTAGAAATTTATTGAGTGGCTTCTGTAGGCTGCTGGGTCAGAGTCTTGCCCTGTTCACCTGCAAAAGTAACCACAGAAGATTTTATTATTTTAGAGACTGCTGCTGTCTTATCTTACAGGGTCAGTGGAGAAGGGGAGGGTTCTGCAGAGCAGTGCTGGTGGCGAGACTATGCCCAGGGTGTCGTCTGAGGGAGACGGGTTGGGGACAAGGAGTAGGAGGACATGCATAAGTTCAACTGGTGGTGTGTGGTTCTACTTACCCAGGCCCATCTGTGTAGCGGTGCTTCTGAGCCTCAGTTTCTCTTGTCTACTTTTTCTTGAGGGTCGTGGTGCCACCACTTTGGACACATCGCAGCTGGTTCCCACTCCACCAGCCCAGGAGGGACTCTAGACTCCTGGACACAGACTGCGCAACCCGAGAACTTTTTGTTGGCCCGAGCTCGGGAGATGGGACGGTATACAGTGAGGGGAAAAAAGTATTTGATCCCCTGCTGATTTTGTACCTTTGCCCACTGACAAATAAATGATCAGTCTATAATTTTAATGGTAAGTGTATTTTAACAGTGAGAGACAGAATAACAACAAAAAAATCCAGAAAAACGCATTTCAAATAAGTTATAAATTGATTTGCATGTTAATGAGGGAAATAAGTATTTGACCCCTTCGACTTAGTACTTGGTGGCAAAACCCTTGTTGGCAATCGCAGAGGTCAGATGTTTCTTGTAGTTGGCCACCAGGTTTGCATACATCTCAGGAGGGATTTTGTCTCACTCCTCTTTGCAGATCCTCTCCAAGTCATAGGTTTCGAGGCTGACGTTTGGTAACTCGAACCTTCAGCTCCCTCCACAGATTTTCTATGGGATTAAGGTCTGGAGACTGGCTAGGCCACTCCAGGACCTTAATGTGCTTCTTCTTGAGCCACTCCTTTGTTGCCTTGGCTGTGTGTTTTGGGTCATTGTCATGCTGGAATACCCATCCACGACCCATTTTCAATGCCCTGGCTGAGGGAAGGAGGTTCTCACCCAAGATTTGACGGTACATGGCCCCGACCATCGTCCCTTTGATGCGGTGCAGTTGTCCTGTCCCATTAGCAGAAAAACACCCCCAAAGCATAATGTTTCCACCTCCATGTTTGACGGTGGGGATGGTGTTCTTATGGTCATAGGCAGCATTCCTCCTCCTCCAAACACAGCGAGTTGAGTTGATGCCAAAGAGCTTGAATTTGGTCTCATCTGACCACAACACTTTCACCCAGTTCTCCTCTGAATCATTCATTGGCAAACTTCAGACGGGCCTGTACATGTGCTTTCTTGAGCTGGGGGACCTTGCGGGCGCTGCAGGATTTCAGTCCTTCACGGCGTAGTGTATTACCAATTGTTTTCTTGGTGACTGGTCCCAGCTGCCTTGAGATCTTTAACAAGATCCTCCCGTGTAGTTCTGGGCTGATTCCTCACCGTTCTCATGATCATTGAAACTCCACGAGGTGAGATCTTGCATGGAGCCCCAGACCGAGGGAGACTGACAGTAATTTTGTGTTTCTTCCATTTGCGAATAATCGCACCAACTGTTGTCACCTTCTCACCAAGCTGCTTGGCGATGGTCTTGTAGCCCATTCCAGCCTTGTGTAGGTCTACAATCTTGTCCCTGACATCCTTGGACAGCTCTTTGGTCTTGGCCATGGTGGAGAGTTTGGAATCTGATTGATTGATTGCTTCTGTGGACAGGTGTCTTTTATACAGGTAACGAGCTGAGATTAGGAGCACTCCCTTTAAGAGAGTGCTCCTAATCTCAGTTTGTTAGCTGTATAAAAGACACCTGGGAGCCAGAAATCTTGCTGATTGATAGGGGATCAAATACTTATTTCCCTCATTAACATGCAAATCAATTTATAACTTTTTTGAAATGCGTTTTTCTGGATTTTTTTGTTATTATTCTGTCTCTCACTGTTAAAATACACCTACCATTAAAATTATAGACATAATTTCTTTGTCAGTGGGCAAACGTACAAAATCAGCAGGGGATCAAATACTTTTTTCCCTCACTGTATGTTTCATGCTTTTCTGGACTTGGTTTGGAGTAGGTTTTATTTTAGATTGGAGGTTGGGTGGACCTTTTTTTTATTCTTCTATAGAGTTGTCCATGTATTAAAGGTAGTTTAAACCTGTAAATGTACAGAGGGTGTGGACTTTGTGCCCCACCCCTCTTGGATTGTTAACTGTGTGCAATAAATTGTTTTGCAACCATTACTGGTGTTTGTGCTGCCAAACCTGTGTGGGGAGAGTGGTTTAGTGAGTCTCTCCCTCCTCATTTTGGTGTAGTCGTGGTTACCGGTGGTTGTCTCTCGCTGCCAGATTCATGTTTACAATGATTTGAATCATTAATGATTGAAACACACCCAGTAGTTAAGCTAACCTGGTTAATTTAATAAATCCCCTTTAAACCATTTCATAGTGGTCAGTTGGACAGTGTTTTTACATACATGAGAGTTACTTAGAATTTTTTTTATTTTTTGTTTGTTTTGTTACAGAATACTAATTACCTTGTTTTGAGAATAATCTGTAACCTAATCATTAAATTACTGATTTGGAGTAATCTATTGGAATACTTTTGGCTTACTCTTCATCAAAACTACTACACATTCTAATACAGATGATGGACTGAAATGTATGTTTATCCATAGTACAAACAATTAAAATGGTAAGTTAAATTTTCTTGCATATTAATACTTTGAATTTTGTAGTAGTCTATGCATTTTTAACCAAGTGAAACTGTATTTTGATACCCTTTATATTTTTGCAAACTGACATACATTAACACATTATTGATATGTTTGATTTATCACATTCTATCATTTTAATGCAGGCATTGGTTTCGGTTTTCTGCTAATCACTGATCTGTGAATTGCATTTTCTTGAACTTAAACTGGTATCTTTGTAAATTGGATGTACTTTAAATGCTTAAAAAGACTACAGTTTATTTTGTTCCATCTGTGAGGATACATGGATCTAGCAACTTGCTATAATAAAGGAGATTTAAATGCACTGCATTTTTCTATCCATGAGAAATGCAGTTTCAAATCGCCGAAAACACAGATTGAAATCAATGCAATTATGCCAGTATCCACATGTGATTAATGCATTTGTTTTTCTGCAATGAACACATTATTGATGTCTTACCTTATTTTAAGTGTTATCAGTTTGTAAAAGTTTGAAGGTTTGACTCCAGAAAATTATGAGACCTGAAATGTGTGATTCTGAGTCATTCTGAAAAATCTAGCTCAAAATTGCAGATTTGGACTCAAACATATCATTGCTTCACAACCAGATATCAACAGCGAAAAATCAACTGACATTATGCAGGAAAACTAGACACAGTTTCTGATGCTTGTCAATCACAGAGATCAATTTTGGTGGGTCTCTGCAATTGAAACAGAGGATGCACAATTCTTGATTTGTGTGCCTGCTAGAAATGTGTCTTAATAGGAAATCATCTGTTTCTGCCATTGGTGTAGGAGTTTCTAGGTGAATACAAGCTGTGCACAAGTTGTATGTATGCACTTTTATATTTTGGAGGCAAGGTTGAAATATATCCACATGGCAAATGATCTGCAGTTTAGCGGTTTATTTATAGAAATCAGGAAAACAAACCAAATACTGATGCTCCTGCCCCAGTCCAGAATGTGTACAGAGACACCTGAACCGGGCATCTGTGAACAATCAACTAACTAACAGGAACACGAGCTCTATATAGGATGTCCCATATTAATACGTCACATCCCACTGGCTAATAACCAGGAAGTGCTGCTACTAGGTTCCAGATAATAATAAACACTGAGTGGCACAAACCTCCATAACATTACATTAAAAACAAAACAATCATGATAATAAGTTAATTACAATTATTCTTGCGGTCCAGTCAAAAGCATCTGGCGGTCCGGATTTGGCCCATGGTCCATCTACTGACTACTCCTGCTTTAGACTATAAACACGTTGTATGTTGGTATTATACTTTAATATTTGTTCAATTTTCTTTCTTTTAAAGTGAGCAATTGCCTGTACTTCCACAAAGTTAAATCCCTGCTAACACACAATGTTGCCACAATGTTGTAGAAACATAATTTACATTGGCACAATGTTGTAGAACTGTGTGTTACTAGCTGGGATGCTGTGTAGAGAATGGTGTAATTTAGCATTCTGAAGTACAAAACCTTCCCATAAAGACTTTAAAATAGATAAACAATATAAATGTGTATTCATGTTTTTGTTTTTATTTTTATATAACTAGGTCTAAACAAGATTTCAATTTTTTTTTTAAACCTTTAATATTTTTCAAATTCCTCTTATGTGCTAATATATTATTCTAGATACAATTAACATATACATAGATAAATGTGTTCATTACGAATGACAGTTATATATATATATATATATATATATATATATATATATATATATATATATATATATATATATATATGTATGAATTTTAACAGCCCCTTCATAAATTGTATGCCATTGCTCAGATATTTCTGATAAATCAATTGAATTTACTAAGAAAGGTCAAAAACTAAAATCAAAATAATCATAATATTTTACACAACTTAGGTAGTCAAAATCAACTTACTCTGCACAATTCAATCATGTAAATACAAAACATTACCAATTTTATGTACTACAGGTACTGTTTTTATTTAAAACAATGTTGTTTAAAATGTGTGTGTGTGTGTGTGTGTGTGTGTGTGTGTGTGTGTGTGTGTGTGTGTGTTTTTTATTCTGTGTACAGCTTCATTCTAGAGGAATTAGGGCAGAATATTTGTAAAGTAACAATGAGCTTAAGTGCTTTTCGGAACCATGGATAGAAAAAAGCATAAATCAGTGGATTTAGTGTAGAATTTATGTAACCCAACCAAACTAGGCAGTCAAACACAGCTGCTGGAGTTGCAAAATTGAGATAGACGTCAATCATGGCATCTGTGAAATAAGGGAGCCAGCAAACTAGGAAGACACTCATTACTATTCCTAGGGTTTTAGCAGCTTTTTGCTCCTGGTTTCGTTGTCTTCTTGTACCATCTTCCTGTGAAAATGTTCTGTCTTCCATTGTTTTTATTAATCTTGCTTGTTTTCTAGCAACAGTGTAAATGCGTACATATATCCCAATCATGCCAAAACAGGGAGCAAAAAAAGTAACTGCATCCAGTAACGCCCACAGCTTATTAAAAAGCAGTAAACAGCCACCCTCACATGATAATATTTCAACCAGTTCTTCTAGACCTTGGTCATTGGCTTTGGTGTAAATCATTCCAAAGCTATATATTGTAGGCAATACCCACCCAATAGTTATAAAAATCCAGGACACTCTGGTGTTGATTTTGTTTGCATAATGAAGAGGCTCACACACTGCGTAGTAGCGATCAATAGCAATAAAACACAAGTGAAAAATTGAAGTAGTGCAAAGCAAATTATCAATACATGTATGAACTTTGCAAAAGAATGATCCCATATACCAACAAGTTTCAACACTTCTGATCATGCTGAATGGGAGAACAAAAAGCCCCAGAAGGAAATCGGCAATTGCTAGAGAAAGAACTAACAGATTATTTGGTGAATGAAGCTGCTTGAAATGAGAGATGGAAATAATCACAACCAGATTGCCACCAACTGTGATTAGCACTGCTAGAACAAACACGAAATACAAAAGTGATCTTTCCCTAACTGATCTGGACAGTTTAATGCAGGATTTGGTAACATTTTCAAAACAGTACTCTACTGAGTCCATCTGAATAAAGGACGAATTCATCTTGATGAGGATGAAAGTGAGGTATTGATGAAACCAAAAGAAGTGAGTTAGTCGGAAGTAAGTTTAAATGTATTCTGTTGAGAGAGAGACATTTAAATTGAATACACTTATTTTAATACAATATTTGCTACATTTGTATTTTGTTTTATCTATTCACATATTAATTACTGCAATATTTCAAAATCAAGGATATTGTAAAATTCACTGCAATTTCACTACCCTAAAAATAATGTATTTAAAATTCACATATGAAGTGCTCCTTGTAGTAAAATGTCACATGTAGGGATTTACATTACCTTATTTCTTAACATTCTTCATTGACAAACACATACTTCCCATCTTCTGGATTCCCTGAATGTGTCGAGTCCTGACTTATATACAGTGTGAGAGCTCCCTGGAGTTCAGTGACACTTGGATATCTTGGGGGATAATGAAATGTGATTGGTTATGAAGACCAGTTGTACTTTATCAATTATCTATCATTTCAAATTCTTACTAAGAGACCATAAGAAGCAATGTTTTTTTCAAAGTTTTCCCTTGGTTTTTGAGAGGCTTAAGTGATAGAGGTCCCACCAAGGGGGGGGGATCTCTAGCACTTCTAAACTGAAAATTAATTACTATTATTGGCCAAATGTACTGTAATTACATCACAATTAACTATTTAATTGAAGATTCACAGCATAGTGGAATAACAGCATCTGAAACTGAATGTGAATTTCTGTTTTTGCCAAATATGCAATACAAAATATCACAAATAACAATACAATTTTATTTAACAATATAACCAACATGGTTCTACAGACTTAGATGGCTTGAAGTTAGTATGCCAACTGAAACACTACTGCTGATCTCTGTGTTGTTGAGAGCATGTGACCTTCCTGTTTCTGGTTTCCACCATATACACATCATATATTCATATAGTACAATAATTCTTTATTTTATTATCAGGTCTCTGGATCAAAGCTTTGATCAGTCACTTGTTTGATCATGAATGCTAATTCTTTTGTATTAGTGACAGGCACTGTAGTGTTGAAAAATGTTTTCTGCATTGATATGCAGCTGTAATAGACGGAGCCATTTCAAAGCACTTTCACATTGCATAATATGTCAAATTTCAGTTTTATGCTATTTTTATAACTGTTAATTTATGTTTTATAATTGTGTAGGTCTGCTAAGATATGTGCATACTGATTTATACACCAGTTTACACAGTTTATTGTGTAAAGTTTATTTTATTATAAGTTTCTTGTTTATGTAAATGCACACATTTTGATTAACAATTGAAGAATCGTAGGTGATATAGCTCTCGTCTGCCTGTCCTCTGATCGGCTCAGCAAGTTTCAAATTTTCCTTTTGAATTCAATCTTTTGTATTAGGTGTAGGGCTGGTGACAGGCTTGCTGGAGTTAGCATTTAGACTGCTATTGGCACTACAATTCAGCATCCTTCTGATCGAGGCTCAGCCCATGGACGGTGTGAGGCCGGTAATGGCCCCCATCGCGCCGGGATCGGGTCTTCTCGGAGTCGGGTTGTTTGGGAATGCAGCCCAAAGCGGGTGGTAAACTCCATCTAAGGGTAAATACCGTACTGTTAAAAAGCATGTTTTCTGCATTGATGTATACACCTGTAATAGAGAGATGGAGCTATTTCAAAGCACTTCACGTTGTATAAAGTAAAAAGTAAATTACTTATTTCAAATGTTGAATTTAATAAAATAAAATAACATCAATTTTAAACAAGCGTCGAGAGCGTCTTTGCACTGCATGACGTTTGATTCAGGACCCTGCATCCCCTTGTTTGTCTCATTGTAGAGAGTGAATGTATCCTCTAGGTATGCTGTTTTGATCCAGTCAGCTGTTCGCACAGTGGTCGATTGTGATCTTGCAAGAATTTCTTTATTTTTTCCTGCAGTTCCATAAAATGGACAAGCACTTGTCCACGCGACAACCAGCATACCTCTGTGTGTAACAGCAGTGTTTGATGCATTTCATCTTTACACAGCTGGGCAAACAGTCTCTTGTTAGTAGGGCGAGCCTTAATGAAGTTCACAATTTTAACAACAGTTGCCAGGGTGTTACTAAGGTCTTCCAAAAGTTTTTTACTGGCCAATGCTTGGCGATGTAGCATGCAGTGGAAAATTATGCACCCCGGAGCTTTTTCCTTCAATCGGCTGTTAAATCCCTTGTTCTTGCCCATCAACGCTGCAGCACCATCAATGCAGCATGCAACAATATTCTCGTAGGGCAGATTGTTGGACGAGAGATGAGAGTCCATAGCTATAAAAATAGCTTGAGCTGTTGTTGTTGTGGCTTTGACACATAAACGATGAGCACGGATTCGTCTGACACTGTTGTTTCATCCAACTGAATGGTAAAGGGAGCAGCTGGTTTTGACAATCTCCAGCCCTTTTATCAATTCTGTCTTCGACAGTGTTGTCAGAGAGTGGGACGGTTCTCACTTTATCCACCACATGTGGGCCACACAGCCTCTCTACAATTTTCAGGCAGGCGGGTTTGATTAACTCTTCTCCAATATTGTGCGGCTTTTTAGCCATGGCAATTAATAGTGAACAGTCAAATAATGCCTCCGTGGCTCTGTGTAAATCACTGCCTGCTTTTCTGATGTCTGTGGATCTTTTTGATAGTGCCAACTGCTTCTTCCTCTCAAACAAATTCTGACCTTCAACAATAGTCTCCTGGTGTTTTGTTTCCTGGTGTCTCTGCATTTTGCTTGGCTTCATGCTGTCATTAGCTAGCTTCTCGTCACAAATGACACATTCTGGCTGAGTCCTGTCCTGTCCTTCAATAAAACAGAAGTTAAGATAACAAAAGATATAGCTTTACTTTCTTTTTTGATGATGAGTCATTAGCACTTTTACGTTTTTTACACGTTGTTTTATTCATAAAATAGTGATGCTCTGACTGCAGGAAAAACGAGCTGCTAGCTGAAACTGATTGGTCATTGATGTGCACAAATTTTTTTTTCGGGGAATTACAGCTTTTATGTTTCATGTTTTTATGTTTTAATAACATTTAAAAATGTATTAATTTTAAATTATAGTGGAACATTTTATGCATGTTTGACCTCAAAGCAAATGAGATCATGTGCCCCCCCTGTGAACTCTGGTGCCCCCCAGAGGGGGGCACAGACCCCAGGTTGGGAACCACTGAATTAGCAGACACCCTTACCCAGGGCGACTTACACAATAAGGTTAACAAAGAAGTTAGAATAAATGCAACACGACCAACAAAAAGACTTACATTGAGTGACCACCCACAACAAATATTCACCTGGTTTACTGCACATTATGTTTACATGCTGGTTCATATGTAAGTATTCCTCCTCAAATGTATTACTGGAATATTAGATAACGTAAACAGTTTTCCTTCACACTTACTGTGGAAAGTCTGAGCCTTTATTGAATAAATGGTAATATTTTGTGAAGAATGAGGATAGTCTGAGCAACATGACTGCACCCAGTGTAAACAATCATACAGAGTGATGCATTAATCAATAAAAAGGGGATAAATTAAAGCACTGAAAAACATTTCAACTAAGGGGTGGGTGAAATTAAAGAGTTTAATTAAAAAATACAACTGTAGTGGTTAACTGTAGAATTTGATAAAAGTGTTTTGGAATCATAGGACATTATTAAATATTTCTTCTAAATCAAAAGAGACAGTCCGTATGTAGTTTGTAACTGAATATGCAAATTGAAGATGAATATGCAAATTGGCAATGAACTGTCGCTGGTGATTACATGTAAATGGTGATGAAAAGTCATAGACCAACGTTTTACACATAAGAAAAAAACCTTTTTCTTTCAACCCAGAAAAATATAGTTTGTAGCTGTATTTTATGGTTGCAGGTAAAGAAAACTGTAGTATAGCCTTATCTGCTATGGGGAACAATTAAGCAAGTATACAGAGGCAGAAAAAAAAAGGAACCCACACTCCCATGGGCACAGCCACCTGTTTTAGAACTCACCAACAAAATGGTTAATTAAGCACTGTTATATTTCTGGATTACATTTAACAATATATTTATTGACTTATATGAAAGTCCTCAACATCATCCAGATGGTGTAAGGCTGACAAGCATTTTATGTGTTGCTTTCTAAACTAACTTCAACTACGTTCTATGATTAAAAAAAGTGACATTGTGTGATTCTGCAGCACTGGCTGCTCATGGGTGCTCTAGGACATCAAGTCAAAGACCCACAGGTGGGTTGTGGGAGGTTAAATAAACATATGTGTGAAATCCACCTTAAAAGAGAGCAATTAGGAAGATCCCACAGACTGGTACAAAAAATGGAATTGGATGACACTGAACTAGGCCTATATCACTTTGTTATTTTCCATCACTTGTTTATTGATAGCTATTCCATTTATAAATGCATATATGCATGAAATTATCATTCTGGATTAGCATCTCAACGGAATATCCAGTGTTAAGTAAAGCTAGCATTTGAATGCTTTTGCCTTTCACAACGATTTATAAATGGGATTGGGATTTTCTGTTTTGAGAAGAATAAAGACAAAGTACAGAAATAGACTGAACTTCAGAGTGTTTCTGAACGTCTGTGTATCCTGCACACCTGACTGGACTGTGATATTAACAAAAAACAAGCAGCTCATCTCTCCCATCAATTTTGGAAATACATGCACGCATTTAGACAGGGCTCACCCAGTGAGCAAGTGAGCGCAACCGCACAGGACGACAAGATGTGGAGGTGGCAGCATCTCCAAGGTTACAAACCTGTCAAAACTATGGTTGCATCATGTATGTCCCACCTCCTAAAGGCAAGAAACCAATCAGAAACATCATATATATGTAACTACAATAACAGTAGAGAATAGCATGTCTAGCAATGCCTAAAGTGACAATATTCAAAAGCCAGATGTTTGGAATTCTGTTTCCCTGTTTAGTATTCATTTTTACTTGTATATAGTTATTCCGGCTGTTGGTAGTATAATATAAATGGCTGTAATTTGTGTTGTGGAGGTGAGATTTGAGTTCTTCTTTTTTACACAAGTTCATAAGACATGAAGTTTCACTATCCAGTGTCAAAAGTCTGCCTGGAGCACTAAAAAAGTGTTATATTGACCATAAATTCACTTTTTTCTAATAAGCGATTTTGTTTTTCTTCCCTTTTTTGATTTCTGTATTAACTCTGGCGGGGCAAACACAATTATTTATGTAATTTTCTGAATCTCCAGTTTGTGCTGGGTGTTTCCATATAAGACACTTGCCTCTAGCCCTTGTAGTTACAGAGTTATAAGTAAAAATTTGACAACAGTAAAATCAGGCGAAAATGGGGGAGGACCTTAGACGCCTCTGACCATGGTCAATGGCTGAACTGTTTCTGGAATGTTGTGTTGCAGTTTCTGTGGAAACGCCGGGAGGTGCAGTGAATAGTGCTGTTGCACAGGGCGCACAATTGACTAGGGTCGGGGCTGCATTTAGCCCCTTGAACACTGGATCCGATGAGGCATCAAATTTTTACCGTTGTGAAAAGAGAAAAAACAAGTGTGCTTCGGTATCCCACCTTGCACACAGAGGCCGTCATTCTCGTTTAACAGAGGTGCGTCAACGAGTTCGATATGATTATCAATTATCATCTACTTGTCTAAACATGAAGAATGAAGTTTTCAACAAAGTAAATAATTAGACAGAGAATATATGGTAAGCTATCACAGAGGAGCAGGACACTACTGATGTAGCTAGAGTTATTCTAGAAAGTGGGAAAGCACAGAAAAACAACACAAATGTGACATACATTAATTACAACGATTTGCACTTTCAAATCTACAGTTTAGATATGAGCTTGAATCGCCTGATGGCAGTGTTGTCTTGCCATTAAACGGCACCCCTCCTTCACTTTAGAAAGATTAGTCCACTAAAGGACTATTGCAACATATACACAAACTTCTTTCCAGTAACCACATATTGCTAAGACTGTTACGAAGTCAAGCTGGTTATGTTTCTGCGCATAATGAAAACACGATGTATTGTTTACAATGCAAAAGACAAAAAGATCCCCACCGTCAAACATGGAGGTGGAAACATTATGCTTTGGGGGTGTTTTTCTGCTAATGGGACAGGACAACTGCACCGCATCAAAGGGACGATGGACGGAGCCATGTACCGTCAAATCTTGCGTGAGAACCTCCTTCCCTCAGCCAGGGCATTGAAAATGGGTCGTGGATGGGTATTCCAGCATGACAATGACCCAAAACACACAGCCGAGACAACAAAGGAGCGGCTCAAGAAGAAGCACATTAAGGTCCTGGAGTGGCCTAGCCAGTCTCCAGACCTTAATCCCATAGAAAATCTGTGGAGGGAGCTGAAGGTTCGAGTTGCCAAACGTCAGCCTCGAAACCTTAATGACTTGGAGAGGATCTGCAAAGAGGAGTGGGACAAAATCCCTCCTGAGATGTATGCAAACCTGGTGGCCAACTACAAGAAACATCTGACCTCTGTGATTGCCAACAAGGGTTTTGCCACCAAGTACTAAGTCGAAGGGGTCAAATACTTATTTCCCTCATTAACATGCAAATCAATTTATAACTTTTTTGAAATGCGTTTTTCTGGATTTTTTTGTTGTTATTCTATCTTTCACTGTTAAAATACACCTACCATTAAAATTATAGACTGATCATTTATTTGTCAGTGGGCAAACGTACAAAATCAGCAGGGGATCAAATACTTTTTTCCCTCACTGTAGATGTACTCACCTTGACTGAAATCTGGTTAAGATCAGACGACACTATTCCATTAGTAGAAGCCTCAGCTATTGACTTCTTTTACTGCCAGAAAAGAAGTGACAGGGGCAGGAGCCCAGCCACCATCTATCGCACATACCTGTGCCTGTCTACTGAGTCATTAGACAGCTTCATATCTTTTGAAATTCAAAGTTTTTAGCTTATAGCTGTGTATAGGCCACCAGGCCCCTATTAAATTTGTATGACCAAATTTAGCAATATCTTATCTATCTTATCCATACACCATCATATATTCATTATTTTGGGGGACTTTAACATACATATTGAAATGAAAGAGGATCCCCTTACTGTAAGTTTCCTGTCCCTATTGGAGTCTGTTGGCTTTACTCAGCATGTGTCAGGACCCACACATAATTACAATCACACACTAGACCTAGTTACCCATAACCCCAAAACCAGATGATTTCTGAACACTGCCTTATTATGTTTGAGCTGGTTGGAGTAGCAACAGACACACAGGAGAAGAACATAAAATCTCATTGCCTAAATCCTAATGCTATTCATAAATGTACTCATCTGTTGCCTACTGCTAGCTTTATCAAAACAGGATCTGTAGACAAATTATTAAATAACTTCAACAATACGCTAAGCACTGCTTTAGATACAGTAGCTGCATTAAAGGCATGATTAATTAAACCAAGTAAATGCTCACCATGGTTTAACGAGCTCACTCACTCACATAAAACAGAATGCTGTAGATATGAACGTAAATGGAGCAACAAAATTAGAGGTCTTCCACATGGCATGTGTGATATCTTCCCCCCCACTTCCCCAGTCAGCCACCAGAGGTCATCATCCCACAACAACTTGTTAATCATCCAATCAAAATTCCTAGTCACCATGAACACTTCTTCCATCAGCCCTCTTCTCCCATTGGTTTACACTCCCCTCTCCATCTCCTGCCTCCCTTTGCTCCACAGATATATACCCCTTTGTTTCTCTTACCATTTGTGAAGTCTTGATTTACTTCCAGTATCATTTCTGAGCCTTATATCCCTGTGTTGCCATTCCACATCCCTTTTGACCAGTGCCTGTGTGTTTTGACCCTTGATTCTTGTATTACCGTCTTGGAACTGTTTGCCTGAAAGCCTGACCCTTTGCCTGCCTTTTTGACTACTCTCTTGCCTTCTCTCCATTGTTCCTGTCGCCGGCTCTTGACCCCTTGTTTGCCTAACCACTCTATACAGCTCTGCACCTGAGTTCACCTCTCCTGTGCAACGCCTGACATCACAATAAACACATACCATGACAGTACAATAAAATATAAGAAGGCCCTGTCCTTTGCTAGGTCTGCCTATTACTGTAGTTTAATAGAGATGCATAAAAATAACCCACACTTAGCAACAGAATATCAACACTTACTAATCAGCAGGTAAAGCCGTCAGAGGTCTTTATGGATAATTTCAACAACAAAGTCGACAGCATTAGAAAACAGATGGAATTGGAAACATAAACAAATACTATAGTCAATGCATCCAGTCCTTCACAGTCCCTGCCTACCTTAGACTTGTTTAACACAGTAAATCACCAATAATTAGTTAATTACTAAACTGAAAGTACAACCTGTGCACTAGACCCTATACCCACTAAAATGCTAAAACACTCTTCTATTAATTATTAACCTCATACACTATTATGAATGCCTCTTTATCTTCAGGATCTGTTCCCAATACTTTAAAATAGCTGTAATTATACCACTTCTTAAGAAATCCAGTGCTGACCCTAATTCACTTAAATACTACCGTCCTATTTCAAACCTTCCCTTCCTTTCTAAGGTTCTAGAGAAAGCAGGTACACACCACTTTTTAACTAATAATCATAATTATGAAGAAATTCAATCAGGCTTCCACTCGGGCCACAGTAAAGAAAGGGCCTTGTATAAAGTATTAAACAAGGTGTTTCAATCTTCCAACTTAGGGCATGGCACTGTTATTATTTCACTAGACTTAATTGTGGCTTTTGACTCACTTGACCACCAAATCTTGATACACCACTTAGAAAACTTTGTTGGCCTATCTCACAATGTTCTATCTTGGTTTATCCTGTCAAACAGATTCAAATATGTACAGATTAATTAAACCCACTCACATGTAACTGAGGATAACTATGGAGTACCACAGGGCTCAGTCCTTGGACCTATACTATTTTCATTGTACGTGCTCCCTTTAGGTGATATAATTCAGCAGCATAATATTAACATTCACAGACAACACAATTATATCTGTCAGTAAATCCTAACAACACCATACACATAGAAACACTATGTGTGCTGGTCGGCAGTGTGTAACTTGCTCCTGTGTCCTGCGTGTGGTGCATGAGCTGGCTCCTGCACCCTGCAGTGTATATAGTTAATTGGAATAGACAGTTGAGCTTGTCCGCTCCTTATTAAGTTGAGTGTAGATGACTGCTCCTGTCAGGGGTGGTGGCAGGGTATGGCTTGGTTGGGCTACAGCCCCACCAAGAATCGTGTTAGCCCCACCATAGCCCCACCATGCAACAACCAGGAATATGACTGAGCAGAATAAGCGCCAGCCAGTTCCATCTGTGTCACTGCTGCGTGAATTGGCGAAGTAATTTGGGAAATTGTAACATTGCTATCATTATTATGGATCGATCCAACCACAACAACTGGCGGATTGTGCTCCTTTGAAAACGTAAATGGTGAGTTTTAATATATTTTAAATAATAGGGTTGATTTGGAAACTGTGTCACATTTTGTGTGACCTCAGCAGGCACCTGTTGTGCTCTGTTAACTACTGTAGCTCTCTCTCTCTCTCTGTGTCTCTGTGTCTGTCTCTCTTACTTTCTCTGTGTGTGTGAGGAATGTGACGTGTTGGGTTTGTAGTGGACAGGTTTGCCAGACAACGTGAACGAGTTGAAATAGCACGAATAATATTGCCTAAACTCAGTAGTAGTGACCGTCCATGTCAGTTGCCCTCAATGTAATTTTGCATGTGAAAAAAGGAGTCAGTGCAATCATCTAACACAGCATCGGTTTTCAAACTGTGGTACGTGTATCCAAAAATGGGGTCTGGTACTCCGATGAACCTGCTAGTAGAGCAGGAGGCCGCTATTACTATGCTTTGTGGTAGGCACAAGGTTCTTGTTGCCCTGTGGATACACCATTCATTATTTCTTCCTAGTTCAGCGTGACTGTGGTCTTCGCGTCTGGGAAGCCCGGATGTTGCCCCATGGGGCCCCTGTGCCTTCTATCATAGAGTTGGTACGGCTCCTAGTAGGTACCCCTCGGGGCAAGCTCTCTTACCAGCTCGCTGCCTCCTCCCTTGCAATGGTTTGGTTATACTGTAACCCTTCCCCCTTGGTCAGTGTTTCTAACTCAAAAGATAACGATAGGTTGCACATGCAACCGTGGTTAACTGAGAAAAGAAGCACTACCCAAAGGTTGCAAGCTCGCAAAGGAGTTCTAGCTCCTGGCAAAAAGAGGAAGTCTTTGTGCAGATGTCACCTTTTATACAAACAGGAAGTGGAAGGGTCCTGTTTGAGTGACGGGCACAAGGGCCAATGGCAGCTTTGATAGACAAATGTCTTTGATACGTTCCAGCGATGTGTGCTGAAAACCCCTCCTCCTTGGGCAGTGCTTCTTTTCTCAGATAACCACGGTTGCATATGCAACCTATCATTGTACTGGGATATGGTGGGGTTGGGCGGGGGGGGGGGGGGGTGAAGAAGCAAAACAAAAACATATACACATCTTTCATTTCAGAGTTTTGTCCCCATAATGTCAAGAGACCAGATGTAAAGGTATACATGTACTGATTTAATCCAGATCAGGTTATTCTTAATAATAAACAATACATGAAAACGCAAACAGCTTTAATAATTATGATTCATCTTAATATAGCAAAGTTATAATAAGATTCCAAACAAATACACAAACAACAATCAAAAGTTGTTGAACCTGTCTCACAAAGTTGTTGAGATAAAGCAAACAGAAACTTTATTAACAAGCTAGCTCTGAAACACCACCTCAGGGTATTCCTTCATTGAAAACTTTACAAACATGAGTGAAGCTTTGTAAGAAGATGACGTAGAATGTTGTGGTGTAGAATGTTCATCCAATCAAAAGCTTCAAAAGGTGCAAGCTCTGCAAAGTTTGTAGGACACTCTTCCGGAGGGAGGGAATCATCTTGGAAGCAGATGTCTTCCTATTATGGCATACAAACTGCCCGATCTCACAGTTTTCTTTAACAATGGACAATGAGGTAATCAATCACCATTATGTAACATCTTCAGCCTTAAGAAAATAACAGGATATCCACAAACGAATACTAAGGAAAATGGCAGAAATCTGTGGGCTGTACATCCATGGGTTGTTCTCTTATCATAGAAAAACAGAAGTGGAAGCGGAGAGAAGAATTTCAAGAGGATGTATCTTTAACAACAAGCTTTGCGAAAAATCACGTGACCGTTCCATGCAGATGGCCGCTTACTAGTTTAGCTCCTGAAACTACCTCACTATTAAACTAATTGAACGACCTGGAACCTTACTCTTTTTTTTTGTTTGTGCGTTTTATTTTACCTTAAGTACTTACGAACGTTTTGCCATGGCTACTTCTCGCAAGGCATCCATTGCTTCCCCTCAATCAACACCTGAGGGAAAGCGGTTGAAGAAGTCTTCGGGGCCTGAGGACTGGGAGACTCGCCTGGCTGAAATTACTCTCGCCTTCAGGGGAACGGTCCAGGAAGCAATTGACGCGGCTTTGCGGCCTGTCCTTCAAAGTGTTGCCGATAGCGCTGTAGTCCTGAGCGCTCTCAAAAATGAGGTAGCTGATATCCTCTATTAAGAAGTTAACAGCAAAGCAGGATACCACCAGAGCAGACCTCCGTCATCAAAAAGCTGAACTTAATCAATGCAATGCAATGCTCGTATTGACGCAATTCAAGACAAGATAGCAGATCTGCAGGATAGAAGTCGCCGCTGCAATGTCAGGGTAGTGGGGCTGCCGGAGGGAGTTGAAGGTGATGACCCTTCAGCAAAAAAATCCTCGTTGGTTCCCAGTAATTAAGTCAAAAGCTGATCAGCCCTTATTGGAGTTAAACAGAGCGCATCGTGTTTATTCTGGTGGCTCTAAAGATGTCGGTCGGCCCCGTACCTTGATTTTCCAATGTCTCTGCTACACTGACCGACAGCGTATCCTCCAGGCTGCTCAACAGTCTGATCCAGTGATCGTGCAAGGTCTCAAGTTATCTTTTTACGTGGATTATTCTGCCGCTACCGCTGTGAAGAGGAGAGCGTTTGGAAGGGCCAGGGTGAAATTCGTTCCTACGGAGTGGAAAACTTTTTAGTGTAGCCTGCTGTTTTGAAGGTTAACCACGGTGGGGAGCGACTGTCCTTTAATACACAGGATGAAGTCTCTGCTTTCCTTGACCAGCATTTCCAGGACGCGGCAGTCGCCACGGATCGCTCTGCGCGCAAAGCCCTGCATTTCCCCCCAGAGGAGAAGATGGACTGATCTTGTTGCGGTGATGTATGGTATTATCAGTAAATGAGCATCTTCATGTTATACACAGTTATCTTGCTCTTTTACACCGCTGTAGTCTTGAGGAAATAAGCACAGCGTTCTATTAGCTTTCTTATTCAACTGCTGTGTTTACTGTCAGGATGCGAATTTGTCAATTTTTCTTTCATAACCAGTCATGATACGGATCTCTTTGAGCGCTCTTTCAGTATACACTATTCAAATTTGATGTGCTAGTGTATATAACATATTGGCAATATATCTTCATTCCGTATTGGATTATTATTATTATTTCTCTTTTTTAATTATTATTGTTATTATTCATATACGATTCTAGTAAATTGAGTTTCAGTTCATACTCTCTTTTTCATTTGTGGGGTGGTTTTAGGTTCTGGTAAGCCCCCTTCATGGTTCTTTGGTTCACGTAGATTGCAAAGTGCACTAGGGAGGGTGGGCAGGGAGGGAGGTATGGGTGGGGTGGTGGGGGGCAGCAAAGGGATGGAAGGAAGGTTAGTGGGAGGTTGGTAAGGAAGGGTGGAATTCATAATTTGACTTTATTTCTGTTTGCTCTGTATTTGTCAATGCTACGTTGCTGTTTTACAATGTTACTTTTTCATGTGTGTCAAGCCTGTGATCTTCCTTCATGTCTTCATGACTATTTTATGAGTATGTGTCTTTATACTTTGAGTATACATATCTTTCGGATTCTTGATCTCGCCTTTGATACTCATGATTAATAATATTAGTAATATTAAACTGTTGTCCTGGAATGCGCGAAGTTTAAATATTCCCAACAAGCGGGTTAGTTGTCTTGATCTTTTGCAAATAAAGAAAATAGATGTTGCCATGATACAGGAGTCTCATCTCAAACAGAAAGATGTTCATAGATTTGCGAACAAACACTATTATGAGGCCGCGTCTTCTTCTGCACGTAATAAGACGCATGGGTCCTTGATTTTATTGCGCCGTAAGTCCCAGTTTACTGTTTTAGGTACGGGTGGTGATGCAGAGGGCAGAATAGCATTTTTAAAAGCTAGTATTTCGGACAAGAAAATTGCATTTGTCTCGGTTTATGCCCCTACGACATATGATGTTGATTTCTTCAATTCAATTACCAAACTGTTATCAGACCTATCTGACTATAGCTTAATTGTGGGTGCTGATATGAATTCGGTATTAGATCCAGCGGTAGACAGATCTTCTATGCAGCAAGCCAGTTCCCAACACGCAGCATCTGCAGCTCTACGGAGATTTACACTTGACCTCGGTTTGGTGGATGCATGGCGAGTGTTTAATCCTTCTGCTAAAGACTTCACTTTTTTTTCTTCTAGACATAGGTCTTTCTCTATGATTGACTTAATCTTCACTTCAAAATCTCTCATCTCACAACTACACGCTGTTGATATTCTACCAATGACTTTATCAGATCATAGCGCTATGTACTCTTGTATTGAATTCCTGATATTCCAAACAAAGCCACCAGATGGCGATTTAACTCCACTTTACTGCAGAATTAATCTTTTCGTACTTCTTTCCAAGCCAAACTTGATGAATTTCTCATATTTAATCGCGGCTCTGTGTGTGACCCTCGCATATTATGGGATGCAGTAAAGGGCTTTATTAGAAACAATGCTACATTATTTTCCTCTAACCTCAACAAATCACTTTTATATAAAATCAAGGAACTTAAGCCAAGATTACCCTGTTAGATCACTTGCTTAAAAGTTCTTTCTATGAAACCATTGAACTTGAGTTAGATGTTGCTAGGAGGGATTTAAATGTTTTGCTTAGACGACGTGCAGACTTCTTTATTCATAGGTCTAGACAGAATTATTAATTTAATGGTAGCAGGCCGAGCCACCTTCTTGCTTTAAGACTTCGCAAAAATGAAAGCTTTGCTAATATTTCTTCTATCAAAAATGCAAGGGGGGATGTAGTCTTTGATCCGGCTCTAATCAATTCTGTATTTCGTTCCTTTTATTCTAAACTATATAGCTCTGATATCCAATATGACAGTGGCAAATGTAAACAATTTCTCGAAACTCTTCAGTTGACATGTCTCTCAGAAGGTGAGTCAGCAGACCTGGGAGCTCCAATCTCTTTATCCGAATTAAAAGACGCATTACAAAGTATGAACAAGGGCAGATCGCCGGGGTTTGACGGTATTCCACCTGAGTTTTTTCTCACCTTCTGGGATCAGTTGGGACCTCTACTGCTGGATATGGTGCAGACAGCCTTAGAGATGGGCTCCTTTAGTAGAGATGTTAATACAGCTGTTAGTTCACGCTTGCTGAAGAAAGACAAGGATCCTTCTCTTTGTACCAGTTATCGCCCCCTGTCCTTGAATAATTCTAACGTTAAACTGTATGCCAAGGTCCTTGCACATAGACTCGAGATCTATATGACCAAACTAGTTCATTACGATCAAACAGGATTTATTAAAACCAGATTGGCGACAGATAATGTTCGACGTCTCCTACATATAGTCCATACTGCCATGGACACCAAAACTTCATGCGCAGTTTTTTCTTTGGATGCTGGGAAGGCTTTCGACCGCGTGGGACTATCTCTGGTCTGTGTTGGAACATATGGGATTGCGCATTGACTTAATTATAATGATAAAAATGTCATATGCCAATCCTTCTGCCATGGTGCTTTCGGGTACCAAGTGTTCCCCACAGTTTTCGATCTCTAGAGGAACTCGGCAGGGATGCCCTCTCTCTCTACTTCTGTTTGCCCTATCCTTGGAGCCCCTCGCACAAGCAATCTGACAATCTGTTAATTTTGTTCCTATTAGTATCAAAAACACTCATTTCGCATTTCACTTTATGCTGATGATATACTGTTATTTTTTGAAAATATTCCCCAGTCATTACCTACTGTACTTGCTCTCTTCAGTGACTTTAGTGCACTGTCAGGATTGGTCTAAATCAGCTTTACTGCCTTTAAATGCTGGATTGACGGATATGAACTTACCTGCTAACATACCTGTGGTTAAGCATTTTAGATACCTTGGAGTGGAAATTTACCCATCGTTACACACGACTGTACTATCTAACTTCAATAAAGTATTTGGAAAAATTGAGACAGATTTGAACAGATGGATGCAACTTCCTAACACGCTACAAGCCCGTATCGCCACAATTAAGATGAATGTTTTGCCACGTGTCAACTTTTTCAGCTCGATGTTTCCTCTCCCACCCCCTCCTGGATATTGGATTAAATTGCACTCTGTAATTTCAAAATTTCTGTGGAACGGTAAACGGCCACGTCTTAAACCCCATATTTTGCATCGTGAAAGATCATCAGGAGGATTATCTCTTCCAAATTTCCAATTTTATTTTTGGTCATTTGTGCTGCGTCCGGCTACAGTATGGCTGGAGGCTGATGCTCCTGTCTCTTGGCGACAACTAGAAGAGAACCTAGTCTTCCCTTACAGATTACAAGACCTGCTTTATTCTGGTGTTTCCCTCAGACAAGAAATAATAGGACAAAATCGCAATTTACATTATTTGATCACAGTGTGGCGTCTGGTGGAAAGACATATTAAAGTTGGAACCAAGTGGTATTCACATTCTCCCATTTTTCACAATACTGCTCTGTTATCTGGGGGTCGCCCCTTTACTTTTCCTCAATGGTCTAATAACAGTATTCACATTCTGGCAGATGTTATGAAAGACAACTACCTTTGCACATTCCAGGACCTCCAATCACAATATAACTTGCCTGGTACTTCTTTTTTTTTATTATTTACGCATTCGTTCTGCAATGCGTGCTTATGGTGTTCCTTGGGGCTCAGAACTACCGTCTCATCCTCTGCACAATATTTTAAACGTGAGGGGTAGAACATCTGGTATGGTTTCTGCTCTCTATACTCTTCTGCTGAGAGCCTCGTATAAACCACTAACAATTAACGGTATCTGGAATAAAGACTTTCCCCCGATGGTCAGGATTTTTCTTGGAATACTGTCTGGAACAATTTGAGAGGTTAATCCATTTTAACTTCATCCACAGAATATACTTGACTCCTCGGAGACGATTTCTAATGGGACTCACTGACACACCGGTATGTGCACTGTGTCCCCAGGGAGCAACAGGCACCTTTTTTCATATGGTATGGGAATGTCCAGGTGTGGCTATATTTTGGCATAGGGTTTGCTCAACTCTGTCCAATGTTCTGGGGAAAAATATTCCCTATTCTCCGCAGATCCTTTTGTTAAATGATGACTCAGAGCTTGATTTATCTATACAGGAGAAACGAATTTGGCTAGCTGGCATAACTTGCGTCAGTGGACCCTTGCTTTTCTTGATGTTGTTCATGTGGAGCTCTTTATCGCTAGAATGCATGGAGCCAGGGAGGGGACTGTGCACGGCTGGGCAATGGCAGCAGACAATATTAAAACATTATTAAACACTATTCTACATCCTAATAATTGCCACTCTGCGGTCTGGGGAGGGGCGGTCATCTTTGGCAGGATGGAGTTGGGGGTTGGGGGTTGGGGGGAATGGGACTGATGCTCTGTACTTTTCTTTTCATTTTTTATTTTATTTTTTGTCTCCCAAAAATAAAAAAACAAGCTTTGCTAGCTTGAAAAATCCAATTTGCTATTATTTCTAATGCTCGCATTAATATAAAACATTATACAGTTAATATAAAACACTTTCTTCAACTTTCCAATACAGGTTCTTCAAAAGTTAAATACTTTTATTTGGAATTTGCATTGGTGGCGTGTTTGACAAACCTCTGGAAACAACATACATAAACATAAAGCATTGAATAAGTATATTAACGCAATAATAGCATTAACTCTGGAAACAAAAAAAACAAATTAGCTTGTTATTCAAGATTAACTAATGTTAATCTGAGTCCATCGGCATGCCCTGGGGGAAATCTGCCAAATCTGTAGTTTTATGGCACTTTTTTAAAAGTGGTTTTATGTAACTGTTTGTTAGTTAATTTAGCAATTTACATAGCACATTTGACATGCACTTTCTGTAAATCAGAAGCGTTACATTGTAGGTTGTGATTATTTAGCATTTATTTAGCATTACTATGAGCTATTGTTCAGTGTAACTGTGTGTGTCCGGCTCGGACTTTGTCTGTATTCAGATATAAAGCAGACATTGATTGTACAATTAGCAGTCCTGTATGGGAGGGAGGGCCATCCTGACCAGCCTTGTGTCATTCAATGCAACAAAGGTGTGCACTGTCCTAATTAGTGACAGATGAAGTATTTAACTTCTGGACCTCTGCACCAGCAGTCAGTGCCAGCAGCCTCCAGTGCCCCCCTTCCAAAGGGCCCCATCTCCAAAGGGACTATAGCTGCGGGATTCCAGCGAGGAGAAGACTTTGAGGAGACACCGCACAGCAACAACAGGCAACCATGACAATTTCTCTGATTCCCGTCCTGCTCTCTCGGTCTTCTCGGCGTGCACCTGCTCGCCATTGCTTCCCTAATCCTTCTAACCTCATCGCTCTGACTCTCCCATCCTCCTCCCTCCCCTCTACTCCACTCTCTGGAGGACTGTGGAACTGCCACTCAGCTTCCAACAAGGCCGACTTCATCTATGCCTTCGCCTCCCACCACTCCCTGTATTTCCTCGCTCTCACCGACACAAGGATCTTCCCGGACAACTCAACCACCCCTGCCGCCTTATCCTCTCTGTTTGTCCTGTCCCACTCCCCTAGTCTTACCGGGCGGGGAGGGGGAACAGGGCTCCTGCTCTTCCCTTCTCTCCTCTTCTCTGTCCCCCCCCCTCTCTCCTCTATCATGACCAACAGATTTGAATTCCATGCAGTGGAACTCACCTCTCCCTCTCCCCTATTCCTTCTAGTTGTCTACCGTCCCCCCAGTCCACTCGCCTCCTTCCTGGATGAACTCGACTTTCTTCTCTCCTACCTCCCCTCACTGTCCTCACCTACCATCCTCCTGGGAGACTTCAACACCCACCTCTCCAATCCCTCCCACTGTGCCAGATTTCTTGTATCTCCGCTGTTCTCCGCTCAACGTGAACTAGTCTGCGTGCTGCCGAACAGAAGTGGAAAAGGACCAAACTCCCAGCTGCCCTCAAACTCTACCGCTCTCTACTGTCTACATTCTCCTCCTCACTCACCTCACCAAAGAAATCTTACTTCCAATCACTCATTGAATCCACTGTCATGTAAATCATATACAATTCTAACATTTTTCTGGAGAAATCTCGATTCCCAGCAACCCTCCCCAAAAAAATACAAAATAGTTCATTCCTCTGCCACAGATCAAAGAGGTTACAGGCAGGCAGGACATACGTCTGCAGAGGTGCTGACCAGGACCATCACATCTCAGCAGGAGCCTGCCCCATCAGATCAAAGAGGATCTTGTAAACATTTCTCCCTTGGACAGATGGTTAAACAACAAAGCATCCCTCTCAAGACACCTTTAGGATGCAAGAAGGACAGCGATCAAGGTGACAAAGCGTAAGATGAAGCTCACCAGACAAGTCATTTGACACCCAGCACAACCCTGTCCCATCGACAAGCATACCAACTAAAACCTTAGCAACAAAGAATGGATGATTTCATATTTAGTAGCAAAACACCAAAAATTACCAGTTTAATACAGGCTTCCCCCCCTCTAAATTAATATCAAACAGAACAAGGGACCATGGCACTCCATTAAAAATTAAAGTAACAGTGACAATCTCTCTTTTAATCCTATCCACCCTGCTTTTCTCCCTCCTATCTTTACCATTATGTGTTGTCCATTTACATTTTATTAATAAACATACGTCCTATTTGAACAAAACAGCCTCAAGGTTAATTCATGCAGATCAACCTCACCGTGAATCTGAATTCATATTAGTAAGGTATTGTGGTAACTTGCGTATCAACCCGATCTCGTTTTCAGAGGACTTGACCGCTGTGGGTTGCATGTGTGGGGGGTCACTAGATAACAGGACTTTATTCAGCAATTATTATTTCTTTGGATATTGATACCAGATAAAACGAAAACTCTTGTTTAAAGTCCTAAGACAATCGAAAGTACTTATTAATAAAACAATAAGTGTAATGATAAATTAAAACTATTTGTCCATTGCAACATTTTGGCTGTATCTTATCAGATCAGCATCCTTTCATTTCACCAAACTACACTCGCCTAAAGGATTATTAGGAACACCTGTTCAATTTCTCATTAATGCAATTATCTAACCAACCAATCACATGGCAGTTGCTTCAATGCATTTAGGGGTGTGGTCCTGGTCAAGACAATCTCCTGAAATTCAAACTGAATGTCTGAATGGGAAAGAAAGGTGATTTAAGCAATTTTGAGCGTGGCATGGTTGTTGGTGCCAGACGGGCCGGTCTGAGTATTTCACAATCTGCTCAGTTACTGGGATTTTCACGCACAACCATTTCTAGGGTTTACAAAGAATGGTGTGAAAAGGGAAAAACATCCAGTATGCGGCAGTCCTGTGGGCGAAAATGCCTTGTTGATGCTAGAGGTCAGAGGAGAATGGGCCGACTGATTCAAGCTGATAGAAGAGCAACTTTGACTGAAATAAGCACTCGTTACAACCGAGGTATGCAGCAAAGCATTTGTGAAGCCACAACACGTACAACCTTGAGGCGGATGGGCTACAACAGCAGAAGACCCCACCGGGTACCACTCATCTCCACTACAAATAGGAAAAAGAGGCTACAATTTGCACAAGCTCACCAAAATTGGACAGTTGAAGACTGGAAAAATGTTGCCTGGTCTGATGAGTCTCGATTTCTGTTGAGACATTCAGATGGTAGAGTCAGAATTTGGCGTAAACAGAATGAGAACATGGATCCATCATGCCTTGTTACCACTGTGCAGGCTGGTGGTGGTGGTGTAATGGTGTGGGGGATGTTTTCTTGGCACACTTTAGGCCCCTTAGTGCCAATTGGGCATCGTTTAAATGCTACGGCCTACCTGAGCATTGTTTCTGACCATGTCCATCCCTTTATGACCACCATGTACCCATCATCTGATGGCTACTTCCAGCAGGATAATGCACCATGTCACAAAGGTCGAATTATTTCAAATTGGTTTCTTGAACATGACAATGAGTCCCCACAGTCACCAGATCTCAACCCAATAGAGCATCTTTGGGATGTGGTGAAACGGGAGCTTCATGCCCTGGATGTGCATCCCACAAATCTCCATCAACTGCAAGATGCTATCCTATCAATATGGGCCAACATTTCTAAAGAATGCTTTCAGCACCTTGTTGAATCAATGCCACGTAGAATTAAGGCAGTTCTGAAGGCGAAAGGGGGTCAAACACAGTATTAGTATGGTGTTCCTAATAATCCTTTAGGTGAGTGTATTTAGTCAACAACCCCCGCAAACTCTACTCCTCCCTCTTTGTCCCCCCTCCCCCTCATCCTCCCTCATCTGTCACTGCTGATGATTTCACCTCCTTCTTCTCCTCCAAGATTGCAGACATCCGCAAGCTCTTCATAACTCCCCCCTCCTCTCCCATCACACCCAAACCTCCCACCATCCAAGCTTCCTTTTCTTTATTCTCACCTCTCTCGGACTCTGACATTTCCGCTCTCCTCCTACCTCACAAACCTACAATGTGTGCCCTGGACCCTCTCCCTTCTCGCCTCCTCCAAGCGACTGCTCCTGACCTACTCACCATCATCTCCTCCCTCCTCAACTCCTCCCTCCTCTCTGGCTGTTTCCCCTCTGCATTTAAACAAGCTGCTGTCATCCCACTCCTCAAGAAACCTACCACGTGACATGGCGAGGTTCCTCATCCACCCCCCAACCTCTCCTCTCAGGCGTTCCCCAAGGCTCCGTCCTGGGCCCCCTCCTGTTCTCTCTCTAGACTCGCTCCCTGGGCCCCCTCATCGCATCGCATGGTTTCTCCTACCACTTCTATGTTGATGATGCCCAGATCTTCCTGTCTTTTCCCTCTTCTGACCCTCTCATCCCCTCTCGCATCTCTTCCTGTTTGTCTGCTATCTCTGCCTGGATGCACTCACACCACCTCAAGCTCAACCTCTCCAAATCGGATCTCCTGTTTTTCCCCCACTCTTCCTTATCTCTCCATCTCGATCCCCTTGGAATCTACCACACTCTCTCCTTCTTCTTCCGCTAAAAATCTAGGAGTCACACTCGATCCTGCACTCTCCTACACCCAGCACATCACCACACTGACACGTACCTGTAGATTCTTCCTGAGCAACATACGCCGAATCCGTCCCTTCCTCACCGACTACTCGACTCAGCTGCTCATCCAGTCACTGGTCCTCTCTCGCCTGGCCTACTGCAACTCCCTCCTGGCCGGGCTGCCTGCAACTACTACCCGCCTGCTCCAGCTTATCCAGAACTCTGCGGCTCATTTGGTATTCTCTCTGCTCCGATTCACACACGCTACTCCACTGCTCCACTCCCTCCACTGGCTCCCGATACCAGCACACATTCAGTTCAAGACATTGACCCTCACCTACCGCTGTCTCGACCACACTGCACCAAGTTACCTTCAGACACTCATCTCCCCATACATTCCCTCCAGACCACTGTGCTCTTCCGGTGCCAGAAGACTAACTCTTACCTCCTCTCCACTCCCCTTCCTCCAGAGCCCGCTTCTTCTCATCCCTGGCCCCAAAATGGTGGAACGACCTTCCCACCAAAGTCAAAACAGTAGAGTCCTTGACCTCCTTCCAGCACTTACTCAAGACACATCTTTTCAGACAGTACTATTAGTCCTTTTTAATCCCCGTTAGATAGTACTTCACAGCATTTTATCATGCTTCTTGCTTTACTAATACTTGTATTATTGATAGATTTTTCCCCCTTGCTCCCTTTCCCATTGCCCTTGATTGTGACTTTACATCTTGACAGCACTTAGCTTTTACTTTTACTTTCCAGGGTGTATGACCTCACTTCAGGGGTGTCGCAAGGGGGTAGGCATCCTAGGCAATTGCCTGGGGCCCCGGGCTAAGGGGGGTCCCCCAAATGGGAAACCGCCCCCCCTCCTCGGTCCGCTGCCCCCCCCCCCCCCGCTCTCACAGAAGAAAACTCCACCGCATCCCCCGCCGCATTACCGTCAGGAATTATTCTGCCTGGGGCTCCTGAATAAGGGCATCTGCCAAGCAATAAAAATAAAAATAATAATAATAATAATAATAATAATAATAACAACATTGAACACACCTCTGATGAAGACATGCATGTGTTCGGAATGTGTTGTTTTGTTTGTTCTATGCAATAAGTCGGATACATGCACTATAAAAAATACAAGCAAGAAGTAGTATACTATGCACCCGTCATCATAAAACTCAATATACTTTAAAATGATCAGTTCCAATGTATTATTGTATTCACACTAAGCTCAGTATTACCTGTATATTGTTTGTATGTTCTCTGGAATGCTTCTTGTACTAGATGGCTCTCAATGGTACAGCAGAGGCAGATTCTTTATCTTGCGTGCCTTTTTTTGCCTTGAGTTCATCAAATTCTATAGAATGCTTCAACTTAAGATGTTTAAATAAATTACTTGTGTTTCCACCATGCTGGGTTTTGCTTTTGCAGATATTACAAACCACTTTACCCAATTCGGAAAGTGCATCCAGCACTACATCAAGTTGCCATGCGGGCAGTGAAATGGTGCGAGGAGGCCGTAAACCATCAGGCTCCCTTCAGAAACTGGGCAGCCAGGAAATGAGACCCAGGGCGCCATCAATCCAGACATGAAATGCCAGATACACTTTGAGCATGAATGGGGACTTACCCTGGTCCAACAGTTCTTGTAAAGACCCCAATGGGGCAATTAACTGGGTCTTGACCGCCATCTTGGCACCAGTTGCTAAAGTCTGCCAGCGGTAGGAATACTGTGACCTTGTATAGGGAGCTCTCGTCGAATGAATAGTGGCTACTACCACGCCTGACAGACACCAGGCTATCAAGCAATCCTGCTCAGTGGCGGGAACACAGGAGCAGTCACCTCCTGCTCAGTAGCACAGCTAGGAGAGGAGTGACAGCAAGCTCTACTGTGTTGTGGCCAAGAAGCATACACAAAGCGGGGCAAGGGGAGACCTGTTGCCCTGTTGACCGGTTGCCCTCTGCTTAATACAGGGCTCAGAGAACTGTATACAATGGGGTAGCAGAGTAACACACACGCACACCCATGACAACATATGCAGCAGGCTACACAGGCCCAGCCTTGGTGACCTCCACTGAGACAGCACTGAGTATACACAAGGGCGGCCTAATAAAGCAAGCCCTACATAGTCGTGTAAATAAGCACTGTGCCGGGCCGCTTGGGCTCCAGCCTCGTTAAGGCAGAGGCCGGGGCCCGGAGGTGCCGCTCCAATGGTCTCCTTCTTCACTCTGCTGCCTGCACGGGAGTGCACACAGGAAGAAAGGCAGGCGCAGCAGGAGCAGCAGATGCATCAAGCGCGGCTGCTTCCGAGGCTGCTGGACTGAAAGAGGAGACGGGGGGCTCAGGGAGGAACTCTGATCCCCTGAGCCCCTACTGTCACTCGCTGAAGTGGAGGGTCTTAGGAGGAGGCAGCAATAGCAATGGCGTTCTGTATGTGACTGGCATCCGAGGCATGCCGTAGAGGGGTCGGGGTCAAAATTTTAATTGTGCCTGTGGTCGGTGAACAGACAGGACAGATGACCTCTCCACTCCAGGGGGGGGGGCAAAGTTAGATGGCCGCCAGCAGTGCAACGGCGAGGGTGAGTGGAGGAGGAGCAGAGTGTCTCCATGTTCTGATATGAGTGACACACAGGGCATTGACAGGCACATGCAGCGGTTGCACTGATCAGTGAAGGTACCGGAGCCACACTGCAACAGGACTGGCAAAATGACTAGACTAGTCAGTTTATTTTAAAACCGAAACTGAAACCGAAGCGTAGCCAGACTTCTGGGGTGCAGATGGCAGAGAATGGCGTTAGCTAATAACTAACTAAAAATACACACAGAGACATACAAATGTGGCAAATCAGTGGGTGAACAGCACTATTTGTGCAGCCAGCCAACCGAAAGCAAACGTTTGTCTTGCAAACAAACACACGGAGAGCTCTCACAACTTGTTGTTTCAAAGGCGAAGAGGCACAAGAGGAAGTTCCTGTGCAGACGTCACCTCTTATACAAACAAGAAGTAGGAAGGGACCTGTTTTGAAGGACTTGCACAGGGGCCAATGGCAGCTTTGATATAGAGATGTTTCAATTGGGTTCCAATGGAAGTGTGCTGAAACCCCTCCTCCTTGGGCAGTGCTTCTGACTTGAAAAACTGGCTGGTTCGTTTCCTGTCTTTCTTAAATTGTCCAGCACAGTTTTTATTCTGCCCTCCTTCACAAAGCCATGTCTCTCTTCGTCAGACCTTAAAACCCACGTTGTTTTTGCTCACTCACAATGTCGTTCTATACAGAATTAATTTTTAAAATGTTAAGAAATACAGCAAAGCTAATGATATTCTTAACCACAAAATTGCCATGTTCAAGTTTAACTCCACTTCCACTTCCGCTGTACAAAGAGCTATGGGATACAGAGGGTGCTGTGCCAAATTGAACGGCACTTCACTAAGCTGTTACTGTGGCAACCCCTTCATACAGGACTATTGGGAGTGCTTCATTGCCATGGTAACCCCATGGCTTGGTGAGGCATAGCGCCTCATGTCCTGTTTCTAGCCTCATAGACAATCAGCGCTTCTGAGTTTCACAAGTATGTTTTCAATATTGTGACGACAACGCTTATAGGGAAGTTATACAAAGAATATGTTCAGTTTATTTTTAAGTTAATTTTTGTTTATTGTCTTTCAATGGATTAAAGAAAAAATATGCATTATATTATTGTGATTATTCATTTTATTTTAATGTTTTGGAATTCTAATTAAACCGTTCCTCCTTAGTGAAGCCGTGCCTCAGTTGCGTATTCGGATGAGCCGCTTCTGGAAACCTCCTGGTGTCTGAGGTCTATTCTAGTGTGGTGACCGAGTCCTGATTGTGCCAAATTTTAAGGAATGGTTTATCTTGCATGCTGGCGCTATTGAGGTGGGGTTGGGGGCTGTCTTCTCCCAAATGGTGACTGAAGAGAAGCACCCTGTTTTAACCTCAGGAAATTCCTCCTCAGGGAACAGCAATATGCTTTCATACAAAAGGAATGCCTCACAGTGAAATGGGAGGTCAAAACCCTCCAATATTATCTGTTGGGAATACAATTCACCCTAGTCACTAACAACACGCCCTTCACTTGGATGTGTCTCAGCAAGGAGACAACTGCCAGAGTCGCCAGATGGTTTATGTCTTTCCAAATGTTTCGGTTCTACACCTCTACCTCATTATAACATGGTCTTCGGGAGCCAAAAAATCTTACTGCATTATAGGTGAAACTGTGTTCTATCTAACTTGCGTTGTTCTCAACCATTTCCAAAATTAACCCTTGCAGTAGTTTACTCTAAATTTCTCTGCCGTGACTCAGGGAGTGAAGGTTCCTTTTTTTGCCTCTGTACACGCTATCCGTCCCCATTGCAGAAAAGGCTCCCCTACATTTTTTTTTTCTTTCTGTGAATTCAATCTTGAGAGCAGGTTGTATATCGCAAGTTCCAAGTTAAATAAATTAAGCCTTGTCTCCCAATTAAAAAAAAATTCTCTGTCTACTCATTTTTAAGATATAATGAAATCAAAACCAGCTAACAGAAAATACAGCAATAAACTTTATTTTTCTGGGTTGACAGAAACAGACAGGCAGATAACTAACCTCATCTGTTTATTTTTTTCTTGTGTACAGTGTATGCAGCACTTTTTCTCCCCAGTAATTAGTTTCCTCCAAGGAGACAGTAATAAATAAATACATTTAACATAGGTCTAATTTAAAGAAAATAACAATTATCCAGATATGGAATGGATGAGATGGATATACATTATCCTATTACTATTATAAGTACTGTATATTGAACACTGTCCATGAAGTAGAACAAAAAACATGTTAATTTATTAGAATTTAAATAATGACTACTTCAACACATTCAACACATTCACTGACATCTGATGATTTTTGATAAAATATATTAAAAACATAGACATATCTGTTAATCACATCATAAATTATATGTTACATGTTAGGCTATATTTTTCTGATAATGTCACTAGTATACACTGAATTTACTTTTTCAAATACTGTTCTTTTCTTCATTAAAAATAACAGACCCTATGGGCAAATTCCATATCAGGTGAACAGAAAGCAATAAAAAGGGGTTATATTAACCTATAGTTATGAAATGATTGCATATGATGTGTTAATTTCTCTTTAATTATGATGTCATGTTGCAGGACATACTGGTACGTCTTTATGTTCTTACTACTTGTAAGAGAATTTGGAAATGCTTGGTTTATGAAAACTCATAGGTCAATTGGTTTCTCTTTTAAGATTCTTTTTAGAGGGAAGATGCGGTCAAGTCACAGATCCTTTATTTTGACAGCGGTGTGTCTCTCTCTGTCTCTCCTCTCCAGCTCTGTCTTGTGTCTCATTGCAGGATGAAGAAGTTAAGAGAACTCAAATTCTCTTTGTTTTCCCTTTTATAAGGTTTCCTTCCAACCAATAGCATTTTGCCACCACCATGACTTGGGTGCCTTATGCTAAAGTAATTTAGAAGTGGGGGTCATTTTAAATTTGGCTAGGAGCCAATCAGAGGACAGGTCCCTTTTGGTCTCTGGTCATCAAAGATAGGGTTACCAGGGCTACCAGGGGCTACCAGGTGAAAGGGAGGAGGTCTGTTTCCTCTACCAAACCAGATGGTATAGAATTTCCCATAGAAAAATACATTCTAACAAATAATATCTTACATACTCAAAGGGTTAATTGTCAGTAAATAATTTTTGTTAGAGCTAACACTATCTGTTCTACAGTGGTTACATTTGATCTAGAAAATGTTCAAACAAAGCAAAAAAAGGTAATCAATGGTTTTAAACTGTCAATTATATAACTTTAAGACTTGCAGACAAGAATGTTTTATGCAATTAAGATTGGAGTGAGGGTTTGAAAATGTTGTAAATGTGCTCAGCTTTGGTGAAGTTCAAAGCCATTTTTGCTTTACCACGTTATATCTGAATTTGCATTATATCGGATTTTGTTAGATCAGGGTAGATGTGTAACATCAATGAGTTGTCCCGCATACAATGCCTCACAGTGGGGTTTGCTCTTTCCTACGGTCTCGAGCTGAAGGGAAGATTTTGTAGTAAAGTATGTGGTCTGGTGGCACATGGGAGATACTGTAATGTCAGTCTCTAAATATACAAAACCCTATTCCCCTGATGCTTGATAAAAAGGGTCTGTAGTACCAGTGAAGAGGCCTCTAGAGACCTTCGAAAAACATTCCTGCACAATTAAACATTATACACCTCACCTAGTGGCAGACAAGCCAATTAGAGGCTTTGGAGAGAACAAAGAGAGCAAGAGCTGAAGCCTTACTAAAAGGATCACAAAAACTTAATGCTTAACAAGAATGGGCCATTTCTTGATACAGCCTTCAAGGAGACTTGACTATATAGATAACAGTTTGATAATCAAGTTGACTGCTATGTCTACAAAGTGACTACAGTTGTTTGTAAGTGTATGGAATTGGAGACGACAAATTACACTGTACTATACTATAAAACAATATATATATAGACTTATACACACACACTGCTGCCGTATATTCAGTTTATATTTTTTTAAATATATATATGTTTTTTATTCTGTGTACAGTTTCATTCTAGAGGAATTAGGGCAAAATATTTTTAAAGTAACAATGAGCTTCAGTGCTTTTTGAAACCATGGATAGAAAAAAGCATAAATCAGTGGATTAAATGTAGAATTAATGTAACCCAACCAAATAAAACCATCAAATATGGCTGCTGGAGTTGCAAAATTGAGATAGACATCAATCATGGTATCTATGAAGTAAGGTACCCAGCAAACTAGGTAGACACCCATTACTATTCCTAGTGTTTTAGCAGCTTTTTGCTCTCTGTTTTGCTGTGCTCTTCTTCTACTGTCTTCCAGTGAAAATGTTCTGTCTTCCATTGTTTGGATGAGTCTTGCTTGGTTTCTAGCAACAGTGTAAATGCGTGCATATATCCCAATCATGCCAAAACAGGGAGCAAAAAAAACAACTGCATCAAGTATTGCCCACAGCTTATTAAAAAGAAGTAAACAGCCACCCTCACATGATAATACTGCAACCAATTCTTCTAAACCTTGATCATTGGATTTGGTAAAAATAATTCCAAAGCTATATATTGCTGGCAATACCCACCCAAGAGTTACAAACATCCAGGACACTTGTATTGTGATTTTACTAGCATAATGAAGAGGCTCACACACTGCATAATAGCGATCAATTGCAATAAGACACAAGTGAAAAATTGAAGTAGTGCAAAGCAAAATATCAACACATGTATGAAGTTGGCAAAATAATGATCCCATATACCAACATCTTTCAACACTTCTGATCATGCTGAATGGAAGAACAAAAAGTCCAAGAAGGAAATCAGCAATTGCTAGAGAAAGAACTAACAGATTATTTGGTGAATGAAGCTGCTTGAAATGAGAGATGGAAATAATCACAACCAGATTGCCACCAATTGTGATCAGCACTGAAAGAACAAACACAAAATACAAAAGTGCTCTTTCACCAACCGATCTGGACAGTTTAATGCAGGATTTGGTAACATTTTCAAAGCAGTACTCTACTGAGTTCTTCTGAATAAAGGATGAATTCATCTTGCTGAGGCTGAAAGTGAGTTAATGATGAAATCAAATCAGTCAGACGTCTGTTGGGAAAAATACATTTAAATTGAATACATTTACTTTAATAAAATGTCATATCTATTTAATTATGATTGAAAAAACACAAATATGATTGTACCATAATGTAAGTGTTGCCTGAGGTTATTCACTCTCAGGATATTGTAATTTAGTAAGAATTCAGTAAAATGCAATTCACTGCAATCTACATAATGAACTAAATATAGAAATATAACCTCCAATTTTAGTGCTCCCTTAATAACATACATTACCTTATCGCATAACAACTTTTTCATTGAAGAAGACCCTGTGTGTATTTCCCATTTTCTGGATTCCCTGAATGTGTTGAGTCCTGGTTGTAAAGCAGACTTATATACAGTGTGAAAGCTCCCTGGAGTTCAGTGACACTTGGATATCTTGGGAGATAATGAAATGTGATTGTTATGAAGACCAGTTGTACTCATCATTTCAGACCACAATGAAGAAATGGATTGTGGGAGACGTGTGTAATGTAAGAAATGCACCACTTTAGCACAGGAGTCAATGTAACGTGTGTGTTTAAAAACTACCACAGAGAACAAATGTAAAATGCTTTATATAGTTTTTATGGGAGCATGTCAATTTGTCCCTGACAATTCGTCCCCGTCAATTTGCCCCCATGATAATTCGTCCCTGCAACAGTTCGTCCCTGCGTCAATTTGTCCCTGACAATTTGTCCCCGTCAATTTGCCCCCATGATAATTCGTCCCTGCAACAGTTCGCCCACACGTCAATTCGCCCCCATCATTATATGTTCTCCACTTGATCATTTGTAACCATGAGTGCATTAACTTATTGTAGAGCCACAGAACACACATATGTGTATATATAGTAAGCAGGCTGTATAAATATATATATAATATATATATATATAAATATATATACACACAGACACACAACTATTTTGTATTATTTATTATAATGTATGTTTTTAATTGATACATTCATTTGAGACTATAACTCCAATAATTAAATTCCATACAATTAGTCAGAACAGCTGGCATCGAGGGCTGCAGGCTACTTCAAATAGGTTTCATGCTGAAGTTGTACAGCAGTTGGGACAGTGGTTAGAGAATAGCAGTGTAAACTTGGTGATCAGGGTACAATTCCAAATATATATATATATATATTTTTTTAATACATAATTTCCTGGAGTTAAATGGTATCAGAGTAGAACGAACAATTACAAGGCGAATAATAAGGATTTTTAATTCTCGTCATTAGAATTTCTTTTCAATAACACGGTTCAGGGAACATGCAAATCAGAAAATACAGTGCTACATATGGAGGGTCAATCCTTCTGACAAATATAATTTATTCATTTGTAATTTTTTCTCTTAAGCATTAAATTCAGTGCATATGTGGATGCCTTATTATTATTATTATTATTATTATTATTATTGATTTCTTACATTAATATTGGCTGAATTTGAATAATGATCCATTCTAACTGGATATTAATTAGTGAATTTGCCTTGCTGTCTGAATTGCTGCGAGTTCATGTTCCCTGAACTGTTATTGAAACGAAATTCTAATGAGGAGAATTAAAAATCCTTATTAAAGGTAGAGTATGCAATCTTTTCCAGAATTTGTTTTTGTTATACTGGTTGAAAGTCTCTTCACATCCTGATAGCAATCAATAATTTAAGTGGTCTAAATGTAAAAAATATATATATATATATATATATATATATATACACTCACCTAAAGGATTATTAGGAACACCTGTTCAATTTCTCATTAATGCAATTATCTAACCAACCAATCACATGGCAGTTGCTTCAATGCATTTAGGGGTGTGGTCCTGGTCAAGACAATCTCCTGAACTCCAAACTGAATGTCTGAATGGGAAAGAAAGGTGATTTAAGCAATTTTGAGCGTGGCATGGTTGTTGGTGCCAGACGGGCCGGTCTGAGTATTTCACAATCTGCTCAGTTACTGGGATTTTCACGCACAACCATTTCTAGGGTTTACAAAGAATGGTGTGAAAAGGGAAAAACATCCAGTATGCGGCAGTCCTGTGGGCGAAAATGCCTTGTTGATGCTAGAGGTCAGAGGAGAATGGGCCGACTGATTCAAGCTGATAGAAGAGCAACTTTGACTGAAATAAGCACTCGTTACAACCGAGGTATGCAGCAAAGCATTTGTGAAGCCACAACACGTACAACCTTGAGGCGGATGGGCTACAACAGCAGAAGACCCCACCGGGTACCACTCATCTCCACTACAAATAGGAAAAAGAGGCTACAATTTGCACAAGCTCACCAAAATTGGACAGTTAAAGACTGGAAAAATGTTGCCTGGTCTGATGAGTCTCGATTTCTGTTGAGACATTCAGATGGTAGAGTCAGAATTTGGCGTAAACAGAATGAGAACATGGATCCATCATGCCTTGTTACCACTGTGCAGGCTGGTGGTGGTGGTGTAATGGTGTGGGGGATGTTTTCTTGGCACACTTTAGGCCCCTTAGTGCCAATTGGGCATCGTTTAAATGCCACGGCCTACCTGAACATTTTTTCTGACCATGTCCATCCCTTTATGACCACCATGTACCCATCCTCTGATGGCTACTTCCAGCAGGATAATGCACCATGTCACAAAGGTCGAATCATTTCGAATTGGTTTCTTGAACATGAAAATGAGTTCACTGTACTAAACTGGCCCCCACAGTCAGCAGATCTCAACCCAATAGAGCATCTTTGGGATGTGGTGGAACGGGAGCTTCGTTCCCTGGATGTGCATCCCACAATCTCCATCAACTGCAAGATGCTATCCTATCAATATGGGCCAACATTTCTAAAGAATGCTTTCAGCACCTTGTTGAATCAATGCCACGTAGAATTAAGGCAGTTCTGAAGGCAAAAGGGGGTCAAACACAGTATTAGTATGGTGTTCCTAATAATCCTTTAGGTGAGTGTATATATATCTTCTGTGGAAGGGACAGGAATAAAAAAGGATCGACCAATCATTGCATTCGGTCCGAATGTAATGATAGGATATCCTTCCTGTCTGTCAATCTATATTTGCATACCACTGCGCATCTTGTTCGCGCAGACACACACATCAGCGCGGGAACCTTGACGCTGTGTAAAGCGAGAATGGAAGGCGAGCCACAGATACTATTTTTAAAAACATAATAACCGTAAATAAGATGTTTATGTAATTTATTATTGTAATGTCTAACCTAGGAATGAGACATGCGGTGATCTGAAACTGTTGCGATCGATTCCACCCACACGTCTCTCCTCCTGGCGCTGAGACTCTGCTCTGTGTGTGTGCGTAATGTGTGATAGAGGGAGCGTGGTTTTGGAGACGCCTCTGAAGCGAGGGCGGGCTCTATGCTTTCAAAACAAGCTTGCTAACTGCTGGCCTCTCAGGATTGCATACCCTGGCTTTAATCGCCTTGTAATTGTTTGTACTACTCTGATACCGTTTAACTCCAGGAAACTATTTATTTAAAAACAAATTACATGTATTGATCTGGAATCAAACCCAGATCACTAAGTTCACAGTGCTGTTCTCTAACCACTGTACCAACTACTGTTCAACTTCAACACAAAACCTATTTGAAGTAGCCTGCAGCCCTCACTGCCAGCTGTTCTGACTAATTGTATAACACTTAATTATTGGGGTTATAGTCTCAAATTAATGTATCAATTAAAAACATACATTATAATAAATAATACAAAATAGTTGTGTGTCTGTGTGTATATATATATATATTTATACAGCCTGCCTGAATGCACTCAAGTGGAGAAGTGGAGAACGTATAATGATGGGGGCGAATTGTCATCGGGGACAAATTGTTATAGGGGCGAATTGACACGGGGACGAACTGTTGCAGGGATGAATTGTAGCTGGGACCAATTATCATGGGAGCGAATTGTAGCTGGGGCGAATTGATGGGGACGAATTGTCATGGACCCAGTTTTTATAATTCATAACTTAACATTTAGATTTTAACTCTTATTAGTCCTAACAATGTAATGAGAATGTGATACTTCTTTGCTACATCCCTGTATATTACTTTATTTACATATTAAATGAAGAAGTCTTCTCTTATTCAGCAAAATAAGTATTTAGGCCAAACACTTAGGTTTCTTATGGCCATATCGAAATATAGTGTGATGTTGGCAAAATGTGATTGGTTAAAGAGAAACCTTATAATAGAAGGAATGGACAAAGAGAAGAGGAAGAAGAGAGAAGATGGAGACAAGGAGAAGAGAAAGAGCAGGAGGAAGAGAGAGAGACACACCAGCTGCCAACCTGACCAGACTGACCTAAACTGCCTGTGAGGAAAAGAGGAGAATAGGGGTAATATCATATCCTTTCTGTAATCCAGCAGAAGCTTTATATTACTTATGTTAAGAAATATAATTAAATGATTTTGGTTTTCTATTTTTGTCACAAATAAATGATTATTGCACATCTGTGACTTGACTGCATCTTCCCTCTAAAAATAATCTTAAAAGAGAAACCAATTGACCTATGAGTTTTCAGTTAAACTATTTATTTAGATTGACTGATAAACCAAGCATATGAAATTCTCTTACACTTTGTTATTTTTATATCAATGCTATCTGCTTATTTTAAAACATATGCATGTGCAGGGGTCACAAACCAAACATTTTGTTGTGTCTTTTGACAAGTAATAGCTCATTTGACTTCCTCAATGGTTGGGGGGACATACTTCCAGGTTTTACAATTACAGTCCTGGATTTTAATTAAACGTCCTGATGTCCCAACAATTCTCTCAAAGTATTTTACATATCCCAGTTGTAAACTCACTTAAAACTCTTAAAACCTTTTAAATATAAATAGTTTAATGTTTTCAATCACATGAAGAATCAAACATTTTTAGTATATTGGTAAACCCTCATTACTGGTAACTAATAGGTAATGTTTGTCACGGCCACCATCTAGCACTTACATTCTATCCTCACTAGATGTCGCCATCGCCCTTCCTTATCAGTCACTTCTCCCAGCTCCTATCATTCAATTAACATTCATGGGACCCTTGTGCACTTCTGTGATCACCCCCTGCTCCTGTTCACCCTGCACCTCTCATCTTGTTTCTCTGCTCCACATTTAAACCCTTCACTCACCCCCAGTCACTGCAAAGCTTTGTCAGTATTTACTACACCTCCGAGCAATCTACCTGTGCCTAGTTATCACCTTGTTTCCTTTACCTCCCGCTTGACTTCCCAACCACGACCTTGATCCTCCCCTGATTGCCTGTTTGCCTGATTGCCTGACCATTGCATGTGACCACGACCACGTCTTTGCCTTCCCCTTGATTGCCCTGTTCTGCCGGTATAGGAGCCATCCCTGTTCCCGTGCCCCGTGGTACGTTACAATGTTTTTATAGGCAGTTTTGTGGATGACAACGTAAATACAACGCACTGAGAGCGCATGCATCAGAGTTGTGTGCCCCAGCCCAGAGATGTGCATCTGCCTGTGAAACCAACATGAATTTGACAAATGACAGGCAGATGTTTCTAGATTCACCCTGCAGAAATAAATCACTGCCCTGAAAAAATCCATTGACAATGATGTCAGGACAAAGTTTTTTTTTTTTTTAAGGAAACATGGCCAGGGAGACAGTCTGAGATTAGAAAGTTTGACACGTGGTTGAAATCTTGGTGTAGGGAAGAGGGTTTTAGGTTTTTGGAGCATTGGTCTTTCTTCTGAGATAGATGGGACCTGTACAAACTGGACGGTCTACATCTAAACAGAAGGGGGGCTAATGCATTGGGAGAGCATATGTGCAGAGTAAATTAGAATATTTTAAACTAGGGACCAGGGGGGCAGGGAGCTCTGACAATGGGAGATGTTCCACTAAGGAAAGAAAACCAAGGGAAAGTGCTAGTGGGAAAGTCCTGAAGTGTTTGTACCTCAATGCCAGGAGTATAAGGAACAAGATGTTAGACCTAGAAGCCACAGTGCCGGCATTTGACTATGATGTTGTAGGAGTGACAGAAACAGAGACAGAGGTAGACTGGAGTACACTGGATACAGATTCAGTTGAAAATGGATGGTTATATTTTAAAAATATACTACTTGAAGCTCAGGAGAAATTTGTACCAAAACGTAGCAAATTGAGGACCAAAAAACATTGGCCAAAATGATTTAAAAGAAGTATTCAGAAAAACAAGGGTTTAGACGAGGCAGATCATGTCTTACTAATTTATTGTAGTTTTTTGAACATGCAACTGCAGCTGTAGATCATGTGAAAGCATATGATATGATATACTTTTGATAAGGTTCCACACCAAAGACTGATCCTCAAATTGGAAGCTGTAGGCATTCTGGGTAATGTAGTAGATGGATTATGAACTGGTTGATGTATAGGAAACAGAGGTTGTCGATTAGAGGAGTCGCTTCTAACTGGAGTGAGGTTGTTAGTGGAGTTCCACAGGGATCAGTACTAGGGCCTTTGCTTTTTCTAATCTATATTAATGATCTGGACTCTGGGATAGTTAGCAAACTTGTGAAATTTGCACATGATACTAAATGCCCCGTTTCCACTGGCTTAAGCGTCTGGATGCATCCGGACGCAGCCTGGTTTTGTGGATGGTTAACTATATGCTGCAAGATGTGGCCATAAGTGTCCGTCACTCCCACTAAGGAAATATTTTGCTTTCAGAAGCGGAGATGTGTGCTTGACTTGTAGACAGACAGGGAAGAGATTAGCTACATTATGTCAGAAGATATAATCTCAAGTGCTGTGTGGGATTATGAATAAATTACAGTAGCAACAGTAACAGTACAGCAGCATGGAGTGAAATCCACATAGAGAGACAATTACTGCTAACAGTTAATATTCGAGTGTATTAAAAACTTGCCGAACATGGATTTCACAGGACCCCGGTGCAGTGCTGCTACTAGTTAAAAATAAACTGAAGGATAATAATTGGAGCAATAGCAGACAATTGTATTAATATTTTATGAACAACTGGATGGTGTTTCAGGCTGTCGTTTTATGAATGGTTTGCAGGTCTGTTGTATAACAGCCCTGCAGAGACAATCAGTATGAAGCCAAACACGATTTAGTTAACGTGTGTCCAAGTTAAATGAATGAATACATAAATACAGCAGATCTGGGTTTTCCACTAAAACATTAAAGACTGGTTTAATAAATGCATCCATAAGTCCATAAACACTATGACTGAGACGTGCACACTTTAGTTAAATTATATCCTGCTATATTGTAGCTGCTGTTACTGTATGATTAATCGTGAAACGTGTGTATTTTGTTTCAAACGTAACATGCCCTGGTTAAGGGTGTCTGCTAAGTAAATTAAAAATAATACGGCAAAAAGTGTCGTTTGCAGTTACAAATCTGTAGTAAGAGTAATAAGTTAAGGGAGTCAAATTGTGGCATTTAAAAGACATATCTAGCACATATCTTGATGATGATTACAATAATAACAATAATAATAAATTGCAAATATTTATTTTTATTGCTGCACATGGAAACGTTTTCTTACAGTAACATAATGCTTGTCTAAATATAAGTTGTCTATACACATTTAACTATTCCTAATATCTCTTAACATAAATGTGTATTTATTACGCTGCTGTCTCCAATCATGTAAAGCATAAATAATAAAATAGACACAAAAGTCCTTTCCACATCAGGCTCTATCGCTCGTAGTGTTTTCTGTCTTTGTTTTTAAAACGAAACACAAACCAAACCCACAATTGGCACGGCACGGCATGGCAGGGCATATCCTCTGGACATTGTTCTCTTCACTTTGACTTCTGTTCATTATGATAAGAGGGACACCCAAACAGATAAATAGCCCACAGATACCAATTTACTTAGTGTTTGTTTGGGGTTTCCTGTTCTTCTCTCAAGGCTGAAGATGTTACATTATAGTGATTGATTACCTCATTGTTCATTGTTGAAGAAAAATGTGAGATTGGTCAGTTTTTATGCCACAACAGGAAAACACCTGCTTCCATGATGACCCCCCTCCTCAGGAAGTCAGCCACAAACATGCAGAAACCTGATCTCAAGAAAACACTTTGGGAAACCTGTGACTGTCCCTGCCCATAGACCCACATGTCATGCATTGTATAAAAGCTGTCCACTTCTGTTGTTCAAAGAGTCTCTGCTGGAGAGATCCCATGTTGGGCCCTTCCAGGCCTGGCATGTTAAATAAATCCATGTTATCATCTGTGCATCAAGACTGTGTTCTTCATACTCCATTGTCATTGAAGAGGTTAATTAAAGAAGAATTATAACAGAATATCTTCCCTGATATAATTATTCTGAGTGTTCTCTGAAACCAAGGATAAAATAATCCATAAATGATGGGATTACAAGTAGAATTAAAGTAGCCAAACCACACCAGGGCATCAAATAAAATTGGTGGTGTAGAGAAATTTATAAATGGATCAATTAGAGTTGCAATAAAAAATGGCAGCCAACAAAATAGAAAAACTCCCATTACAATACTCAGAGTTTTTGCAGCTTTTCTTTCTCGGTTGTAAGCTACTTTGTTTTTATTATCATTCTGAGAAACGTCTTTCTCTGATATATTATTTATGAGTCTGGCATGTCTTCTGGCCACCAAGAAAATCTTCATATAAAGGGAAATCATCACTATTCCTGGAATTAAAAATGTTAGCAATGTTGCCAGCAGTCCCCACTGTTTGTTAAAAATCAGAACACATGCACCCACACAAGAGTTTGAAATGACTAATTCCTCAATACCTATTACATTAATATTGGAAAACACCACTCCATAAGCAAACCCAAGAGAAAAAAGCCAGCTGATACCAATAAAAATGGCTATGACAAATATGGTTATTTTACTTTTGTACTTTAAAGGCTCACATATAGCATAATATCGGTCAACAGCAATAAAACTTAGATGGAAAATAGAAGCCATTGAAATCATCATGTCAAAACTGGAGTGTATTTTGCAAAGCAGTTCTCCAAAGTACCAACATGTTTCTATGGATCTAATCATGCTTAGTGGCATAACAAGTGCCCCCAAAAGACAGTCAACACATCCCAAAGACAGGATAAGAAAATTGGTTGGAGAATGAAGCTGTTTGAAATGGAAAATTGAAATAATGACAATCAAGTTTCCACACACAGTAAGAAAAATTGTTCCGAACATGAACATATACATTCCAACCTTAATAAGGACCAGCCTCTGTGCTTTGGGGCAGGAACCCTTCAGATGCTGAAAACAGTACTCCATCTCTTCATTTGCTGTAAAATTCATGATGAAGCTGTATAGTTAGAGGTGTGCTGGAAAAAGTTCCTACAACAACAGAAAACAAATAACTAATATATTTTTTTTACTCAATAAAATGTTTTTTCATAATTATAAGACCCGGAGTCAGGTGTTTATTATCCTCATCCACATTCATGTTACCTTGATTATTTGATTTTGTAATTTGTGTAATTTTACTGGGTGTTGACTGCTCGGTAGAATCATTGCGGTTTGCTATGAAGATGTTCCCAGCTATCCTCAAAGTTTGCTTTTTTGTCCATTGATCTTGTTTTATTTTTTTTCCAGTGCTTATTAGTTTGAGTGTCACATACGCAGAATGTTTTGTCCATTCATCTTGTGTTCTGAGGTTCGGACTGGCTAGAAATTATAAACAGAAGAACCTAAAAATTATGTATCTTTAAGAAGAACATTCTGGGACATTCTGAGTATGGTTACACTCATTCTAGTCTAATTACTGGAAAAAGCAAACTAATGACAAAATACAAATACAAAAAACCAACTTTCTCTTTCCTAGATGCCAGATATCATGCAATAGAATATATTGAATCGTTCACTGCAGTTATATCTACAGATATGATACATCAATAATCTTAACTGATGCAGAATTATATATGTACATACTATACGGGTACTGCATATATATGTAGTTATGATGAATCCTGTAATCTACACTATAAAAAGTGGGATATGCATTATTAAAGTAAAAGTTATGTTGCCCATATACAATTAACCATATATAAGTTTAACCTACCTTGCTGCCCCAGTACCATGCAATTACCATTTAATACGTATCTTCAGTAGATTATCTTAAAGAGTTTATATATTACTTTAAACATGTAGATCTATATAATTCTGTCTGCAGTGCTTCTTTGTAATGATTTTCTGTATGAGTGTGACTTGAATTTATTAAGATTGGTTTCAACTATCTAGACACATATTCCCAAACCTCTTGCAACAGGCTACACCCACATTAGTTTGAAGTGTGTGTTATTTGACAGATATTTAGCTGATTTTTGCCACAACATGTGTTTTTATTAACTTTATTCTGTGAGAGATTACCATCACTTGGGTAGACACATTGTGATAATCAGATAATATATTTAAATATTGTGTTAATGGATAAATATTGTTAAAATGACTACTGGTTTGAAGATGTTTGTTTTATTCTAAAATAGCAGCTGAAAATTATACAGCTTCTTGTTGCCAATAAAAGGTATGTTGTATGATTAATTCTAGCTATGTTCATACAGCATAATGGATTTGCTCAGGCTATGATTTATCAATGTCCATTAGATGGTGCTGGAATATAAATTGCAGCCACATTGATGAATAGATTAAAAACAGCTGACACATTGTCCAGCTCATTGTGATAATTCAGGGAGATCAGCAGCTAAAGTGTGTGGGTTTAATTTCAATTTCTTTATCTTGTTTATTGAACACTAACAGCAGCAGCTAGTTTCATTTGGCCAATATATTCTACACTTGTAGGATTATATTCTCAGCCCATTTTAAAAGCTCTCTTTTTAATCTGAAAGCCCTAGGTGATTCACAATATTTCATAGTTGTAACATATGCAGTGCCCTCCAGATTTATTCATACCCCTCTATTTATATGAATAAATAGGAACAGTAGCATTTAAATGCATTTAAAAAAGGATTGGATAATGTTTCCTGCTGGAAAAAAGTGTTATAATTTAATGTTATTAGCATTGCAGAAAGCAAAGTCATATTTGTCATGAATAATAAACTTAATTCTATGAGGTTCTGGCACTTTTGAGTTATTTTTGTAGGATTGTATTTAAAGGAATACTTCCTATTACTTTGTTACCTCCTTTTATACCCCAGGGAAACAGGAAACCTTTGCAGACCTCTTTATAGTTCCAGAAGCTTCTATTGAACTTCCAAAGAGTAGGATGTTGTAGATTTGATTGTGTGTTAGAAATCTGAGCAATTTACAGTAACACACTGGCAAAATGTCACATCCGCTATGGCTGGAGGACAGCAAAAAACACCTAAAAAGTAACAATTTATGAATCGGATTATGTGTTCTGTGGAACAAAGTTTACAAACGTTATACTGTAATCTTCTTAGCATTACACAGAGCAAAGTCATACATAATTTAATTCCAGAAAACAGAAAACATTTCTTCACATCTCTGAGTTGCCTTTGATTAAAATCCAACAAACATTCTCTGATAAAGAAGCAAGCACTTAGCAGTCTTGTTATGTGGAAATCCTGTACCAAGACTAAATGTGTAACTGTGAAATGCGCTATGATAACATAAAATGATATACTGAGCTGAACAAGGGCACTACCCCTGCTGCCAAGTTGAGGGGTGAGAAATTATTCAAAACTACCAATCAACTTGTCAGTGTAGTGGAATAATTATAGACATCGTATTTGTACTGTAATATTTTCAGTATTGAACAGTAACAATAATTACATTGTTATTGGCAAATCTGCTGCAAAAAAAGTTATTGTAGATTGTACACAAATGCTTTTACAGTGTGCCTCCTAAACTAACTGATTAATTAGTTGATTTGGCAGTTAGATTTCTCTTGGCAAACTTGTGCTGCAACTTTAAGGTCTTCTAAACAGGAGAACAGAAGATGTGACACCAGTAACTATACAGTTAATTAGGCTAGCTGATAAAAATGTGGCTTCTATTATGTTTCTCAGTGCTACATTAACATAACCAGGTGTTATTAATGTTGAATTCTAGACAAATTAACCAGATTTATACCCCCTGAATGCTTATTTCTTGTTAGACCTGACAGAATCAGTGGAACTGTCTGCTTCAAATGCAAGAGAAGAATTTTGCAATGCTTATGGTAAACTAAATAACCCTTTAGCAAAATGTTAATGTTAATTACAATTGTTTTTTAAAAATCCATCATTAGAGCGCTGTAGCTTTAAGCTTTTTGCTTAAGTTTCTGTTTATTTGGAAAATACATTTAATTCTTAAATACTTAGTTCTACGTCACACTGCTGAGTGCCTGATACAGTGAGTTTTGCCATGTGCACTAAAAATCATGCTTTATTCTTTTAATTTTTTAATATAAATATATTCTCAGACCATGGGCTACATCTTCATACCTGCTTCTACACTTAATATACATTTCCACACTCAAGACTGCATTACCTTTGCTGAGATATACTAAACCATTCATTAAGGTTAGTGTCATAAAAGGGTGGAGTTAAGAAGATATGAGTAGCTTTCTTTTCATTTGATTTGCTCCCAAGCCTAATGTGACTCGGCTAAAAAGCCAATCGAGGGTCTGGTACATTTTGAGAGCTTGCAATCTGTTTGGGAAAGAGTTCTTTCTGTCAAGACTTTGCAATAATCCCATGGAAACCAGTCTAATCTGGAAAATCCATTCAATGCTGCCAACAACAAACACACTAGACCAGTATATACATGGCTCAATAAGAAATAGAAACCTGTGAAAGGTAAGGATGTGTACTCTGCTGACAACATCTATCTTACAGTATAGTTAGCCTAATGATAGTTATCTTACAAGTATGAAGTACTGCCCAAGGGGGAGGGTTTTTTGCGCACTGCCATAGGAACCTGATCGAAACGTCACTCTATCAAAGCTGCCAATGGCTCCTGCACTCTTCACTCAGAACAACGTAAACATAAAACGTGACATCAGCGCAGGTTCATCCTCTTTTGCTACTTCGCCTGGACCCAAGAACGTGGGTTTTCTGTGTCTTGTCCATGCATTAGACCTTATTATTGTTTACAATAATTATTATTATTCGGTTGGTTGGCTTCATGGCTGTGCTGTCACCACCGTTTACTTCCGTGTCTATTTGTATTGTTTAGTTATTATTCATAGCTATTCCGACTCTGTTCCATCCATGCTCCGGGGCTCCGGTGCGCTTCGGTTTCAGTTTCGGCTACAAATAGTATACTTTAAAAATGATAGTCTTATATAGTGTTTATATAGTGTCTTATATATTTCGACTGCTTGCTGTGTTGGTTTTTTGTCCACAGGGCTTTTTCCTCCACAGCAGGAGCACTAGCAGCGGCAGTAAAATCCAAGGCCAAGTTGCCCGGCCTGAGCCTCGGTGTGTCGTAAGAGATGTCGCCCGAGTGAGGTGCTCTTCTGGCGGCTTGTGCCCGTACTACAGCCTGCGGCTGTGGCTGCGGATGTAAGAGATCTCGTTCTCTTTCTTTCCCTGTGCATGCGCATGTGCATCGAAATCACCACTCTCCTGGAGAAGCAAGCAATCCGTAAAGTGCCCCCGCCAGGGCAGCATGAGGGATTCTATTCCCCATACTTCCTTATGCCCAAGAAAGATAGCGGTTTCCACCTCATCTTGGATCTGAGGCGCCTGAACCGTCACCTCAAGGTGTTGCGCTTCAAGATGCTCACTGGTTCACTGGCTCACCATGGTGGATCTGAAAGATGCTTACTTTCACATCTCCATTGCACAGGCACACAGGAAGTTTCTCTGATTCACCTTCGTGGGCCGTGCGTTCGAGTTCGGCCTGTCACTAGCCCCACACACACGAACCCGATTTTAGGCCGCCTCTCCGAATTGGGCCTTTGGGTCAATTGAGAGAAGAGCCGCCTGACGCAAACTCAGCAGGAACAGTTCCTCGGACTGCACCTTGATTCCATTGCCATGCTCGCCACGCTGGCACCAGAGAGAGTTGCCTACATACGCACGTGTCTCTCCTTCTTCTGACTGAGAGCTCGTGTCAGGGTGTCCCTTTGCCAGAGGCTGCTAGGCCTCATAGCAGCTGCATCCCAGACCCTCCCCCTCAGCCTTCAAGTCTCTCAGGAGGCATCCTTGCCACAACTGAGCACGCCAAGTCACAGTTACTCTGGCGTGCTGGAAGGCGCTCCGTTGGTGGCGGAGCCCTCATAATGTGACCCTGAGGTGTGCCCCTGAGGCCAGTCTACAACCGAGCAGTTATGACGACAGACGCCTCCAAGCAGGGTTGGGGAGCAGTCTGCGACGGACATGAAGTCCGAGGCAGGTGGACGGAGCCAGCACAGGCCCTCCATATCAACGTCCTGGAGTTACAAGCAGTCTCATTTCCTGCCAGTCCTGCGGGACAGACATGTGTTTGACTGTTGTTAGATTGTACTGTCTAGCAGGCCGTCTGCTTCTGTCACGGTTCCGCTCCATCAGAGCAGTTCACCTCCCAGGCCTGGCCAACACGGTGGCGGACCTCCTCTCTCAGGGAGCCCCTCGGTGGCCTTGCAGATTCTGGTTCGCAGACCTGATCGCCCTTCTCCACGGAGAGCCTTGGCAGCTAGAGTGAGAGCGGACTTGTTGTCCCAAGTGCAGGGCACTTCTGGCCTCCTCCAGCTCTGGGCCTGGCCCGTTAGCAGGAGCGACTGATTGCCTGGGGGCTGTCAGACGCGGTAGTAGCCAATATTCAGTCGGCGAGAGCTCCCTCTATGAGGTCGCAGTATTCCTACGGCTGGCGGATGTTTAGCACCTGGTGCCAAGATGGCAGTCAAGACCCAATTCATTGCCCCATCAGGGTCATATTGCAATTTCTACAGGAGCTGTTGGACCAGGGCAAGTCCCCGTCCACACTCAAAGTGTATCTGGCGGCTATGTCTGCATGTCATGTCCGGATTGATGGCGAGCCCTCTGGGTCTCATTTCCTGGCTGTGCAGTTTTTAAAGGGAGCTCGACGGCTGCGGCCTAACCCTGCATTCCTCTCGAAAGTGCTGTCTCCATTCTATGTCAACAGGCCTATTGAGTTGATGGCTTTCATTCTCCTCCCTTCGCTTCAGAGCAAGAGAGTTGGCTTCACCTGCTCTGCCCTGTGCAGGCCCTCGGGTGCTATTTGGAACGCACTAAGGACTTTCGATGCTCAGACCAACTGTTTGTGTCTTATGGAGTGTGGACACAGGGCCAGGCGCTTTCAAAGCAGTGCCTCTCGCATTGGATTGTGGACACCATTACCATGGCCTACAAGTCTGCCGGGACCCCACTGCCCGAACACCTGGTGGCCCATTTGACTCAAAGTGTTGCCACATCTTAGGCCCTTTTTCAAGGTGCCCCCTTAGCAGACATTTGTGCGGCTGGAGCTTGGGCCTCGCCATTTACATTTGTCCGGTTCTACAGGTTGGACATGATGGGACCAGTCCCTTCCATTGGGAACCCGGTGTTGGCTGCAGTCGAGCCCTAGTAGCCTACAGGCTCTGGCTCCTGCCTTTCCTCTCCCAGTCTGCCCCTGTAAGTGCATCCTTAGGGAGCTAGTGAACCATATCTTCCCTTCCACCGGACTATGCCACCCAGTCGAGCACCCACGTGAGCTGCTCCTGGGTTTACTGACAGCCCTTTTGATGTGTTCCCAGGGTCTGTCATGCGGCCTACAGGCATGTTGCCTTACGAGGCCACCCTGTATTACACCGATCAGCCATAACATTATGACCACTGACAGGTGAAGTGAATAACACTGATAATCTCGTTATCATGGCACCTGTCAGTTGGTGGGATATATTAGGCAGCAAGTGAACATTTTGTCCTCAAAGTTGATGTGTTAGAAGCAGGAAAAATGGGCAAGCGACTTTGACAAGGGCCAAATTGTAATGGCTAGATGACTGGGTCAGAGCATCTCCAAAACTGCAGCTCTTGTGGGGTGTTCCCAGTCTGCAGTGGTCAGTACCTATCAAAAGTGGTCCAAGGAAGGAAACGTGGTGAACTGGCGACAGGGTCATCGGTGGCCAAGGCTCATTGATACACATGGGGAGCGAAGGCTGGCCCGTGTGGTCCGATCCAACAGACGAGCTACTGTAGCTCAAATTGCTGAAAAAGTTAATGCTGGTTCTGATAGAAAGGCATCAGAACACACAGTGCATTGCAGTTTTTTGTGTACGGGGCTGCGTAGCCACAGACCAGTCTGAGTGACCATGCTGACCCCTGTCCACTGATGAAAGCGCCTACAATGGGCACGTGAGCATCAGAACTGGACCACTGAGCAATGGAAGAAGGTGGCCTGGTCTGATGAATCACGAGTTCAAGGTGTTGACTTGGCCTCCAAATTCCCCAGATCTCAATCCAATCAAGCATCTGTGGGATGTACTGGACAAACAAGTCCGATCCATGGAGGCCCCACCTCGTAACTTACAGGACTTAAAGGATCTGCTGCTAACGTCTTGGTGCCAGATACCACAGCACACCTTCAGAGGTCTAGTGGAGTCCATGCCTCTACGGGTCAGGGCTGTTTTGGCGGCAAAAGGGGGACCTACACAATATTAGGCAGGTGGTCATAATGTTATGGCTGATCAATGTATAGTTCATTCATTATGCATTGTGTTGTGGTGGTGCATGCATCTGGCTTGTACCACAATCTGTATATTTATATAAAATGTGTTAAACAGCAGGACTGTGGCTCCGTCTGACCTGACTATGGAGCTCACTGCCGCTGTTCCCAGCTGATGGTGCTTGAGTTTCGCTGCCTCGCTGTGTATATAGTTCCTTGGTCAGTAGGTCTGTGAGTAGATTTCGATCAGGTTCCTATGGTAGTGCGCAGTGCTTCCTTTTTCAGATAACGGGGGTTGCGTACACAACCTATCGTTTTGTTTGTAATGTTCTGCGTTTGTATCTTGGTTTATATTTGCTCAATGTATTTTATTTATATATTTTATTTGTATATTATCCATAATTGATTGTCATTCCGAAATACTTACTAATTTATTACAATAAGCAATAAGATGTTGGAGTGAAACTCTGTATTATATGGATTGCATAATGTAATAAACTATGTCACCATAACTGGGTCTGTATTTACAATTAACCTGGGCCAATTCATTTGAACTTACTTTGGCTTTTCTGACCATTTAAAAATGAGAAATATATTTGCCATCAGGACCATCAGGACAAAGAGTGAATTTTACATTGATAAGAAAATTGGTTGGAGAATGAAGCTGTTTGAAATGGGAAATTGAAATAATGACAATCAAGTTTCCACACACAGTAAGAAATTTTTTTCCGACCATGAACATATACATTCCAACCTTAATAAGGACCAGCCTCTGTGCTTTGGGGCAGGAACCCTTCAGATGCTGAAAACAGTACTCCATCTCTTCATTCTCTGTAAAATTCATGATGAAGCTATCTATTTAGAGGTATGCTGGAAAAAAAAAGTTGATAAAACTGCAGAAAAAATAACACTAAACATTTCTTGATATTCATGAAACCTGCAGTCTGGTATTAATAAGTCCTCATCATCATTCATGTTACTTTGAGTATTTGATTTTGTAATGTGTGTAATTTGACTGTGTGTTAATGATGTTCACAGATGCATTCAATTGATCAAAGTTGTTTTCCAGAGATTATGACTTTGAATGTCACACATGCAGAATGTTTTGCCCATTCATCTTGTATTTTGAGGTGAGGTCTGGCTAGACATTACAAACAGAAGAACTTAAAAACAGCATATCGTTACCACCAGATCTTTAAGAACAGCATTCTGGGATTCAGTATGGTTACACTTTCTACTCTAATTATTGAAAAAAAAACATAGCAAATAATGATATAAAATAACAAATAACTCAATACTAGTTGCCAGAGGTCATGCAAAGGAATATATACTGCATATAGCTATGATGAATCCTGTAATCTATACTATATATGCTGGGATATGCATCATTATAGTTATGTTATGTTGCCTATATAAAATGTACCTTCTTTGTTGCCCCAGTACCATGAAACGATAATTTAAGGAATATCTTCAGTCTTCAGTCAGTTCATACAGCAGCATGGATTTGGTCAGGCTATGATTTATCAATGTCAATTAGATGGTGCTGGAATATAAATTGTTATTATTCTAGTTTAATAAACACTCTAACAGCAGCAGCTAGTGAGGGTCAATATATTCCACACTTGTAGGATTATATTCTCAGCCCATTGTAAAAGCTTCCTTTTTAAATCTGAAAGACCCACATTGACGGTTCCCTCCAGATTCATTCATACCTCTATACTTATATGGATAAATAGGAACATAAGATGGTGTTAACAAAATAGAATAATAAAATTACAAACAAAGGAAGCAGCTGAAAGTGGGACGTTATGATGAAAAGGTCTCCTGGGAGGTGTACAAGGCCAAATTTGAAATGGCTTTTGGCAGCATTGGAGGGGGAGGCCCTGCAGATATTACTGGATACTGGCAATGATGAACACCTTGACTACGAGGCAGTCAATCAGGCTTTAACCTACCACTTTAGGGGGGCTGAACCCACTCTTCTCCTGGGTCATCGCCTGTCTACACGCTTACACAGCCCCGGAGAACCCTTAGGCCAGTACACCACCGACATTCACTATTTAACCTGCCGAGGTATAATGAGATCCCTCTAGCCATACGGGAAGGCCTAGCCATGGATGCCTTCCTCCGTGGCCTCACCCCCGGCGTGGTCCTCCATCAGGCCCGCCTTGCTGCCCCCCTAACATTCGATGCTCTGTTTAACTAAGCCAAGCTTGTGGAGGTCATCCTGGGAGAACAAACACCATGTCCCAATGCTCCTATGCTGCCGCCCTGCCTCAACACTCGCTGCATCCAGGTCCCCGCAACACGCCAACTCGTGCAGTCGACGGAGGAAACGCACCGGCACCGAGGAAACCGAACACACGCATCTGTTGGCAATGCACCACGCCAACAATGATAGGTTGCGAATGCAACCCCGGTTATCTGAAAATGGAAGCACTGCCCAAGGGGGAGGGGTTTCTGCGCACTTCGGTAGGAACCCGATCATAAATGTCACTTTATCAAAACTGCCATTGGCCCCTGCCAATCACTCAGAACAGGTCCCTTCCCACATCCTGTTCTATGAAACATGACATCTGCACAGGTTCTAGGACTCCCATGCGACTTTGCACCCCTTGGGCAGTGCTTCCTTTTTCAGATAACCGGGGTTGCATTTGCAACCTATCATTATCTTTCAAGTCAGAAGCACTGCCCAAGGGGGAGGGGTTACTGTATAACAAAACCGTTGTAAGGGAGGAGGCAGCGAGCTGATAAGGGAGCCTGCCCTGAGGTGTACCGCTAGGGGACCTCGGCAACACAATTCCAGACAGTAAGCTCGGGGGCCCCATAGGGCCGCACCTGAGCCACCCAGGAGGACTACAGTCATGCTTTTACCGGGAGCTGTCTAGAATCAGTATATACAAAGCAGGGCTACAGAGGTTAACTCTTACACCCTCCGCTTACAATATTAAGGCTGGCTGTTCCACTAGTGCAGCTAGGAGAAAGCCGTAATCTACTTGCACAATATTTGGCGCGGGCAATCAAGCAACTTATGCGGCCTCTGTGTATTCTCATGGCAGTGGACCCCTGATCCAACAGCGTCAGGAGCATCCTACTCAACTGAACAGTACAGAGTGGAGAGCTCCACTGTGCTGACAACTTAAAATATCGTACAAACGAACTACATACACTACGGGGTACAGAAACCAACTCATGCACCACCCGCGGAACACAGGAGCAGATGACGCCATAGAGCAAGAGAATATGGCTCTATGGCGCCATCAGCTACACAGGCTAGAGAGGAGCAACAGTCCTGCTGTTTACACGTTACATATATGTACATAGTGGGGGACAGGCCAGACGCCTCCACCACCGCAACACAATGCACTAATGAACAAACTATATACAGGGCAGCCTCATAAGGCAACGTACCTGGAGGCCGCTTGACAGACCCTGGAACATATTGACAGGAAGGCATAGTCCGATGGAACGGAAGGCACGATTCAATAGCTCCATCTGGATGCTCTTAACAGGGGCAGACTGGGAGAGGAAATCAGGTGCCAGAGCCTGTGGGCTACTGGGGCTCGACTGCAGCCAACACCGGGTTCAAAATGGAAGGGACCTGTCCCATCACGTCCAACCTTTAGAACCAGGAAAATGTAAGCGGCAAGGCCCAAGCAGCAGTCGCACAAATGACTGCCAAGGGGGCGCCTTGAAAAAGGGTGCACGGTGTGGCAATGGAGTCGAATAGGCCACCAGGTGTTCAGGCACTGGTATAGGCGTCCACCGCTGTGTTGTCCATCCGAACCAGCACATGTCTGTCCCGCAGGACTAGCAGGAAATGAGACAGTCCAAGGAGTACTGCTTGTAACTCCAGGATGTTGATATGGAGGGCCCGTGCTGGCTCCGTCCACCAGACATGGTGCGCAGGTTGAGCATCTTCAAGCGCAACACTTTAAGATGGCGGTGCAGGCGCCTCAGATCCAAGATGGGACGGAAACCGCCAGCTTTCTTGGGCACAAGGAAGTATGGGGAATAGAATCCCTCGTGCTGCCCTGGTGGGGGCAATTCGCAGATTGCTCGCTTCTCCAGGAGAGCGGCGATCTCGATGCGAAGCGCTGCACACTGCAACGGGTGGGCAGGTGGGCGGGGCTGTGACCTGGGCTGTGGTCCAGCCTGTGGTCGGGGCTGTGGCAGACTGCCTGCGCTGCTGGAACTGAGGTGGAATGAGATAAACCCGGGGCAGCTGCAGGGACTGCTCCATCTCCTGGAGGGTTGTGTGAGCGCTAACCCCTCTCGAATCTGGAGTGCGGCGGGGCAAGATCAGAGGGCCAAGGGAGCTGGAGAGACTCCACAGACCTCTGGATGACTGCCCAGAACTCCCTGTCCTGTCCCGTGGGAGCAGGAGTGGTGTCCACGTTCAATGGAGGAGGAGGGGTGAGCTCCATGAGCTCCGCCTCAAGCTCTGAGTCCTTGTGCGGATCCAGAGACAGGTAGTCCTCCTCCCAGGTGGCCCGTCCACTGCCCTCATCCTGAGATGGGGTAGACAGACTCCCCTCAGTCTCCACTGGTGTGGTGTTAGCCGGAGGTGGAGCATCATGGTGTTGGGGGGGCGGCACCTGTTGCGCTGCCTGTGCTGCCTGCACTGCCTGCGCTGCCTGCGCGGCTAGGAGAATGCTGATTTGGTTCATCCTGCTGTTTAAGGATGGCCTCATTACGCTCCCTGTCCATGGAGCCTGACTTCCATTGCCAGCGGGGAGGAGGCAAGGGATGATGCCAAAGAGGGGGAGAGAGCCCGTGGGTGCGCACCACGGGCACTGCAGGCAGGACAGGTGCGGCTGCCACTGGGGGCACAGCTGCCGTGGCAAGTGCGGTAGCGGCAGCTGGAGCAGCAGCGGCAGCAGGAGGAGACACAAGCGTGGGAAGAGCGGCTGTCTCCATCACTGCAACCCTGGAGGAGGAGATGGAGGGGCTCGGGGAGAGGCGGAGATCCCGCACCCCTGAGGCCCCCCCATCACTTGCCAGAGTGGGAGACCACTGCCAGTCCTGCAGCGACGAGTGTGGCGGCACCCGGTGGAACGGCAGACCTCCTGTCACACCATAGCAGACCCAGAAGTCGCAGCCAAATTGAGCCCGCTGTCGGTGCCCAGACAAACAGGGCATAAGACCTCCCCACACCAGGCGGGCAAGGTGCATTGGCCGCAAGCAGCACAGTGGCGGGGGCGAGAGGAGCCCATCGCTGAGCACCGTACACAGGGAAACTTGCAGCAGAGGCGCCGGTCAGTGTTCGCACCAATGGCACACAACAACTGAAATGCCTCTGCAACAAGTGGAGCACCTAGCGGGCCCGCCGCTGTAAGTGCATCTCCACCTGGCAACATTTATGTACACTGTGTATACCAAGCACCAGGTGCCGGATACAAGCACTGCGTAGATCTAAAACCGAGGCCTACACGCACGGACGGGGCGCAGTGCTAGCATTGCTAGCAGTGCTCTTTCTCAGCGAACTGAGAGAGTGAGATCTCCGCAGCTGTGGGCTGTAGTGCGGGCGCAAGCCAGCGGAGGAGCACCTCACCTGGGCTAGATCTCCTACAACAGGCAGCCGGGCCTCGGATTTTACTGCCGCTGCTAGCGCTCCTGCTGTGGAGGAAAAAGCCCTGTGGACAAAAAAAAAACTGAAAAACACAGCAAGCAGTTGGAATATATAAGGCACTATATAAACCTGACTATTATTAGTCGGATTAGCTATCAATAATAACTAAATAATAGAAATAGACACAGTAATAAACGGTAGTGAACAGCACAGCTGTGAAGCCAACCAACCGTATAATAATAATTGTTAAACAACAATAAGGGTCTAATGCAAAGACAAGACACAGAAAGCTCACGTTCTCAGGTCCAGGCGAAGTGGCAATAGAGGACGAACCGTGATGTCACGTTTTATGGAACAGGATGTGGGAAGGGCCGTGTTCTTGAGTGACGAGCGCAGGGGCCAATGGCAGCTTTGATATAGTAATGTTTCAATCAGGTTCCTATGACAGTGGGCAGAAACCCCTCCCTCTTGGGCAGTGCTTCCGAGTTGAACGATAACTACAGATTTGGAAGCCAGGTTCCTTTTAATAAATGGCTACTTACTGGGTACAGACCTCGCTTTGGTTAATGTATATGCTATAATTGGAAAGTTTTCTTGAGATAGCCGGACAGAAAAACCCATATACAGTAATTGCTGGGGACTTTAACTGTACTTTGTTTCCACATTTAGACAAATCCTCACAAACACCTCACAATGTAAAATTTCCAAGGCCACCCTGTTTCACTATAAAGAACAAGGATATGCGAATGTCTGGAGATACCTACACACTACAACTAAAGACTATGTTTAACTCTAAACCTCATAATAGCTATACATGTATTGACTTTTTTCTTATTCCCCAGATAATGATCAAACTGAGGATTGCACAATTAGAACATAAGAAAGTTTACAAATGAGAGGAGGCCATTCGACCCATCATGCTTGTTTGCTGTCATTAATAACTAAGTGATCCAAGGATACTATCCAGTCTATGTTGTCTAATGTCTAATGTCCCCAAATTTCCAGCTTCAACCACATCGCTGGGGAGTTTGTTCCAGATTGTGACAACTCTCTATGTGAAGAAGTATCTCCTGTTTTCCATTTTGAATGCCTTGAAGCCCAATTTCCATTTGTGTTCCCGGGTGCGTGTATCCCTGCTGATCTGGAAAAGCTCCTCTGGTTTGATGTGGTCGATGTCTTTCATGATTTTGAAGAATTGAATCAAGTCCCCATGCAATCTCCTCTGTTCCAGGGTGAAAAGGTTAATTTCCCTCAGTCTCTCAGTAGGACACTCCCTTCAGACCTGGAATAAGTCTGGTTACTCTCCTCTGAACTGCCTCTAGAGCAGCAATATCTTTCTTGAAGTATGGTGCCCAGAACTGTACACAGTATTCCAAATTAACAGCATAACTATTTCAGATCATGCCCCAGTTACTCTCTCTGAACGTAAGCTGTCAATCACCTCTCAAGCTCCATCAGGTTGGATGGGGAGCCTCGGTGCACAGCCATTTTCAGATCTCTCCAGAAATGTTCAATTGGGTTCAAGTCTGGGCTCTGGCTGGGCCACTCAAGGATATTCACAGAGTTGTCCTGTAGCCACTCCTTTGTTATCTTGGCTGTGTGCTTAGGGTCATTGTCCTGTCGCCCCAGTCTGAGGTCCAGAGCGCTCTGGAGCAGGTTTTCATCAAGGATGTCTCTGTACATTGCTGCATTCATATTTCCCTCGATCCTGACTAGTCTCCCAGTTCCTGTTGCTGAAAAACATCCTCACAGCATGATGCTGCCACCACCATGCTTCACTGTAGGGATGGTATTGGCCAGGTGATGAGCGGTGCCTGGTTTCCTCCAGACATTACACTTGTCATTCAGGCCAAAGAGTTCAATCTTTGTTTCTCATGGTCTGAGAGTCCTTCAGGTGCCTTTTGGCAAACTCCAGGCGGGCTGTAATGTGCCTTTTACTGAGGAGTGGCTTCCGTCTGGCCACTCTACCATACAGGCCTGATTGGTAGAGTGCTGCAAAGATGTTTGCTCTTCTGGAAGTTATTTCCTCTCTCCACAGAGACATGCTGGAGCTCTGTCAGAGTGACCATTGGGTTCTTGATCACCTCTCTGACTAAGGCCCTTCTACCCTGATCGCTCAGTTTGGCAGGGTGGCCAGCTCTACGAAGAGTCCTGGTGGTTCCAAACAAAAATATGTGCCTCGATACAATCCTGTCTCAGAGGTCTACAGACAATTCCTTGGACTTCATGGCTTGGTTTGTGCTCTGACATGCACTGGTAACTGTGGGACCTTATATAGACAGGTGTGTGCCTTTCCAAATCATGTCCAATCAACTGAATTTACCACAGGTGGACTCCAATCAAGTTGTAGAAACATCTCAAGGATGATCAGTGGAAACAGGATGCACCTGAGCTCAATTTTGAGTGTCATGGTAAAGGCTGTGAATACTTATGTACATGTGATTTTCTTGTTTTTTATTTTTAATAAATTTGCAAAGATTTCAAACAAACTTATTTTACGTTGTCATTATGGGGTATTGTTTGAAGAATTTTGAGGAAAATAATGAATTTAATCCATTTTGGAATAATGCTGTAACATAACAAAATGTGGAAAAAGTGAAGCGCTGTGAATACATTCCGGATGCACTGTATTTTTTTTTGCATTATTATTATGTATTTTTTAGCAGACGCCCTTATCCAAGGCAACTTACAAAATATAAGCACAGTACAAAGTGCAAATGTACAGATTGGTTTAATACAGAAAATGAGAGATTCCATGACTGTTATTGATGAGCTAATTGAATCTTTCTATCACAAAAACAAAGACACAGGAATCACTTCTAATTTGTATTACACTTTTCTGAAAATGCAACCTGTGAATACAAAATAGCTTCAGGACAGACTGGATGGTTGACTTGCAGAAGTCAACACCAGAAGAGATTTGGGAGAATGTGTGCAAAATTTCCCACTACCTGTAATAGAACATAATAGAATAGAGAGTTTCAGTTGAATTTAATTCATCATTTTTTCTAACTCCTTACAAACTTAATAAAATGAAAAAAAGAAATCCTCTCTTTATGTTGGAGACAATGTGGACAGGTGGGCACACTGTGTCATATGTTGTGGGACTGCCCAAATATACAGACATTTTGCACTCAAATCCAACAAATAATACAGAACATCACTCAAATTACTATTCTCCTAGACCCCTTATATTATCTTGTTGGAATTAACCCTCCTAATACCTTAGACATGGGCAATGATAATTAGACTGGGTACTTATTGGTGGCAGCTAGAAAATGCATACCCATGTGTGGGATTGAGTGGTGAAAAGCAGATATGGAGAAAATTACAGCTATATTACAAAATAAACAAGAAAAATATCCTGAGGTATGGTCACCATTTTTCCAATATTCTACAGAATTAATTACGTAACCCCATGGCTGAAATGATAGAATCTGATAAAATAATAGCCTAATAGCCTAATTGAATACTTGGATGCTACCAGTTTTGGAAGTGCTATGGACATACTTCGAACAACCTTATCAGATTTATGATTTGTTGTATGCTGGGTTATTTCATGTATGTCTTGTCAATAAAAACAAAGTTAAAAAAACAGGGTTATTTAAAGGAATAGATTGGTGAATAAATCGGAGAATACACAGAACACATTATGTGTTGCTCTGGAACTTGTAAGCTATGTTTTAAAAGGTATTTAAGAATATGCTGAAAAACATTCAGATGGTAAGTAAAAAAAAAAAAAACACCCAAACTGGCCAGTGTAATGGTATAATTAAAGTAACATACAATATGACACTTAACAGTAACTTCAATGATACTGTAATTATTACATTAACTTATTGGCAATTGTAAATTGTACACAAATGTTTTTACAGTGTGCCTCCTAAACTAACTGGTTAATTAATTGATTTGGAAATATTCTTGGCAAACTTGTGCTGCAACTTTAAGGTCTACTAAACAAAATATTGAATTGGAGTTTCTCAATTGTGTGTTTTACCCCATTTCTACTTAAACAATATTTTCAGAATGAGGGTTAAATCTGAAACTCTCAGAATTAATGTGCACATACCTGTCGTTGATTAAAATGCTGAGAAAGCATGACACCAGTAACTATAAAGTGAATTGGACAAAGAGTACCAAAAGGACAAAGTAATACTAGGTGTGCCCAATCATAGTGGTTAAATTGTGATGGTATCTGTAGTTTGGTTTACATGTATAAATAAGCACTGTCAATGTACTGCAGTTTCAGGCAGAGAAAATTCTTCATAAGCACAAATACAATTTTAATATATATGAAATAAAATGTTGATGAAATAATTGCAGTAGGATTAATTAACAGATATACAGTAAATCATATTATTCCGAAATTAACTCACACAAAGAGTGCAAACTTCTAATGTTGTTTATTGACTACATTTAGTCTTAGAAATGTTGTGTGCTGATGATGCCAGAGTTTCTTGCAGATCCTCAGTCATTGCTCTTAGTCTTCTGATCCACTTTTCTGAATGCATTTTTGAATAAACATTTCATGTTTGCAGTCTCTGTCTGGAAGGGTAGTAAATATAGAACAACTAGTCTTGAACATCCCAAAATGCTATGTTGTTTCCACTAGATTTGCTACAGAAGCATGTGGATTTGGGACAGGAGACACAGACCGATAAAAGTTTTGATCATTTCCCCTTTTTGTCAATTTCCTTCCATTGTGTTTACTGGGCTATTGGTTCTAACCAGGGTGCCAGATATGTTCGGACTCACTACTAAGAACAATTAATCAAGAGGGAAAAGCATATGATACTTTAATCTGGAGTGCATATTCGTGCCATGACCAGGTCATCAGGTTGTATGGCTGTGTGTTTTTGCTGTGTGGTCACTGTACCCAGCGATCAAAGATCATTTGAACCATTGAAGCCAGTATGAGACTCGGCTCTTGGTTCATGATCGCGTAACAAGATGCATTGTGTGGGGTCTTGACATACACTGCAGCAAAGTTAAATCAACTAAAATAAATGAGGGAAAAAAAGCATGACATTACATTGTGTGTACATCTATATCTACCAAAAGTCAGGGTATGCAGATCTGAAATTGATTGATTGCTCAAAACAACTTATTTAAATTTTCCATGTTTTAAAGTTTGACATTACTGCCTTAAAATTATATTAAATAACTTGAATAAAATTTCCGTCAGTGTCACTGTAATGCATTCTAATAACACGTTTGCCTGTATAGAGATATTTTGCATGATTTATTGGTATATAACTTCTGACATATGCGTGACAATAGTTGCATTACATACGTCACCAACATGTTTGTTCATCAATAACACTCAGAATTGCTACGACTACATTGTTTTCAAATTCTGGCATTTGTTAACGACCCGGTCTGTTTTTCGCTATGGTCGCAAGTTCTTGGTCAAAGCTGGCTTAACCTTGCCGTGTTGTGGTCAAAACACAAAAATTCTGATTCTGATTGGTTACGTCAGTTAGCTCACCCACTGTGCAACAACGCGAGAACGTGACGCGTCATTTGCAAGGATTTGTTTTCCTGCTCCATTCACACAGACCCATTGCCGCAAAATTGCCAGCAAATAGACTAGGACCTTTGGTGGATAATTGCTGGTGTCGAAATGCCAGCAATAACCCATTCACACAGACCTTGCCGGCAACAAAATGACACCAAAAAGCTGGCAATTGTTTTAGTGTGAATGGGGTATACTGTATGTTTATATATATTAGTATATCCCATACATAAAACATGTTTTCTAAGTTGTAATGATTTGTTTTTTCATGGAAGCAATGCTTTGATTTACTGATATTCATCTGTTTCTAGTTTCACTGATGTTGCATGTGTAGTGTTCCTCAGTCTACCCTTCATTTGCACATTTGTCACTTTAATTTTCCTTGTTTATTCTCGTCAGGTTTTCTACCCTGTGCACGTTTGAACTGGAGTTCTCCCTCTTCATTTCTTTGCAGTCAAAAGAAGATTGAATTAATTAATTACATAACTCATTATATATTTTTATATAAATATAAAGAAACTCCCCAGCCAGTCCAAGTAACTCTGAAAAATAACAACTCTTGTAATGACAGCAGTGAGAAGGAAGAAGTAAAATGGGAATACAAGGTGAAAACATGTTTTCTATCTTCAGTGCCTTCTCTAGGCATCACTATTCACTTGTCTTGTATATGCTCTTCTGTGCTTTTAATGTTTGAACTTTATTTTCGCCAATTAAATGTATTATTATTCATCTGACAGCTCCCTTGCATGATGCTGCTAACAAATGCAGCACCTTCAGGAGTTCCAGGTGCTACACATGCAATCATGTATGCATTGGCAAGAGAGTCAGTTTACAGAGAATATATTTCCTTTTCTTGAACACTGAAACTCATATGTTGGAAAATATTGACACTTCAAATATGCATTATTATTATTATTATTATTATTATTATTATTATTATTATTATTATTATTATTATTATTATTATTATTTATTGGCAGACACCCTTATCCAGGGCGACTTACAACATAAGTGCAATACAGATTTCAGGAATACAGTTAAGTACAAGGCATTAAACATTAAAAGCTTTAACACTTAAAACACTTGAAAATTGAAAATGAAAATTATACATTATACTCCCCTGTCTGGAAAGAGATTAATTAAAGAAGAATTATAACAGAATACCTTCCCTGTTATAATTATTTTGAATGTTTTCTGAAACCAAGGATAAAATAATCCATAAATTATGGGGTTGCAAGTAGAATTAAAGTAGCCAAACCATGCCAGCACATCAAATATAATTGGTGGTGTAGAAAAATCAATAAACGGATCAATTAAACTGGCAATAAAAAGTGGCAGCCAACAAAATAGAAAAACTCCCATTACAATACTCAGAGTTTTTGCAGCTTTTCTTTCTCGGTTGTAAGCTACTTTGTTTTTATTATCATTCTGAGAAACGTCTTTCTCTGATATATTACTTATGAGTCTGGCATGTCTTTTGGCCACCAAGAAAATCTTCATATAAAGGGAAATCATCACTATTCCTGGAATTATAAATGCTACTAATGTTGCCAGCAGTCCCCACACTTTGTTAAAAATCAGAACACATGCACCCACACAAGAGTTTGAAATGACAAATTCCTCAATGCCTATTACATTTACATTGGAAAACACCACTCCAAAAGCAAACCCAAGAGAAAAAAGCCAGCTGATACCAATAAAAATAGCTATGACAAATATGGTTATTTTACTTTTGTACCTTAAAGGCTCACATATAGCATAATATCGGTCAACAGCAATAAAACTTAGATGGAAAATAGAAGCCATTGAAATCATCATGTCAAAACTGGAGTGTATTTTGCAAAGCAGTTCTCCAAAGTACCAACATGTTTCTATGGATCTAATCATGCTTAATGGCATAACAAGTGCCCCCAAAAGACAGTCAACACATCCCAAAGAAAGGATAAGAAAATTGGTTGGAGAATGAAGCTGTTTGAAATGGGAAATTGAAATAATGACAATCAAGTTTCCACACACAGTAAGAAAAATTGTTCCGACCATGAACATATACATTCCAACCTTAATAAGGACCAGCCTCCGTGCTTTGGGGCAGGAACCCTTCAAATGCTGAAAACAGTACTCCATCTCTTCATTTGCTGTAAAATTCATGATGAAGCTGTACATTTAGAGGTGTGCTGGAAAAAGTTCCTAAAACAGCAGAAAACAAATAACTATTTATTCATATTTTTAAGACCTGGAGTCTGGTGTTTATAAGTCCTCATTTTCATTAATGTAACTATGATTACTTGAATTTGTAATGTATGTAATTTGACGGGGTGTTGATTGCTTGGTTGCATAATTGTGGTTTGCTTTGGTGCCTAGCTGTCCTCAGATGATTTTTCTGTCCATTAATCAATGTTGTTTTTCAGTGCTTATTAAAGTTTGAGTCACACATGCAGAATGTGTTGGCCATTCATCTTGTGTTCTGAGGTGAGGTCTGGCTAGGAATTATAAACAGCAATATATATATATTTATGATGAATCCTGAAACCTATACTATAAACGCTGTGATATGTATTATTATAGTTTAAGCTATGTTGACTATATCAAATGTACCATATATCATTATACTTTAACCTCCTTGTTTCCCCAGTACCATGAAATGATAATTTAAGACATATCTTCAATAGATTCTCTTAAAAAATGTATACACTACATCTACTAAACTTGTACATCAGTGCAATTATGTCTGAAGTCCTAATAAATTTCCATGTGAGTGTGAAATGAATTTATTAAGATTGGTTTCAACTATCAAGATGGATTATATTCCCAAACCTCTAGCAACAGGCTACACCCACATCAATTTGAAGTGTGAGTTATTTGACAGATATTTAGCAGATGTTTCCCAAAACACACTTCATAATTAGTTTTTTTAATAACTTTGTCAAACAACCATAACTTGTATAGACAAATTAAGATCATATTTTATCAGATAATATATAAAAATATTTATAAAATTGATAAATATTGTCAAACTGATTATTGGTTTGAAGGTCTTTGTTTATTTAAAAATAACGTGTTTTTCTTTTTATCTGAAGCAAATTGTACAGCTTCCTACTGCAACGACCAAATAAAAGGTATGTTGAATCATTGCGCCTCATTGTAGTTTCTGCTTTCCTTGTTATGTTCATAATGAGTCATGGCTTTGGTCAGGTTATGACTTGTGAGTTTTGTAGCTTTCATCAATGTCCATTAGATGGTGCTGGAATATAAATTGCAGCCACATTGATGAATAGTTTAAAAACAGCTGACACATTGTCCAAATCATTGTGATAATTCAGGGACATCAGCAGCGTGTGTGTGTGGGTTTCATTTTATTTCATTTTTTTATTCTTGTTTAATAAACACTGTAACAGCAGGACCCTATATTCCACACCTGTATGATTGCATTATCAGCCCATTTTAAAAGCTCTCTTTTTTAAATCTGAGAGACCCAGGTGAGTTTCAATATGTCATATGTTCATATGCAGTTCCCTCCAGATTTATTCATAGCCCTTTATTTATATGAATAAATAGGAACATAAAATATTTAAGGATTGGGCGTTTCCTGCTAGGAAATAAAAATAATTATACTTTAGTCTTATCAGCATTGCACAGAGCAAAGTCAGATGTGTCATATATAATATTTTTAATTCCAGCAAACAAGAGGGTCACATTTATTCACACTCTTGTAGTCAGTAGTTTGTAAATCCTCCTTGGCCATGGATAATTCAGAGAAGATGCCTCTTGTAATGTTCTATGAGGTTCTGGCACTTCTGATTACTTTTTGTAGGATTTTATTTAAAGGGATACTTCCTTTTATACCCCAGGGAAACATGAAACCTTTGTAGGTCTCCACATAGTTCCAGAGGATTCCACTGAACTTTCGAAGAGCGTAATGTTGTACATTTGATTTTGTTGGATTTTATTTCAAGGGACACTCAGGGATGTGAAGAAATGTGACTCTTGTTTTCTGGAATTAAATTATTTATGACTAATATGGCTTTGCTCTGTGCAATGCTATAAAAAAAAACTATGTAACGTTTTTAGACCTTTTCAGCAGAACAAATTATACAATCCATAAATCATTATTTTTTATGTTGTTTTTTTGCCTTCCTCAAGCCATAGCGCATTTTACATTTTTAGAGTATGTAACTATTCTATGGAGCGCCGTTTGTGCCAAAAGTGTTAGTCCGTCAATTTGGTAGTTCATTGGGAAATTCATTCGAAATTCATAAATTTGGCCATACAGTAGTACATTCATCCAGGACACTTTATCAACTTTGTAATTAATTAAAGGGGTCATGAACTGCCTTATTTTTGGGCTGTTCTCCAAGGTCCAGAATGTTATCAAGATTTTTACATGAAAAAACATCATAATTTAGAAGTAATAGGCTATGTTCTGTCCTGTTTTGACCCCCCTCATCGGAACACACCATTTGAATAGGCGTGGCGGATTGTAGACTCGGAAGTAAACGCCCACTGGTATGATTGGCTGACAGTTTTGCATATTTAAACATTTTCAACTCCCCGTCAGCACACGTGTGGAATTGTTTTGAAAATGTTCGATGTTGAGAAATGGCAGCCGGTGAAATTCAGCCAAACATGTTTGATCCAGAGTCTGATCCCGAATCACAAGACAACGAACCTGCACCTCAAATGGCAAGGATACTACAGCCTGCGACAGCGTGGTAAATAATCATCTTTATTTATATGTATGTATTTGTGAGGTAGTTAGCCTATTACATTATATTAGAGTTTAGCCAAAGACGCTACAGAAAGTGGTTTGTGTCGTTATGTTGTAACATGTATGCATATTACACGTTTTATATTTCATTGATTGTTGCATATAAAGTTTAGATACTAGGCGTTAATACAGTTATATCTGACAAAGGATAATTCGTAAAAAAGTATAAAAGAATGTACCATCGTTCTTATATTCATTGTCCATCATTTTCATTAAAGTAAAACACTTGTCAATTGTTGTCTTCGGAGCCATCTTTATCGTTTGGTTTCTGCATAGACCTGCGTTTGCCTCTCTCGTTATTTACCTACTATATGCGTGAATCGGTGGGCGGGGCTACACAGGCAGTAATGTAGAAGCAGGCGTTGACGGGGTTTGGCCACACTATTACATAATAAAGTGGCACATTCCAAATCCTGTCGTTTTTGCAGATTGGCTTCAATATAAGCTGTTTTGAGTTCTGAAAGTTACAGGGTGTTTTTATAGTACAACGACCTCTTATATGTCAAAAGATCAAGGGAATTTTGATTTCTCAGTTCATGACCCCTTTAATGTGGCTATTCATTAATATAAATAGACAAACAGACCAACTTCCATGCAAACTTCCAGACAAACCAATAAACCTCCAGACGAACAGACAAACTTACAGACAAACCAGGCTCACATAAAACTGCTTCACCCAATAATGGTGCAGTTTATTAGAAAGGGCGTTTCTATCTCACATCGTTTTTTTATTTTATTTTTTTATTTTTTTGGATGTAAACTTTACCCATTGCAAATCATTGCAAAATGAGCTAATTACTTTAAGTCGGATAATGTACTGTATTTTTTTAAATATGTGCACACGAAAATAAATTAAACAATACATACTAAAGCCAAATAAACACACTAACAATAAACACCTTGCCCTAGCTAATCGAACACGTATATCCATTTAAATACAATTAAACATAATAAAAATACATCCAATATGACAGTCTGTTAAAATGCCAAAAGCATCGTCTCCAAACGAATTAACAATTAATACAAAAACACCACCAAGAACTTCCCATGTGTCATATAGATTATGCTAATTGTATTACACACAGTATTTCAAAGCTTTTTTTAAGAAAAAAAGAAACATCACATTTGTCACTTATTTCGACAGTATTTTAAAAATGTGTTATGCTGCATATACAATATATTGTGATTAAACATACTTATTTTACTCTAGGCAAAGCTGTGGTTAAGCCTTGCCTATTCTAACACTTAATCTTCTCATAAACGAGCCTATGTTAATGGTGATTTTAATTTCCATACGGTTACAAAGAGAAGGCAGTGACACCCTTTCTAATAAACTGCACCATTATTGGGTGAAGCAGTTTTATGTGAGCCTGGATTTGTATCGGTTAAAGTAGGCGTGTCTGCTCTGATTGGCTAGAAGGACTGAAGTGGGTTTGGCACAGTGCATGATTGACAGTTGGTCTGTTCATCTGGAAGTTCATTGGTTTGTCTGGAAGATTGTCTGTTCGTCTGGAAGTTCATTGGTTTGTCTGGAAGTTTGCATGGAAGTTGGTCTGTTTGTCTATTTACATTAATGAATAGCCACATTAATTAATTACAAAGTTGATAAAGTGTTCTGGATGAATGTACTACTGTATGGCCAAATTGATGAATTTATGAATGAATTTCCCAATGAACTACCAAATTGATGGACGAAACAGCGCTCCATAGTATTGCTTTGATTTCTAGTACACCAATTCTCTGGTAATGAAGCAAGCACTTAGCAATCTTGTTATGTGGAAATCTTGTCATTTTCCACTTATTTATAGCTGGTTGGTAGTGCAAAATTCAGCAAAATATTATGGCTAGGCTTTTTGAACTGCATTTTTGTGATTTAAGCAAGTATATAGTTTGAAAGCATTGGAGCCAGGTGTATCCTTGAAAGTTTGGTAAACATTTTGGGAATTGTTCAGACTTCTGTACTGGTCACTAAATAACAAATTAAATATTGGTATATTCCGTAGTTCCCCAGTGGGTATAACAATAATGTCTAATGTGCAAGATTGTAGGTTCAAATCCTGGCTAACCCCAGTTATGCCAACACTAAATGTGTAATTATGACATGGGCTACGATAACATTAAATTATATACTGAGCTGAACAAGGGCACAGCCCTTGCTGCAAAGGGGAGAAGGGGTGAGAAATGATCAAATCACCCAAATTGGTCAGTGTAATGGTATAATTACAGTCATCACACTTTTACTGTAACATTTACAGTATGGCACTTAATAGTAACTTCAATGATACTCTGCTGTCAGTAAGCCTTTTGTAAATTTTACACAAATGTTTTTACAGTGTGTCCTAAACTAACTGGTTAATTAATTGATTTGGCAATCAACTTGAAGGTCTACTAAACAGAATATCAGAACTGGGGTTTATGAATTGATTGTTTTACCCCATTTATACCCAAACAATAATTTGAGTCTTAAACCTGAAAACTCTCAGAATCTTACAAATTTGTCAGTGAATTCATGTGTGCACACTTGTCATTGATTAGAATGCTGAAAAGATGTGACACCAGTAACTATAAAGTGAATTAGGCTAGCTGATGCACCCAATTATGATAATATAAAATAACAAAACACACTACACAACATAACACACACGAAACAACATGATACATGATAAAATAACAAATGGACACAAAATAATACAAACAACCCCCCTCTTCAAGTTTTTAAATGTTAACTTTCGAGTCGGAGGCACAGCCCAAGGCAGAGGGGGCTTTCAGTGCGCATCCGCTGGAACGTATCAAAGACATTTCTCTATCAAAGCTGCCATTGGCCCCTGTGCCCGTCACTCAAACAGGACCCTTTTCTGTTTCTATTTGTATAAATGGATTTTCATGGTGGCCAGAAGATATGCCAGACTCATAAATAATATACCAGAGAAAGAAGTTTCTCGGAATGACAACAAAAACAAGGTAGCTTACAACCGAAAAAGAAAAGCTGCAAGAACTCTGAGTATTGTAATGGGAATTTTTCTATTTTGTTGGCTGACGATTTTTACTATACTGGATTAGTTTATTCATTTATCTATACCACCAATTCTATTTGATGTCCTGGCTTGGTTTGGCTATTTTAATTCTACTTGTAATCCCATAATTTATGGATTGTTTTATCCTTGGTTTCAGAAAGCACTAAAAATAATTATAACAGGGATGATATTCTGTTATAATTCGTCATTAATTAATCTCTTTCCAGACAGTATAACTGAATTAATGTAAAACTAATATCATTTGATTATATTTACATTTCTAAAACAAGTAATATTAAGCTTCTGCTGAGTTACAAGAAAGAAACAGATAATATCTGATTTCTCTCACTGCTCCTCACAGAGAGCAGTTGTGGTCAGTCTGGTCAGCAGTGGGCAGATTGGTATCTCTCTCTCTCTTCTTCCTCCTGTCCTGGTTCTCCTTGTTCTTCTTCTCTGTTCTTTTGTTCAGCTTGCAAAGTTTATAATGTTCCTTTCAACCAATCATAGTGGAACACCTCTATACCACGAGCTCTATGTGTGATGAGACCATGCTTTACCATGGGCCCCCTCCCTTCTGCCCATGCTTAAGTTCAATAGGGCAACACAAGAATGCACTAGATAAGGTTAAACTGCAGGCTGTTAGGACACACAGGGTCTCATAGAGAAATTAATCATTTGTAGAGAAATATGCTGTACCTTACAATATCTTACACTGCTAAAAGCTCTGTGCATCCTCACATTTGAACTGGTTGGGGAGTTTCTTTATATATTTTTTCTAAATGTAATTCAGTTATCTAATTGATTATTTAAATCTGCTTTTGAGTGCACAGAAATGAAGATGAAGAATTACAGTTAAAAAATGACAGGGTAAACAAATAGTGTAAAAGCCATCTTGCACATCTTTTTTAGACCACTAAAAGTAAATAGTATATTGGAGTCTAACCCCAGAGCAATGACTGAGGATCTGCAAAGAAACTCTGGCATCGTCGGCAATCAACATATGTAAGACTAGCACTCAACATCTGTTGCATGAAGCTTAGGTTAAATGTAGTCAAGCACTAACACTCAATAAACAACATTAGAAGTTTGCAATCTTAATTTCTGATGTAAATGATCTACTGTATATCTGTTCATCAATCATGCTGCAATCATTTATTTAGTCATTTTAGTTCATATATATTCAAATTGTATTTGTGTAGAAGTTTCCGAGCTGGAAACTGTAGCACATTGATAGTGCTTATCTAAACATAACACATGTAAACCAAACCACAGATACTGAAGACTCTGTATAGGAAGTTGAAGAAAGTGTTTTGTGATAATTATATAATGTTTTATATTAATATTAGCATAAGAAGTAGTTTTGTATACAGACTGAGCAGATTAGATTTAGCAGGACAAGTAAAGGGTCAACAAGTTCGATTTGTTAGAAACTCCTGTCAGTAATGAAAGATTACACAGTGCTGAAATAGCCTACAGATGTCTGCTGTGAATTTGTTTATGACTTAATCGTTTCTCAAGATAGGCAGGAATGTTTCTGTTAATGAGCGATTGACACTAGGTAAATGACGACCATGGGATCGCATCTTCCTAGTGCACATCACGGGAGGACAGATCGTAAACGGACCCGGACCTGTATCTTCTGATTGGATGAACGGCTATAAGATGTTACGTCATTTTCCTATAAAGCTGCACTCATGTTTGTAAATATTAAGTCCTCACTGAAGGAATTATTCCTGACTTGGGGCTTCCGAGGCGGCTTGATTAAAGTTCTATTTGCTTTATCTCCACGACTTCTCCACTTATTTCCGAGACAGTTCTACAGATACCATCTCAATTTACCCACTGTGATTGGGCCCACTTAGTATTGCTTTGTCCTTTTGGTACTCTTTGTCCAGATGGTCCTGATGGCAAATGTATTTCTATTTTTTAAACGGTCAGAAAAGCCAAAGTAAGTTCAAATGAATTGGCCCAGGTTCATTGTATATACAGACCCAGGTATTACATTATGCAATCCATGTAATACAGAGTTTCACCCCTACATCTTATTGCTTATTATAATAAATGAACAAGTGTTTCGGAATGACAATCAGTTATGGATAATATTTAAAAATAAATCAAATACATTGAGCAAATATAAACCAAGATACAAATGGAGAACATTACAAACAAAACTACCATTAGGCTAACTATACTGTAAGATACTGTCATCAGCCTCCTTGCCTTTCACAGGTCTCTATTTCTTACTCAGCCATGTATATACTGGTCTAGTGTGTTTGGTCTGCATCAATCTTTATTCATAAACAAGAAGAAGAAAAAAGGAGAAAAACATCACAATATTACAATCATTAAATGTTTATTTTTCTTATAATTTGTTTCTTGTTATTTATGTTTTACAGTGAGGGAAAAAAAGTATTTGATCCCCTGTTGATTTTGTACGTTTGCCCACTGACAAAGAAATGATCAGTCTATAATTTTAATGGTAGGTGTATTTTAACAGTGAGAGACAGAATAACAGCAAAAAAAGTTATAAATTGATTTGCATGTTAATGAGGGAAATAAGTATTTGATCCCCTATCAGTCAGCAAGATTCCTGGCTCCCAGGTGTCTTTTATACAGGTAACGAGCTGAGATTAGGAGCACTCTCTTAAAGGGAGTGCTCCTAATCTCAGCTCGTTACCTGTATAAAAGACACCTGTCCACAGAAGCAATCAATCAGATTCCAAACTCTCCACCATGGCCAAGACCAAAGAGCTGTCCAAGGATGTCAGGGACAAGATTGTAGACCTACACAAGGCTGGAATGGGCTACAAGACCATCGCCAAGCAGCTTGGTGAGAAGGTGACAACAGTTGGTGCGATTATTCGCAAATGGAAGAAATACAAAATAACTGTCAGTCTCCCTCGGTCTGGGGCTCCATGCAAGATCTCACCTCGTGGAGTTTCAATGATCATGAGAACGGTGAGGAATCAGCCCAGAACTACACGGGAGGATCTTGTTAATGATCTCAAGGCAGCTGGGACCATAGTCACCAAGAAAACAATTGGTAACACAATATGCCGTGAAGGACTGAAATCCTGCAGCGCCCGCAAGGCCCCCCTGCTCAAGAAAGCACATTTACAGGCCCGTCTGAATTTTGCCAATGAACATCTGAATGATTCAGAGGAGAACTGGGTGAAAGTGTTGTGGTCAGATGAGACCAAAATCGAGCTCTTTGGCATCAACTCAACTCGCTGTGTTTGGAGGAGGAGGAATGACCTCAGGAACACCATCCCCACCGTCAAACATGGAGGTGGAAACATTATGCTTTGGGGGTGTTTTTCTGCTAAGGGGACAGGACAACTGCACCGCATCAAAGGGAAGATGGACGGGGCCATGTACCGTCAAATCTTGGGTGTGAACCTCCTTCCCTCAGCCAGGGCATTGAAAATGGGTCGTGGATGGGTATTCCAGCATGACAATGACCCAAAACACACAGCCAAGGCAACAAAGGAGTGGCTCAAGAAGAAGCACATTAAGGTCCTGGAGTGGCCTAGCCAGTCTCCAGACCTTAATCCCATAGAAAATCTGTGGAGGGAGCTGAAGGTTCGAGTTGCCAAACGTCAGCCTCGAAAACCTTAATGACTTGGAGAGGATCTGCAAAGAGGAGTGGGACAAAATCCCTCCTGAGATGTGTGCAAACCTGGTGGACAACTACAAGAAACGTCTGACCTCTGTGATTGCCAACAAGGATTTTGCCACCAAGTACTAAGTCGAAGGGGTCAAATACTTATTTCCCTCATTAACATGCAAATCAATTCATAACTTTTTTTAAATGCATTTTTCTGGATTTTTTTGTTGCTATTCTGTCTCTCACTGTTAAAATACACCTACCATTGAAATTATAGACTGATCATTTCTTTGTCAATGGGCAAACGTACAAAATCGCAGGGGATCAAATACTTTTTTTTCCCCACTGTATATGTAACATTAACTGTAGTCACAGTTGGCAGCTATTGAATGGATTTTCCAGATAAGACTGGTTTCCATGGGATCACTGCAAAATCTCAACAGAAAGAACTCTTTCCCAAACAGATTGCAAGCTCTCAAAATGTACCCTACGGTGGCCCTGAAGTGCAACTGCTGAAAAAATAAAACAGCTGCTGAAAAAATAAAGCAGGGGCTGTGAGATTTGCAGGGGCTGTGAGATTTGGAAGTGCTGAGAAAATAAAGCAGGGGCTGCGAGATTTGGAAGTGCTGAAAAAATAAAGCAGGGGCTGCGAGATTTGCAGCGGCTGTGAGATTTGTAAGTGCTGAAAAAATAAAGAAGCTGCTGCAGCATTTTCAGAAGCAATTTCGGAAAGGGAGGCACATGAAATATATTGAAATATGTGAAATATATTTGACTGACACCATTGGACAGCAAGCAAGTCACGTGGGCCGAGCAGCTTCTCAGAAGAGACAACAGAATCTGAGAAACGAGCGCCAACTGCGCAGAGCGTGAAGCGTCGTATTAATATCGCTGTGTCTTCTGCTGTCTGTCCACTTTGTGCTGACATATTAAGAGTTATAGGGCTGTCCTAAAATGTATTAGAAATTAATGAAAGCTTAGGTAGGAGACAGAATGGGGTTAAAAGTAGCTAGATTTACTGAATTAACAATTGTACTTCATTATTACAAGGCAGTGCATTATTTTTATTATTATTCTCAAGTGCTAACAGAAAACATCCGTTAACAATTCTATCAGAAGGAGCAGTTTACGGATTTAATAGACAAGAGCAAGAGCTAATTTGGGAAATGCAAAATTAGAGAGACGGCTTTAACAAATATGAATATCTCCAAAAAACTAAGAAACAATAATAAACAACACATTAATATAAAATAGTATTTTTATTTTAGGGGCGGCGCGGTGGCCCTGGGTTCGGGTCTCGGCTCAGTGTCTGTCTGCTCTGTTTCCCCGGGTCTCCCGCTTCTTCCCACCGTCTGCCATGTTGATCGGCAAAGATAAACTGCCAGCAATGGGCTGCGCCCGTCCTGGGTGTGTTCCTGTATTCCTGCCGATCCCCCTTGCCTGCCGGGATCAGCTCCGGCTTCCCCGCAACCCTGACCAGGATAAGCGGCTTCGAAAATAGATGGATTTTTATTTTATTAAGGACTTTTGCATTGTCTCTCTAACTTATATTGTATAACTTGTATAACTTGTATAGTGTTCTGTACAAAACCTGTTGGGAACCTTAACCTTTGTTGTCTACTTCAAATAAACAATTTACAAATGTGCCTGCACAATATATATTATAAAGCAAACTATATATATATATATATATATATATATATACACACACACATTAACCCATTTACACAGACAAGTATATTTAATTGATATAAACATCAACATCTTTTATTATTATTATTATTATTATTATTATTATTATTTTTATTATTATTATTATTCTTAATGAGTGTTATTCTATCTTTTGGAATTGCTATCAAATTAGCCTGCCCCACTTATGCGTGACCAGACATTGTAATTTACATTGGATCAGGACGTAAAATACGTAACTGTAACAGAAAAAACACCAACCGAGTACATACTCACTCTAAAAATGTATGATTCTTCAGCGGTTCTATCCAACCTTTGGGTTGTTCGTGAGTTAAAGGGTTGGTTTAAGAAGCGTGAGCTCCATGGTAAACACAAGGGAGCATTTAAGAGCCCTTTTCATCATGATCGCGATTGATTTAACACACATTCAATGTGCTTTAAGGATCCTTGTTTGCAGGGAACCTTGGTAAAAGGTTCTAATAAGAACCTTAAGGATCCTCCACAGTATCAACCCTGGGAATCCAAAAAGGTTCTTATTAGAACCTTCACTTCTTAGAGTTTACATATAGGCTGAGTACTGTAATTGTATATGGACATATACATGTTTTAATTAGTGATTCCATAAGCTTTCATTAATTTCTAATACATTTTAGGACAGCCCTATAACTGTTAATATGTCACCACAAAGTGGATAGAGAGCAGAAGACACAACAATATTAATATGATACTTCGTGCTCGGCGCAGTTGGCGCCCGTTTCTCAGATTCTGTTGTCTGTTCTGGAGAAGCAGCTCAGCCGACGTGACTTGCTTGCTGTCCAGTGGCATCAGTCAAATATATTTCACAATGTCCCTCCCTTTCCGTAATCGCTTCTGAAAATGCTGCAGTAGCTGCTTTATTTTTTCAGCACTTCCAAATCTCGCAGCCGTTGCAAATCTCACAGCCCCTGCTTTATTTTTTCAGCACTTTCAAATCTCACAGCCCCTGCAAATCTCACAGCCCCTGCTTTACTTTTTCAGCACTTCTAAATCTCACAGCGGCTGCAAATCTCACAGCCCCTGCTTTATTTTTTCAGCAGCTGTTTTATTTTTTCAGCAGTTGCACTTCAGGGCCACCGTATGTACCAGACCCTCGACTGGCTTTTTAGCCGAGTCACATTAGGCTTGGGAGCAAATCAAATGAAAAGAAAGCTACTCATATCTTCTTAACTCCACCCTTTTATGACACTAACCTCAATGATTGGTTTAGTATATCTCAGCAACAGTAATGGAGCCTTGAGTGTGGAAATGTATGTAAAGTGCATAAGTAGGTACAAAGATGTAGCCCATGGTTTGAGAATAAAATATATTTATATAAAAAATTGAAAGAATAAAGCATAATCTTTAGTGCACATGGCAAAACTCACTCTCTCAGGCCCTCAGCAGCGTGACTTAGAAAGTACGTGTCAAAGAGTTAAATGTATTTTCGAAATGAACAGAAACTGAAGCAAAATGCTGTAATAATATATTTTTTTAAATTAATTTCGATAATGGGTTATTTAGTTTACCATCAGCATTGCCAAATTCTTCTCTTGCATTTGAAGTAGACAGTTCCACTAATTCTGTCTGGCTTAACAAGAAAGAGGTTAAATTGTCTCAAATTCAACATAACACCTCGTTATGTTAATGGTAGCACTGAGAAACATAATGGAAACCACTTTTTTATCAGCTAGCCTAATTCACTTTATAGTTACTGGTGCCACATCTGTTTAATCAATGACAAGTGTGCACACATGAATTCCCTGACATATTTGTAAGATTCTGAGAGTTTTCAGGTTCAACCCTAATTCTGAAAATATTGTTTGGTTAATAATGGGGTAAAACATAAAATTCATAACCCCCATTTCTGATATTCTGTTTAGTAGACCTTAAAGTTGCAGCACAAGTTTGCCAAGAGAATTGCCAAATCAACTAATTAATCAGTTTAGAAGGCACCCTGTAAAAACATTTGTGTACAATTTACATTAGCTATTTTTGCAGCAGCTTTGCCAATAACTTAATGTAATTATTACAGTATCATTGAAGTTACTGTTCAGTACCATACTGTAAATATTACAGTACAAATATGATGTCTGTAATTATTCCACTACACTGATCAGTTTGGGTGGTTTTGAATAATTTCTCACCCCTCGCCTTGGCAGCAGGGGTAGTGCCCTCGTTCAGTTCAGAATATTGTTTTATGTTATCATAGTGCATTTCACAGTTACACATTTAGTCTTGGAACAGGATTTCCACATAACAAGACTGCTAAGTGCTTGCTTCTTTATCAGAGAATGTGTGTGATTGAAATCTGAGCAATTTACAGTAACATACTGGCGAAATGTCACATCCGCTATGGCTGGAGGACAACAAAAAACACCTAAAAAGTAATGATTTATGGATTGGATCATGTGTTCTTCTTAGAATTACACAGAGCAGTCATAAATAGTTTAATTCCAGAAAACATGAGCGTCATATTTCTTCACATCTCTGAGTTGCCTTTGAATAAAATCCAACAAAATAAAATCTACAACATCCTGCTCTTTGGAAGTTTAATATTTTCTTCTGGAACTAAGAGGCCTGCAAATGTTTCCTGTTTCCCTGCGGTAAAAAGAGGTAAAAGTCAGCAGTAGGAAATATTCCTTTAATTACAATCTCACAAAAATAACTCATAGAATTAAGTTTATTATTCATGACAAATATGACTTTGCTCCTTGCAATGCTAATATCATTAAAGTATAACTTTTTTTCCAGCAGGAAACATTATCCAATCCTTTTTTTAATGCATTTAAATGCTAATGCTCCTATTTATTCATATAAATATAGGGGTTTGAATAAATATGGAGGGCACTGCATATGAATCACCTGGGTATTTCAGATTAAAAAGAGAGATTTTAAAATGGGCTGAAAATGTAAACCAGTCAACTCCCACAAGACCTCTGACGCCAGTGGGTGGGGAAAAAGGCAACAGGCTCTACTGCAAGGAGCTGGGAGATTTGGCATTGCTGACCTTTGCAACCTACCTCGAAGGGCTGAGGGAGGAGGATTTACAACTGGAGCTTCTCACCATGAAGCCAAAAGGAACATTCCACTGCTGCTCCCGCTGCGAAACAACACTGCCCTTGGATGACAGGCATGAGCTCTGCATGAAGTGAGCACACACTGTAGGCACTCAGCAGAGGGGGGGAGCTGCCCCAAATGCGCAGACTTCACCTGGCCCACCAGGTATAGGAGAGCTGGTCACTCCCCAGCTTCCTCTAGGGCTTCGATCAGCTGACATGGGACATCAGCTGGAGGGTCTCCCGCTGGTTCCGCGGGGGGTGACCATCACCAATCCAACAGCTCTCGCCGCCGAGAGGAAGCTCTCCTCTACTCCTCTACTGCTTCTTCACCTTGCCGAAGGCCAAGGAAACAGCCTCCATATATGCTGACCTGCAGCAGTCAAGCCAGCCTCAGTCATGCCATTGGTCCTACCCACACCATTAGGGAAGGCAGTTGGTTAGGAACAAGAACCCTCCGTGAAGAAACCCTTTTATAGGATGAAAACGGCAGCGCAGGATTTGTATTGCAAATGGAAAAGAAGTCTTTATTCAGGCCAGCCCGGAAGAATAACATTGTAAACACGAGGCAGTCTCCTGCTCAAACTGCTATCTTACAGTTCTCTTCTGGGTTTTACATTTGATACAGTTGTAAACAAAAGGTGAATAATGTCCAATCAGCAGAGGGCAGTGTCCCGGATGTGCATGTGGATTGGCTCAGCGCTCGCTTCTCTACTTCCTCTTCCTCCTTTGGAGGGTTGGGTTATCCAGTAGCGGGGGTGACGTCACCGCTTCCTCCGCAAAGCATTCTGGGATGTGCTAAGGGCTGAGGGGGAGAGAGTGGTTCAACGTGTTTTGCAAGTGGAACCAGACAAAGAGAGAAAAGTGGCGGTGCAGGGGGAGGGAAGAGAGTTGTTCCACATGTTTTACACGTGGAACCAGAAAAGTGGGTGTGCAGGGGGAGAGAGACAGACAGCCGGAACTATACAACAATATTTTACATATTCCATTCAAATAAAAATATACATATTCATATACATTTGAATATATATGCAGAGCTGATATGTCTTATTGTATTAAAATTTCTGACAAGACCCCAGGTCTTTCACTCCGCAACAATAACAGCCACAGACCAACAGTGCCCAATGCAGCTTCAGACGCAGGAGACAGATGCAGCAAAGGGGAAAGAATAGGCTCTCCAGCTGGAGACCTAAAAACAGAGATGATCCCCGTAAGCCCCCTGTGAATCCGGCCGCCATTGACACCCCCACCACCCCCAACAGACCGACCGGACTCGACCAATGGCAAGCCTGCACCCAGGACTCCTGGGTGTGATCAACAATGACCCATGAATATGCCCTCCAATTCCACTCTGCCCCCCCCCCCCCCCCCCGCTTTAGCGGGTTCCTAGCCACTAATGCCCCGAAAGGGTTAGAGCCCGACTTCAGGGATTTCTTCTTTCATGTCCCCATCCTCCCAGCACACAGGAAATACCTGCACTTCGTCCTCCAGAGCCAGGCATAAGAGTTATCTTTCAAGTTGGAAGCACTGCCCAAGGGGGAGGGGTTTCTGCACACTTCCGTAGGAACCCGATCGAAACGTCACTCTATCAAAACTGCCATTGGCCCCTGCGCACGTCATTCAGAACAGGTCCCTTCCACTTCCTGTTCTATAAAACGTGATGTCAGCGCAGGTTCGTCCTCTTTTGCCTTTTCGCTGGACTCGAGAAACACTCTATGTCTGTGTTTGTAATAAACATTCAAACTGCATATTTCAGCTTGCTGGCTCACTTCATAGTGTTGTTCACCACCGTTTTTGCTACACATCATCCCTGTCTTGTATGTGTTTAGTTATTATTGATAGCTAATCCTGATTCTGTCCCGTCTGCGCACCGGAGGTCCGGCTGCACTTTTGGTTTCAGTTTCGTTCACAAGAAGATCCTTTTAAAAATAATGGTTGTGTTTATATAGTGCTATATATATTCTGACTGCTTGCTGTGTTGTTTTTTTTGTCCACAGGACCTTTAGCTCCAGAGCAGGAGCGCTAGTAGCGGCAGTGAAATCCTGTAATTCAGAACCAGGAGTTTTGGGCAGTGATCCAGAGATCCACTGGCCCTCTGACCCCGCCCCCCCACGCTCCAGGTTCAAGAGGGAGCACCAGCTGCAGCAGCCCACACGGGCCCTCCCGCTGCTGCCGGACCTCCTGAATGACCTGAGAGCCACCTGGGACCGTCCATCAATGGCTTATGCCAGAACCCAGGGTGCGGCTGAAGCGGGCCTGGTTGACTTCCCCCGAGTGAACTCCACCTTCGCTGCGCTGGTCTCCTTAACCCCGCTGTCCGCGGAGTCACGTGACTTGGCCTGTCCTGACAGGCAATGTTGTGTGACGGAGACCCTGCTCCGGAGGGCCTATGAGGCTGGAGCCCAAGAGTCCATGTGCCTGCCTGTACCCCGCTCTGTATATATATATAAAATGTGTTAAACAGCAGGACTGTGGCTCCGCCTGACTTGTGCAGCATGGAGCTCACTGCCGCTGTTCCCAGCCGATGGCGATTGAATTTCGCTCCCTCGCTGTGTACATAGAGTGAGGGAAAAAAGTATTTGATCCCCTGCTGATTTTGTACGTTTGCCCACTGACAAAGAAATGATCAGTCTATAATTGTAATGGTAGGTGTATTTTAACAGTGAGAGACAGAATAACAACAAAAAAATCCAGAAAAATGCATTTCAAAAAAGTTATACATTTATTTGCATGTTAATGAGGGAAATAAGTATTTGACCCCTTTGACTTAGTACTTGGTGGCAAAACACTTGTTGGCAATCACAGAGGTCAGACGTTTCTTGTAGTTGGCCACCAGGTTTGCACACATCTCAGGAGGGATTTTGTCCCACTCCTTTTTGCAGATCCTCTCCAAGTCATTAAGGTTTCGAGGCTGATGTTTGGCAACTGGAACCTTCAGCTCCCTCCACAGATTTTCTATGGGATTAAGGTCTGGAGACTGGCTAGGCCACTCCAGGACCTTAATGTGCTTCTTCTTGAGCCACTCCTTTGTTGCCTTGGCTGTGTGTTTTGGGTCATTGTCATGCTGGAATACCCATCCACGACCCATTTTCAATGCCCTGGCTGAGGGAAGGAGGTTCTCACCCAAGAATTGATGGTACATGGCCCCGTCCATCGTCCCTTTGATGCGGTGCAGTTGTCCCGTCCCCTTAGCAGAAAAACACCCCCAAAGCATAATGTTTCCACCTCCATGTTTGACAGTGGGGATGGTGTTCCTGGGGTCATTCCTCCTCCTCCAAACACGGCGAGTTGAGTTGATGCCAAAGAGCTTGATTTTGGTCTCATCTGACCACAACACTTTCACACAGTTCTCCTCTGAATAATTCAGATGTTGGCAAACTTCAGACGGGCCTGTACATGTGCTTTCTTGAGCAGGGGGACCTTGCGGGCGCTGCAGGATTTCAGTCCTTCACGGCGTAGTGTGTTACCAATTGTTTTCTTGGTGACTATGGTCCCAGCTTCCTTGAGATCATTAACAAGATCCTCCCGTGTAGTTCTGGGCTGATTCCTCACCGTTCTCATGATCATTGAAACTCCACGAGGTGAGATCTTGCATGGAGCCCCAGACCGAGGGAGACTGACAGTTATTTTGTGTTTCTTCCATTTGCAAATAATCGCACCAACTGTTGTCACCTTCTCACCAAGCTGCTTGGCGATGGTCTTGTAGCCCATTCCAGCCTTGTGTAGGTCTACAATCTTGTCCCTGACATCCTTGGACAGCTCTTTGGTCTTGGCCATGGTGGAGAGTTTGGAATCTGATTGATTGATTGCGTCTGTGGACAGGTGTCTTTTATACAGGTAATGAGCTGAAATTAGGAGCACTCCCTTTAAGAGAGTGCTCCTAATCTCAGCTCGTTACCTGTATAAAAGACACCTGAGAACCAGAAATCTTGCTGATTGATAGGGGATCAAATACTTATTTCAATCATTAACATGCAAATCAATGTATAACTTTTTTGAAATGCGTTTTCCTGGATTTTTTTGCTGTTATTCTGTCTCTCACTGTTAAAATACACCTACCATAAAAATTATAGACTGATCATTTCTTTGTCAGTGGGCAAACATACAAAATCAGCAGAGGATCAAATACTTTTTTCCCTCACTGTAGTTCCTTGGTCAGCGGGTCTGTGGCCCACTCTGGCTGTGTGCCATACAGCAAGAGTCTGCTGCTGCTGCCCTCAGCGGTAAGCACGTGAGCAAGCTCTCATGTTAAGCTGTGTATATAGTTAATTTGTCAACACAGTAGAGCTAATGTTGCCCTGCATTAGCCAGTCTAACCAGCAGGCGTCAACTGCTCCTGTGTTCCATAGGTGACGCATGAGTTTGTTCCTGCACCCCGTGGTGTATATAGTTCATTTGTATGAAATCTAGTTGTCAGCACAGTGGAGCTCTTCCACTCTGTACTATTCAGTTGAGTTGGATGCTCCTGTGCTGTGTGCAGGTGGCATGAATGTTCCTGCTGCCACGCGATATATATTGTTGTTCATTTGTACAACATTGTAGAGCTGGTGTGGCCTCGCTCCAAGCTGGGCTAGTAGAGCAAGCGTCCAATGCTCCCATGTTATGCGAAGAGTGCATGAACGGTTTGCTGCACAGCGCAGTGTTATGGTTTGATGGTCGATGGTGTTTAAGTAGGTTAGGGTTGGCACTAGATTTCTTAAGAAGTGGTTTAATTACAGCTATTTCAAATGATTCAGGAACAGATCCTGAGCATAAAGAGACATTAATAATATTGTGTATTATGTGAATAATTAATGGCAAGAATTGTTTTAGCAGTTTAGTGGGTATAGGGTCTAGTGCACACATTGTAGTTTTCATTTTAGTAATTAAGGAGACCAATTCCTAGTGATTTACTGCGTTAAATGAGTCCAAGGTAGGCAGGGGCTGCGAAGGGCTCTATGCGTCTCTATTAAATTTGAGTAGTAGGCAGACCTAGAAGAGGACAGGGCCTGCTTGTATCTTTTTATACTGTCATTCCATGCCATATGGAATAACTCTAGTTTTGTTGCTCTCCATTTACGCTCATATCTATGGCATCCTGTTTTGACGTCAGCGCAGGTTCGTCCTCTTTTGCCGGGAGCTAGGACTCCCGCGCAATCTTGCAACCCTTGGGCAGTGCTTCCTTTTTCAGATAACCGTTATCTTTCAAGTCGGAAGCACTGCCCAAGGGGGAGGAGTTACTGTATAACAAAAGCGTTGCAAGGGAGGAGGCAGAGAGCTGATAAGGGAGCCTGCCCAGAGGTGCACCGCTAGGGGACACACAACTACAGACAGTAACCTCAGGGGCCCCGTAGGGCCACACCTGAGACGTCCAGGAGCGAGGACCATCTGGTTTCCACATTCCACACCTCCCCCCAGGAAGACAGCCACAACATTCAGAAACCTGACCTCAAGACAAGACTTTGGGAAACCTGTGACTGACCCTGCCCAAAGACCCACATGTCATGCATTGTATAAAAGCTGTTAACTTCTGCTGTTCGGAGAGAGACTCTGCTGAGGTGGAGAGCTTCCATGTTGGGTCCTTCCAGGCCTGGCATGTAAAATAAATACATTTATCCTTTGTGCATTAAGACTGGGTTCTTCAGTGGCCATGTTGAACAGTCTTCCCCTTGGACTCATGCACATGCGTCTGTTACAAACGCTGGGTAAACACCCACAGGTTACACCCAGGGAAAGACAAACATTTTAACAGTTTGACAGTTACACCGATTGACAGTGACCCCAAGATGCAGTAGGCCACTGTTCTGGTGGCAAAATCACAACAACCTGCATGTCGGCTCCCCCTCAGCTGCCTTCACAGAACAAGTGATGAACCTTTTTTTAAAAAGAGGTAGATTTTGAAGTCCAGAGAATAATATATTTATTGAATGCCAGCATGGGAGACCCCAACCTCAGTTGAGTCTCAAAGGTCTACAATTTCTGTCATAGGTTTTATACATATTTTTGGGCTGGGCATATGACCATTGGTTCCTCGTCATCAAAATGTTTCATTGTCTCCAGTACACATACGGCCTTAAGTGGAAAAACAGGAAACCCATAAACAGACACTGAGACAGAATCAACAAATCCGTAGATCTGTAAATCTATAGAACAGCCTTGCTTCACCAGCACTTGACAATTAGTCCTCAAAGCCACTGGACACTCGGGCAAGCCAGCTGAGAAGTTGCTCAAGTCACCGCAGCTAAGTATCGCTTTTTCTCTCGCGTTTCCTAGTTTAGTTAAGAGTTACATTGATTGTTTACGTGGTTTTGTTGTTTAGCTACGAATTGTATATCTTGCACCTGTTTTGTAGTAAGAGCAGCGACTGTTTGTTCATGAATTTAGCAAGTTACTTAGCACACTCGACACGCCCTGTCTGCAATCAGAAGCGTTACACTGTAGGCTGTGATTATTTAGCATTTGTTTAACATTACTTCGAGCTATTGTTCAGTGTAACTGTGTGTGTCCGGCACTGTCTTTGTCTGGATTCAGATTTTAAGTGGCCATTACTTGTGCTATTAGCAGTCCTGCGTGGGAGGGAGGGCCATCCTGACCAGCCTTTTGTCATTCAACGCAACACAGGTGTGCACTGTCCTAATTAGTTACAGGTGTCGTATTTAACCGCCGCCCACACCTCTGCGCCAGCAGTCAGTGCCAGCAGCCTTCAGTGTCGCCCTTCCGAAGGGCCCCGTCTCCAAAGGGCCCCGTCTCCAAAGGGCCCCGTCTCCAAAGGGTGGGGACTCGAGCAAGGAGAAGACTGCGAGGAGATGCTGCACAGCATCAACAGACAACCATGACAATCTCTCCGATTCCCGTCCTGCTCTCTCCGTCTTTTCAGCATGCACCTGCGCGCCGTTGTTTCCCTAATCCCTCCAACCTCATCTCTCTGCCTCTCCCCTCCTCCTCCCCTCTACTCCACTCTCTGGGGGCCTGTGAAACTGCCACTCAGCTTCCAACAAGGCCGACTTCATCTCCGCCTTTGCCTCCCACCAGTCTCTGGATTTCCTCGCTCTCACCGAGACATGGATCTCCCCAGACAACTCTACCACCCCTGCTGCATTATCCTCTCTGTTCATCCTGTCCCACTCCCCTCGTCTTACCGGGTGGGGAGAAGGAACAGGACTCCTGCTCTCCCCTTCTCTCCTCTTCTCTGTCCCTCCCTCTCTCTCCTCTATCTCAACCCACAGCTTTGAATTCCATGCAGTGGAAATCGCCTCTCCCTCTCACCTCTTCCTTCTAGTTCCCTACCGTCCACCTGGTCCACTCACCTCCTTCCTGGATGAACTCGACTTTCTTCTCTCCTCCCTGTCCTCACCTACCATCCTCCTGGGAGACTTCAACATCCACCTCTCCAACCCTTCCCACTGTGCCGGATTTCTTCCTCTCCTTCACTCCTTTAACTTCTCTCTCTCCCCGTCTCCCCCCACTCACAGGGCAGGCTACCAGCTTGATCTCATCTTCTCTAGATGCTGCTCCCCTTCAACACTCTCCGTGACACCCATGGACATCTCAGACCATCAATTAATTTCCTTCTCCCTTTCCCTCCCCTTCCTCCCCACTCCACCCACTCCCTCTGTCACCTTCCGCTGTAATCTCCACTCTGTCTCCCCCTCCACCCTTGCCTCCACTGCCCTCACCCTCCTACCTTCCATTGAGTGTTTTTCCCATCTATCTGTCAACCGTGCTACCTCCTCTTTGTTCTCCTCCCTCACCTCCTCCCTTAACTCTCTCTGTCCTCTCATGTCTCGTCCTGCCCGTCCCTCCCCTCCTCAGCCTTGGCTCTCTGCTGTTCTCTGCTCAACCTGAACTAGTCTACGCACCACCGAACAGAAGTGGAAAACGACCAAACTCCCAGCTGCCCTCAAAGTCTACCGCTCTCTACTGTCCACATTCTCCTCCTCACTCACCTCAGCCAAGAAGTCTTACTTCCAATCTCTCTTCGAATCCACTGTCAACAACCCCCGCAAACTCTTCTCCACCTTCTCCTCCCTCCTTGCCCCCTCTCCCCCTCCTCCTCCCTCATCTCTCACTGCTGATGATTTCGCCTCCTTCTTCTCTTCCAAGATTGCAGACATCCGCAGGCTCTTCAATACTCCACCCTCCTCTCCCATCACACCCAAACCTCTGTAGCGTAAGGTACACTTATAAAATTCAATTAAAGAAGTGAATTTATAGTATCACCTTATCACGAATCCTGGAATCTTGTAGAACTCAATTTCTGTAATAATTGGACACAGACACCAATTCCAAAGATATAAATTGTCAAATTTATTCAAAAACAAAGACTAAATGTAGCACTACACTAATCATACAAAAGAGAAAAACTAATTAAAATTCAACTCTAGATCAACAAATCAAAGACAAATCACTTCCGTGACCAAATCAAAGACCATGGGATCGCATATGATAACACACAAATCATTAAACAAAAAAAAATTATAAACACATTGACTACAATACCGGTTAGTAAGACGAAGGTGAGTCTCTCATTAGTATTGTTAGTCACACATTAAATAACTACGAAGGTTAGTATTTAATGTCAGGTAACTTCTCGTTATATATATATCAGTCTCATTTACGTTTAGGTGCCGAGAAAGATCCTATCATTACTTGTTACCACAATTTCCCTTAACTGATTATTATTCAATGATTAAGGATAGGCAGGGCCACCAATAATCTAATGTCTATTAACTTGTGTCAATTTCAGACTAAATAGTTAAACAGGAATGAGAAGATATTTCTCGGCGTTGACAGATTTTATTTCTAAAATTATCAACAAAACAGTTTAATGCAACACACATTTATATTTAAGAAAACTAAATTATATTACACATTCTAGAGTTATGAATCACAGATTAACATTTCTAATTGATTTCTCAAGTGTCATGAATCATGAACTCCAAACTGTTAAACTTATCTGAACTTCGTCGCAGAGAGGCCTCTCTGGCTTCGGGCTCAGATAACAGCACACGGCACGAGGTCCGTGTGGTTGGAACAAAGGCAGTCCGGTTCGGCTTTGTCCAAGAACTTCCACTCAGTCGATGCACCTGGAAGTTGGGGTTTCGCGAATGTAGAGTCTTTTCCAAACAGATTTTCCACTGGTTTGAAGGCTCCAAAGTTGTGCACAAAATCTTCTTTGTAAGCAGGGTTCCACCGTAGTTACTTGAAGACAAAGTCTTTGAGGAAAGCAGGGCCCTGTTTGTTCTCGGAGTCACACTTGATCCTGCACTCTCCTACACCCAGCACATCACCACGCTGACACACATCTGTAGATTCTTTCTGAGCAACATATGCCGAATCCATCCCTTTCTCACCGACTACTCGACTCAGCTGCTCGTCCAGTCACTGGTCCTCTCCCGCCTGGACTACTGCAACTCCCTCCTGACCGGCCTGCCTGCAACTACTACCCACCTGCTCCAGCTCATCCAGAACTCTGCGGCTCATTTGGTATTCTCTCTGCCACGATTCGCACATGCTACCGATACCGATACCGGCACGCATTCAGTTCAAGACATTGACCCTCACCTACCGCTCTCTCGACCACACTGCACCAAGCTACCTTCAGACACTCGTCATTCCCTCCAGACCACTGCGCTCCTCCAGTGCCAGAAGACTAACTCTACCTCCTCTCCACTCTCCTTCTCATCCCTGGCCCCTAAATGGTGGAACGACCAGCCCACCGAAGTCAAAACAGCAGAGTCCTTGACCTCATTCCGGTGCTTACTCAAGATGCATCTTTTCCAACAGTACTTGTAATATTAGTCCTTTTATCCCCGCTAGATAGCACTTCACAGTTTTATTATGCTTCTTGTGTTTTCGATTTGTTTCCTCCTTGCTCCCTTTCCCGTAGCCCTTGACTGTGACCCTACATCTTGACAGCACTTAGCTTTTACCGTCCAGGATGTAGGACCTCACTAATTGTACTTGCCTGTGTAAACTGTAAATTGGAATTTGTAAAATGTATTATATTTTGAATTGCTATGTTTTATTTAAATTGAATTTGTAATGATTGATGCCTTTTACTTAACTGTATTTTTGTACTTTGTGTTGCACTTATGTTGTAAGTCGCCCTGGATACGGGCGTCTGCCAAGAAATACAAATAATAATAATTAATACAGCTGACCCTGTTGACATGTTAGTATTTCAAATCCTGATATTAATATAAAATGTTATACAGGTTTCTACAGAAGTCATCACCACAAACGCCTCAAACACAGGCTGGGATGGAATAGGAGTGAAGTGGACGTGGAGCGGTCTCTGGTCATCCGCCCTCATCAATGCACAGGATCTGCAAGCAGGGCTGCTGGCGCTGTGCCACTTTCGCCATGTCCTGTCAAACAGACACATCTTAGTTCAGACAGACAACACAACAGTAGTGGCCTATATCAACCACCAGGAGGGCTTGTGCTCCCCCAGACTACATTGTGTGGCATGCAGACTTCTCCTGTGGGCGATCTCCAATCAATAAGGACAATACACCTGCCAGGTGTGTCCAACACAGTGGCAGACATTCTCTCCCACGGAGGTCCAGACAGCTCGGATAAGAGATTGAATCCTCAAGTGGTGGAACAGATCTGGGAGAAGCTGGGATGAGCTTGGGTCGACCTCTTCACCACACAAGTGACAACCCACTGCCCTCTGTGGTTCTCACTGGAGACAGGAGGGGGCCCCCTGGACGTGGATGCCTTTGCTCACAGGTGGCCTTGGGAACTGCTGTACAGGTTATTCAAAGGGACATAGATAATATTCAGTTGTGGGCTGACACCTGGCAAATTCAATGTGGACAAGTGCAAGGTATTACATGCAGGAAACAAAAATGCCTACTATAATTACACTATGGGAGAAATATAACTAGAGGAAGTAACACATGAGAAAGACCATGAGTGGACTCCTCACTTTCTCCATCCAAACAATGTGGGGAAGCAATAAAAAAGGCAAACAGAATGTTAGGGTATATTGTCAATAGTGCAGAATTTAGAACAAGGGAAGTAATGTTAAGACTGTACAATGCACTAGTAAGACCTCCTCTGGAATACTGTACAGTTCTGGGCTCCACACTTCAAGAAAGATATTGCTGCTCCAGAGGCAGTTCAGAGGAGAGCAACCAGAATTATTCCAGGTTTGAAGGGAATGTCCTACTAAGAGAGACTGAGGGAACTGAACCTTTTCACCCTGGAACAGAGGAGACTACGTGGGGACTTGATCCAAGTTTTCAAAATCATGAAGGGCATCAACCACATCAAACCAGAGTAGCTTTTCCAGATCAGCAGGGACACATGCACCCGGGGACACAAATGGAAATTGGGCTACAAGACATTCAAAACGGAAAACAGGAGACGCTTCTTTACACAGAGAATAGTCACAATCTGCAACAAACTCCCCAGCAATGTGGTAGATGCTGAAAATTTGGGAACATTTAAAAATAGACTGGAAGGATCCTTGGATCACTTAGTTATTAATGGACACCAAACGAGCACGATGGGTCGAATGGCCTCCTCTCATTTGTAAACTTTCTTATGTTCTTATGTATCCCTACAAGTATGAATACGTTTTGTTTTACTTTCCATAAAAAAAATGTTTGTGCATTTTGACATTCTTTATGAAAACTAATAGAAGATGGTTTGCTACATATACTATAAAGTGTACCTGACTACAACCACTACAACTTCTCATACATTTATGCATTATTTCAATATAAGACTAAATATAAATACTGGAAAACAAAATAAAATACACAGAATCAAGTGTGGCCTGTATGGTAAATGGTATTCACAGTGATACATGAAAGAAACCACGTAATTCAGACACTGTAAAAATACTAAATTCGATTTTTTTCCCACATTTTTTAGTTATTTCCAAATCTAAGTTATTCCCCACCAGAAACACAGAAAAAACACAGAATAAAAACTAACCTGTATCAAGCGACATCCAATTTCAGAAGGAAACTCAAAACCCTGGTTTGGACCACACTTCCTGGTTGCCTTTCTACCAATGACATCACTTGATTTGGTTTGTTTCTGTTTTTTTCCACTAGAGGGCACTTTCAAGGAATGTAAAGTATAATGGTTTCACTCAAACACCACAATGCTTTAATAGGAATGAAGCAAGAATATGTGGTCACTCGCAAAAACCACTACTTCAAAGGGTTAAACTATATCCGCATAACAGCAGTTCTTGAGGGGAGCATTCCCTGTTGTAACTGAAATCCAAATACCACCTACAAATCCATGTACGTATACTTTCTTACAATGTATCTGTACCGTAGAACCACATGCAGTAACTAGAATGTGTATTTTAATTTTTGCATTTTGTAACCGTAGTTCAATAATTCTTGCATCTCCCCTTCTGAATGCACTTGAAGAACGCAGTCTGGATGCATAGATGGTAAATGTATTTATTTAACATGCCAGGCATGGAAGGGGCCCGACATGGAAGCACTCTACCTCGGCAGAGACTTATTGAACAGAAGAAGTGGACAGCCTTTTATACAATGCATGACATGTTGGTCTGTGGGCAGGGGCACAGACAGGTTTCCCAAAGTGTTGTCTTGAGATCAGGTTTCTGAATGTTTGTGGTGGTCTTCCTAAGCAGTGGGGGTCATCATGGAAGCAGGTGTTTTCCTGTTGTGGCATACAAACTGCCCAATCTCACATTTCTTTAACAATGCACAATGAGGTAATCAATCACTATAATGTAGCATCTTCAGCCTTGAGAGAATAACAGGAAACCCCAAACAAACTGGTATCTGTGGGCTATTGATCTGTTTGGGTGTTCTTCTTATCATAATGAACAGAAGTCAAAGTGGAGAGGAGAATGTCCAGAGCATATCCTCTGGACAACTGCCTGTTGCTAGCTTGACAAATCTACTTTGCTCAGTCTGCATATTATTATTATTATTTCTAATATAAAACATAATACAGTTTATATAAAACATTAATAATGGCTTTACAGTCCCACCTATTGGCAATAGAAAGGCTCTTTTTTTTCTTTTTTGGCGAAAAGAAGCCAAAAGAATCTTGTTTGTCAGTTACCATAATTTCTTCCTCCTGAGGGGCAGGTGGTATAGTGCTGCGTTTTCAGCTCCCATCCATCCCAGTCTGCCACCTACATGGTGTGTATGTATGTACAGTGAGGTATGCAGATAATCAGGGGATAGGAATGTCTTTTTCTTTGCCTGGTCAGGCAAACAATTATATCATAACTACACCTTATCGAATATTGAGCTCTCTTATGGAAATTGCAGTGGCCACCTACAATTTCTTGGAGCTTTACAGTGCATCTCAAATTATGTTTCATCCTGCCCCAGGTCATAAAGGTCAATCCCCAGTTACTAAATACATAATACATACATTTTGTTGCTTCTAAGAAAATACAAAAGTCAGCAAAATGTTATTTTTACAACTTCAGTTATTCACATATATTTCTGTTGCATTTTGATTGTACATTCTACAATTCTCAAGAGAAGGGCAATTTACTTATTCTTACTTCATGACTCTTATTCTATTCATTTGAATAATTTGACATCTCCACCAAAAGTACATGATAACTTAAACTATCAATACAAGAATATATGCTACTGCGGACATCATCTGAACTGTTTCACAATGTTTTGTAGATCCCCATAATCTGGAAAACCTTTAATTTCAGTATTTTAACTTATTTCTCCATTAACTCAACCATCACTTCAGCGTTGTGGACCTGAACATCGGTCTGTTCAAGATGCCGTGAAGCTATCTTTAAAGCCACGCCCTCAGCCTACTGTGTCTCAAGGAGAACACCAGCGTCTTCTCCATATGCACTTTTGCCACTATGGGTCAAACATCGGTTCCTTCAGGACACAATTCATAACATGCAAATCTCCCATGTGGAATAAATCGGTCATCTGAAGACACAATGTGTGGTTCACACAACATCAGAGATCCTCCTTATAAAAGGCATCTCTATCACATGGACAGTAGTTGACATTCGCACAATTTATAAGGTTTCCAATATAAGAACAATTCAAAAATAATAATAATCTTGATTCCAATTAATGATAAATTATTTCAGTACAGCACTCAGCTGTCATCAGCAGCATCATATCTCCTGTGTTTTACTGAATCAACTTTGCTTCCTAGTGTAAATACTCTTTTGTGTGGAGCTGTCAAACTTCCAAAACATTGTGCTCATCTCTTTTTATCATTTTATCTAATTTAAATATCTGAGACTATTTTAATAATTATTACAGCAGCTCCTTCAACAACTTAGTTAAGAGTTGTTAGGTAAATGATGGCAGTTATTAATCTTTCATTTTTTACCAATAAACCATTTAAAATTATTTTCATAGTTTTATTAGGAACAACTCCTATTATTCCTATTTTCATTATTATTTATTTCTCTAATATTTCCTTCCAACATTGCCATTGTCTTGATTTGTATTTTACCCATTAATGGACATTCACTGTATCAATATATACATTTACTTTTAATAAACCTTCATCTATAATAATAGATTATATAATTCCATCCTTATTATACAAAACTAAACCTTGTAATGACTGTTGTACAAATCTTTGTATAAACATTATCATCTATAATTTCCCAAAACCGAATTGAAACCAAATTGGCACTGCTCTAAAGCAAATTCTATTGCCCAATAGACTTATTATTATGCTATAAAACCTTTTTAACCAGAGCAAATATGTATTATTCGTTCATTACAAACCATTGGCTTTGTTATCACATACAATTTTAGAACTAGTTTTTCACTCAATTCCCATATACAATAATACAATATCTCATAGTAGCATTATTCAGTGTGTATCCACTTACATCACATTGAAACATCACATATTATTTCACATTTCAGTCACACAGCCAAACAGCACAATTCTTTCATTCGAGTAGTGACTCTATTAAACTATGGAAAGGATAGTTAATGAAATGCCCATAGTCCCACCAGACTCTGTATCCTTCAATTGCACTTAGATTTAAAATATTTAAATGAGGTTGGAGATGTATGACTATCCGTTTTTTTTTCAATCTATTTCCATATTGTTTCTTCAGGCCTTTCTCCAACTTTTCTGAAAGATAAAATTATGTTATTTTCAGAAATTAATTGTTAATGCTCTGTCCGTCTATTCCTGGACATCGTCACCCTCCTTTTGTCAGTTGGAATCAGCAGAGTTAGTTAGTTAGTTTATTTGTCACGTGTGCCTCGGGGGCTCGGAAACAGAGGACCCAGGTGCAGTGCTGGATCGAAGGATCCTCGGGAAGGCGTGGGTCAGGTACCGGCAGATCAGGGCAAGAAAGGCAAGGCAGAGTCGTGGTCGAGGTCACAGGCGGGGGTCGTGGGATCGGGCAAACAGGGCAAACAGAGCAAACAAGTGCTGGGCGAAGACGTGGTTGAGGTCACTGGTGATGGTCGGCGGAAACAGGGCTCGGCGGAAACAGGGCTCGGAGGAAACAGGGCTCGGAGGAAACAGGGCTCGGAGGAAACAGGGCTCGGAGGAAACAGGGCTCGGAGGAAACAGGGCTCGGAGGAAACAGGGCTCGGAGGAAACAGGGCTCGGAGGAAACAGGGCTCGGAGGAAACAGGGCTCGGAGTCGTAAGCGGTGCTTGACGAGACTTCGCCCCGAGTGAGGACAGTGAGGGGTTTAAGACAGGGAGCAGGAACTGGGAAGAAAGGTGCAGAGCCAATGGAAACAGAGGAAGAGTGAAGAAGTGCACAAGGGAGACCAGAATGTTAATAAGGTGATTGACAGGTGAGAAAAGAACAATGAGGGGAAAGGAAAGACAGGGAGACAGCGGCCTCTAGTGGAGAGAGATGGTGATGTCTTAAAACCATGACATTATTGCTTTTACAATAATATGGTAAGCATAAAATGCTTCCAGCATCCCTCTCCCTCCTGTCCGTCCACACACACTGGCATCAGTGGCCATGAGGACGGATTATGGGCTGCAGCACTAAGAGCGGAGGCCAATATGAGAGGGGAGAATATGCACTTTGATGTGTCATGGCATGTGGGTAGAGAACCTGTGGAATAAATGTGAGGGAAATTCATTGTTTCTGGTTCCTGTGAAGACAGATAATAGTAGTTATTTTTATATTCATCTGTATCAACATCAGTATCATTAGCATTAGTAATGTAGCTATTCTTGATTTCCCAGGACATTACTGTCTGTTGACAATGTTGCTTGGTTTGTAGTAGTACACTTGTATTTAGTTACAAGGCAGCTCTCTTATTTCTCTTTCTCAGTCTTTTTTCCTCATTCCTCTCATTCCTCTCATTCCTCTCAGGCTGCTTGTCTGGGGGAGCTGAGCTCACAGACACTTGCACCACCCCCACTTCCTTCCTGGGGGGTGAATCCCTTCCTAATTGATAGGGTATTTATGTTAGTGAAAGGACTATTGCCATACAATTTCATAACTTTAGACTTTAAAATACATCTCATTCAATTATTTATTTATTTTACATTAAGTTATACCTTCAGTAACGTCATGATTTTCCCTCATTCCATTCAATCACCATCAAAAACTCTCGTGCTAAAAGTGGCAGCACATTTCTTTCACTCATATCAAACTCCCTTTTTCCAGCTTTCCAAGCCATATTAACTCTTAAACCCCTCGTCAACGTCCTCAAACCTTCATCTACATCGCTCAGACCCTTTTAAAACATCGCTCTGTATCCTAACAGTTGTTCTTTCTCCTTTTCCTAATTTCCTACAAGAAAATTCAAGTTATATTTATTGGCATGTATTATTACTATTTATACACATATTTCACTCCATTATTTTAACTAAAATATTTACTTAACAGAATATCTTTTAGAAAATAAGCCTTTTAATTGATTTCAATAATGATTCCCAGGTACCTCAGGAAACAGTTTTTTCAAAAAATGTGTCCAGTCAATGATTTCCCCAATGAAGAGCCTGCATGGGCACTAAGACTGTCCGCCTGCGTGGCTCATATGTCTTTATTGTGTCAACTTCCTCCTATTGAAGTCCAATCTACACCAGTACAGGTTCAGAAGAACTGTTCCCAAAGCCAGATTGAACTGATCAATAGTAAACATTGTATTTAGGGATCTTATATCTAGGGATTTCAAAAACTCTTCATTGTGGAACTCACAGCTACCAAATGACCACATTTGTAATGTCCTGGAGTATCTGGTTATCTATTTATTCATATCTTCACCACATTTTACTGTTTCCTCAGATTCCATTTCAAAATGTAGCGCTAATTCAATTTTCAACATTTTATTTTTTATTTCTGGTATGTAAAAATCATTCTAATAGTATTTTATTTTTTATTTTCTTCTTTAAATTATTCAATACTAATTTTAGGTCACTTATTCAATGCTTGTAATTTTATATTTCTATAGTATCCTTAAAATTCTTACCCTTTGACTACTTCACTCATGTTAAATCCAAGGTCTAATTTTAACTTTTATTTCAGGTATTTTATGCTATGCACCAATTACCAAATATTTTCTAAAAATACGACTATAATATGTCACTATACTATTTACATTCTCCTGCCTGGATTTTACATCAGGCTGTCAGGGCTGCACCAGAGCACTGCTGCTGTGGATTTCAGCCTTTCATTTCCCTTTAATTTGACTTCATAGAATTTGTCCATAATATGATTTTTAACAAACAAATCCTTGTCCTTCTGGGTCTTAGACGACACCATTACTATTTATTTACTTTATTATTATTATTAATCTATTTATTTAGTGTATATTTTGTATTACTTTAACATTATTCTTATAATAGAATATATAATTTATTTCTTATTTCTGATGCCTTATGCACTCTGTATACAGTTAAATGTTTAGATCCTCATTAATCTGTTGTTAAAACATCGATAACTGCATAATTTTAAATATGATTCTGAAATTATTGGTTACTTCCGTCTTATTCTGGACTATGCACAATATTAAAAATACAATGCATACAAAACAGATATTTACCTTACATAACCTTCAGACTATATGTACATAAACACACAAAGCACATACACATTGATATCCAAAGACAATTCAGATATTAGATTAGTGGCATGTTTTGTTGACCTGCAGTGTCTCAAACAGCCCTTATCATTTATTTATTTGTTATTTATTTATTTATTAAGCTTATTATTATTTAAAATAAGATGTAAAATAATCTCTTTCCATTATTTCACTACTTTGGTGTTTTCTTGATCCATTATGATCAATTTCTTCTCTATATTCTTATTATTCAGACAAAGAATTATAGAAACTTTGTCGGTTTTTATCTTGTTTTTACCTTGGAGTCCCATCAGGATCCCACTCTGTCTTTACCATTTTAAGTTTAACATTTTTAAACTTGTAGGAATTCACATATAGACACGTATTGAAATGCCATTATGCCAATCCTATCTTTGCCAATGATGGGGCAATATCATTGGACTTTATTGTACCTCAGGTTCCGTCTAGCTTTGACTGCCACTAACTGCCTTAGCGTACAAGGATTTCCTTGCATAACATAGGACTTAGTAGGCATTGCCATGCCGCTCAGTACCCTTGGCATCTCTCCCCGCAGATCTGTCTAACCTGGAGTTCTCCTCACTGAGAACCTCCGCTGCGCAGTCAATAACACAAAACATACATAACAAACAAAATGTACAGTCACACATTTGTCATTTATCATCTTTGCATCTCCTTCATTGGTTCAATTTTAAATTACACTCTGAGAGCCTCGTAAAATCCCAAGACGAAATCTAAATATACAGGGCGGTAGAATTAAAATACTCACCCATTTTGGCAAGTTCAGATCCTCGTTCGTGACGCCAAGTGAAGAACCCAGTCTGGATGCATAGATGATAAATGTAATTATTTAACATGCCAGGCCTGGAAGGGGCCCGACATGGAAGCACTCTACCTCGGCAGAGACTTATTGAACAGCAAAAGTGGACAGCCTTTTATACAATGCATGACATGTTGGTCTGTGGGCAGGGGCACAGACAGGTTTCCCAAAGTGTTGTCTTGAGATCAGGTTTCTGAATGTTTGTGGTGGTCATCCTAAGCAGTGGGGGTCATCATGGAAGCAGGTGTTTTCCTGTTGTGGCATACCAACTGCCCAATCTCACATTTCTTTAACAATGCACAATGAGGTAATCAATCACTATAATGTAGCATCTTCAACCTTGAGAGAATAACAGGAAACCCCAAACAAACTGGTATCTGTGGGCTATTGATCTGTTTGGGTGTTCCTCTTATCATAATGAACAGAAGTCAAAGTTGAGAGGAGAATGTCCAGAGCATATCCTCTGGACAACTGCCTGTTGCTAGCTTGACAAATCTACTTTGCTCAGTCTGCATATTATTATTATTTCTAATATAAAACATAATACAGTTTATATAAAACATTAATAATGGCTCTACAGCACTGAAGTCGACTTTTAAGAGACAACCACTGCATCGAGTGACACTGCGGTCTGTCAAAGCGGCTGTAGTGTAAATATACAAAATAATTGTAATTATGAATATTTACACACATAGGTAAAGCATGTTGACGTCTGGATTATATTTATAGAATATTGTTAAAGGAATATATGGTTGCCTAACTTGCATGCCAACAGTGTATGACTTTTGTGCACTTCACATTGGGTGGATTAAATAAATAAATAACCTGCTAAAGACAAACTTGCACAACATAGCGCATACATTTAGTATTGGATGAAAATGTAATCTTAGAAAAATACTGAACAGATAATCTTGTAGGTGGTGGTCAACGCTTTGACTTTAACTCAGGCACGGTATACAAAGTGGAAGTGATAACTATACGTGTTACATTTACACACACACAATACATGACGCAGGCTTGGTGGGCCGTCGGAACGCCAAACACAAACACACATCAGGACATATTACAAGGTGTACTGTAAGATAAGCAAGCATTTAGACAATGGCACAAGTGTAAATACATCTTTGTAACACGCTCATATGTTTAACATGTATTTTTAAACATTGAACACTGGTTTGTCAGTGTGGTCACAGTACACACATTCTTTGGAGAGAATATGACCAGTGTGCTGGCGTGCTGTACCGCAGGGTCTACTGTCAGGATATATTGCCCCTTGAGACACCGCACAATAAGTTTGTACTTATTGCCTCTTACAGTAGATGGCATTGAGTGATATTAAAATTATGTACTTTGTACTGATGTACACATCACTGTTCAATTTGAAGCGATGATAATAAAAATTGCAATAGGCGTTTGTATCACAACACCGTGGACCGGATTAAATCTAAACTTTGACCCACCCGCTAAGAACAAACTACAAACCTGTACATCATAGCGGTTACATTTATGATTAGAAGAAAGTGACATCTTACAAAAAATTATGACGCAACTGAGTAAAGTTTTGAAGTTTTCTATTAGCAGGTTGGTCAAAGTTTTGATTAAATCGCCCACATGCCCAGGGCTCGGATTACATCAACATTTTGACACGCAATAGAAAATTACACAATTTTAAACCTTTGCAGCTTATTTTGTAGTTGTTAGTTTTTTCTAATAATAAATGTAACCACTATATGTACAGTTTTGTAGCCGGTGTGTCACAGTTTGTATTTAATCTGCACCGCTACACATAAATGCATGCTGAATAAAATATTTACATTCTGTTATTCACATATGAGCGAACACATCACCATTGATCCACCTGCTAATAGATAACGCCTAGATAAGAGTGTCTGCCAATAATAATAATAATAATAATAATAATAATAACTACACAGCTGTCATCAATGGCAGTTTCGGTTTTTATTTTATATTTTTTTCTTCTACTCATTTGTAACCGCTGCGAAGTACAGGCTTGTAGTTTTGTATCAGCAGGGAGATTAATGCTGTGTATTTACAGTACGGAGCGCCAGATCGCTGTATTTATAAGTTTAATTGACTCTTCGCTGTCTCTCACAGGACCGTCCTGCTCTTCCACCTCCGGTGGAAACACGTCTCCTCCCCACTCGCAGCTCCTCATATTTTAGATTTAATTCAGAGAGAAGCTGAGTTGCAAAATTCCCTTCTGCGACTTTTCTGCAACTTTTTGCATTTGCACCTTGTGAACATTTTTGATTTAATCCTGCCCCAGGTTTGAGGTTAGGGTTTATACAATGTGATCAACATCAGAACTTAGTGGAAGTGCATAAGTTGATGATGATTATTTTCAATTTGGGCTGGTTTTATTAGAAAATAATTTGCTTCTTTGCTGATCCTAATATGATTTCTACATGGTTCTACATGGTTTATGATGCTTGACTTATGAACAGTAAATTACTAATTTTAAGCAGTGGTTAAGGTAATGGAAACCTGTTCCTTACCCAATTAAAAATCTTCCAACCACTGTTACTGGCAAGAAGTGTGTAGAAGAACTTTTAAATTAACATTAATTGCACATTTACAAATAAGAAAAAATATTTAATCATTAACATTTTTCTCAGCCACAAACACTCAATTTCCTTGGAATTATACTGTATACTATATAATCAAACACAGAACATCCTGGGATCAAAATCGGCCTGGGAAGTTCAAGTCGACTGGCCCACATTTATGCCAAAATCAACATACTGAAATAAGTCAGTGCATGCAGCGTGCCGTCATGATGAAGTATCGGTAAATACAATATCAAACGGTTTTACATTATTAATGTAGTCGGCACAGGTCAGAGCTGCCTGCATGGGATTTGAACCGCACAGGTCCACACCACAGTTCAGTCATAAACCCTCTACGCCAGATTCATTGCACACAGCATGATGGGAATTGAGGCGGAGTGGAGTATCTTATTACCAGTGTTACCAGGTCCAACAAAAATTTCCAACCCACTGACTGCTCAAAACCAGCCCAGAATACTGGTTTGGTGTACAACAGAGGAGTTTACACATTTATCCAATAGGTGCCTCCATAGTTACAATGTAAAAATAACTGGGGGATACATATTTTCCTTGTTTTCTGCATTCCTCCCTTTTCATTGGTTCATTGGCACAAATAATTTAATCATGCCATTTCCTATCACCAGTGGGATGTGACACATTACTAAAGAAAGTGTGTGGGTTATGAACTTGAGAATAACTTGGTAACTCACCCTGCCTTTTGTCCATATCCAGAGCACTCTTCTCTTGTTAATAGCTACACTCTTTTTAATATTCCAAAGATCCACACTATTCCCAACTTGAAGAACTATTTACAGTTTGTTTATTTTTTTATATATTCCCTGGAATGGCTGATTCTAGTTGGAAAAGTTTGTTGATCCTGTTCAACTCTCCCACAGTTAACTGAAAAAACTTTGTCAGCGTACATCTGGTAATGAAGCTCTGCAGGAAAGTTTCTCTCACTGTCTTTGGTGATCTGAAAGTGCAGCTTCAACTCATCATACTGTGATAATACACAATTGACACACTCACTGATTGCAAGCCATCTGGTATCAGAGAGTTGCTATATCTTCAGAGGGGCTTCTCCAACAATGATGGTGGTGTATATATCCTCATATTTCAAGAGTCGCTGGGTGGCATTGGAGAACCATGTATATGTCTGTGACACCATACAGTATAGTCAACATTTCGTGGAAGAACATTCACTGATTTGGAGGCAAAAAGCTGCAGGGAATGATACACACATTTAATGTAGATGATATTTGTATTTTGTGCTTAAAATTTTGTGAGGACAGAATTATTTATGCCACACATTGTATTGCAGCCATCTGTGGCTAGCCCGATGCAGTTGTCAATGGACAATTTATTGTCATCAAGAAACTTGGCATTGGCAATGGTTAGTGAATCACCAGCTGTAATGCTTATTATTCCTCCAAATGTGCTTATAATTTTAGAGATTTTCTTGCTGTATTAACTTATCAATACCAGCTGCTTCTTGGTCGTCACATCAGTACTTTCATCAATAATCAATGAGTAAGACTCATTCCCATTCTCATTTATTCGTTCATCGTGCACTGCAGGCCCTATAACTGCATTTTTGAGCGCTGTTCTGTGAATATCTATGAATAATGGAGCAGCATTTTTCTTGTGTTTTTCTCTCTGTGCATAAGAAATAAGATCTGTGTGGTGGGCTCGTATTTCGGATTTGCAATATTTACAGTATGCGTTCCCTTTCCCAGTCTTTTTTTTCTTCCATATTTTGCCCATTTACCTGACATTTTTTACAGTGGAATTATGTTTAGCCCAGCAAGCTAGTTTATCATAAAATCAGTTAAACTCCTTCGTCACCTCTGCTCTTGTTTCTCGTGCTCTCTCACTGTGACTTCAACTTTTTGGCTAATGTTGCTTGGCTTGCTAGCTAGTGAGCCACTTAGAGAAACCAAACTTCAACCCTTTTTTGTATTTTCCTTTTTCTGAAAAGGAACTAGTGCTGCCTGCAAGTTGTTCCCTCAAACCGTAACAAGTCACTCATCATGATGTGTGCATAGTGCAAGTTCGGGGGTTGTTCTCTTTTGCCTGCTGCACTCCTACTACAGTCGCACTGGCGATGCATGCAGCACTCTGTTCACATACACACACACTCCCACCCACACTCTCCCCATTCATGCTGTTTCCCACAAGCGATGATTGGAGTGATGATGTGTGCGTGAGAGAGAGAGCAAGAATGTCCAGTTAATAACTGTGTCATTATCAGCATGTAACAGGTAAGAAGAAATAAAATAAAATAAATAAATTAAATATAGACCAGCGGCCCACGCAGGTCCAAACAGACCCGCCCAGTCCACCCCTGCATCCAACCCTCAATGCTTCACAGTTGGCATGCCTTTCTCTCAAAATTAGCTTAATTTTGTGATACCAAATATGCTGCTGGTCTGCTTGTATAAAAAGAAGCAGCCTGAATTCAGCAAAATACATCTGAATTACTCAATTATATTGGTACCACGTGGCCAGATATATATATATATATATATATATATATATATATATATATATATATATATATATATATATATATACACATAGACACACACACATAGAGAGGGAGAGAGAGCAAGTGAGAGTAATATCTGTACATTAGTTTAATATTTATAATCTTACATTTCTTTACTTTTTAATGTATTAGCATAAAAAAGTAAAAAGTATTGAGTGTACAACTGCAATATTATTTCCAAATAAATGTGTTGTGGTACATCATCAAGAGTCTGAATACATTTCAGGCCTACTGCAGCATGTACACTGTTAGTATAATTATATAAGTATTTCTTTATATAAGCCTTAGATAATAAAAAAATAAACTGTGTAGGGCTCTGGATGTGTATGGGGGGTGCAAGTAATACAATACCATTAGAAAGTGAAAGTTACTCTCACTCCTGCACCTGGGTCTTTTGGGTAGGTAGTAACATTAGACATATAAACAGGACATTGACTGTTAATATTCTGCACAACAGACGTTTTATTCCTGCTCTGGGTAGCATAACTCATTTTTAATGTGGGAAAGTAGTTGACCCTGCCCTTAAAGAAGCGCATATAAACCCAGTCATTGTTTTAGATTATTTTTAATTTACAATATGAAGGTTAAGCATGTTTTTTTCTGGTACTCACTATGCTTGCTGGAACTCTGTGCACTGTTTAACACGTGGCTCCAGAGAGAGAGGGAGCCAATGTATGACAGCAATGCCATTTTTGAGATTATGTTTTTTGTAATAAGTAAGAATTACCAGTTTGACAACTGAATTGCCACATATTAAAGAGACATTAGTGGCGTTCTGGAAAATATAACCTTAGCTTTTATATTTCTCTAACAGATTTATTTTTTATTTTTTGCTAATCAGTGTAATGAAGTAAACACCCTTTAACAATGAGATCCCAGCTGTTTGTTGTTGTTTTTTTGCTAATTGTGCTATTTATGTTTATTATTTATGTTTGCCAATCATACCTTCCCCCCCCCCATTAAGTCAACAACAGTGAGAAATATATGCAATACATGCATGCAAAGAGAACTGCTTAAGGTTTAATTTATAAACACTCAATAGCCTGTAGTGTGTACCTGGTTTTGGCTGAGGCCAAAGACGTTGTTTATGTTTGTTTGTCTTTTATTGTACTATGCTTCTGGGCTTCACTGTACTGCACAAAGAATACTTTGCAGTAGCTGTAAATGTTAACATTCATTATAAACCCAATGCTATCTCATATGAGATTGATTATAGGATTAAAATATAACTATAACATGCTAGATTTTTAAAAACATTCTGCCCCAATAAGAAAATGTCTTCTTTAGCAAGAGTATTATTATTACTATAACCCTTGCAGGTTGCTTTGGATAAAGGTATCAGAAAAAGACAAAACAAGGAAGCTGTCATTGTTTAACCAAATAATAACATAATATTATTATTATTATTATTATTATTATTATTATTATTATTATTATTATTAGTAGTAGTAGTAGTAGTAGTAGTACTAGTAGTAGTAGTAATAATAATAACATGTACATCTTTAAAGTAAGAAAAATTGATAAAAAATCTTCAGTTAAGGCTCTCTGGCAAAAGCACCTGCCTGTAATCTTAATAGGGCCAGTTTATGTTTGCAGAGTGATTCCCTTTGTGGCCTGTTTGTAGCTAAGGAACATCATTTCATGTTTTCCAACTTCATCAACAAATGCCTTAGATTAGTAATCTGACGAGACAGCTGCACAAACACCTTCATAATCATGTTGTTTACTGCAATAATGCAAACCTAATGTTCCAACCAGAGGGCACTATTAGCACCTCTGCTTGCTTTTCTACATCAGTGGTGTTTAAACTCTCCCAGGATTCATGGTAATCAGAAGTGTCAAAAACAGAAAAACATGGCAAGTGATGTAATGACCTGTTTTCTTGCAACTGTCTTTCCTTTGAGGCTGTGCATGTCCTGTCAATTTGGTAATTGCATGTTGTTTGAGAAATGAGAAAGCAGTGAGCAGTATGTGTAAAGATCCTGACAAATAATTGGCAATGAGCAGTAAGGACAATACATTATGATATCTTGTTTATAAGTGCTGCTGTTGGTCTGGTAGAGTATGTGAAACAACCCTAAGACATATCTGTAATGTTTTTAAAATGTACTGTTTCCTGATTCATGTGGTCCTGAATTCAGATTTGAAGGAAGAATAAAGACATGAGCATTAGAACAGCACTACTTTCACTTGCCGAATAAGGGTTTAAAATTCAACACTGTTAAAAGTGAATTACACAAACAAAGTTCAGTTTAATAAATTAGTAAACATTTTCCTTATGAAATACTTTACTTCTTATGTTCTAGTTCATGTATATGTACTGTATTTATTTAGGACAGTGTTTAAATAAATAGTGTATAATGTACAAACAAAAACATAAGAAAACAATTCCATTATAGGCAAATAGTTACCTAGATAGTTACATTGATACCTGTTTGCGATTATAATAGATTTTAACATAATACGTATGACATTTGTCAAAACTCTAACTTGTCTTGTGTGATCTTTCTTGTCTTGAGATCTAATCTTTCACATAATGAATATAACCAGACTTGTGGTTTAAAGGTTTATGAATAGGGCTTCTTAATATTTATTATTATTATTATTATTATTATTATTATTATTATTATCATCATCATCTCCAATCAATGTGTTAGAGCAGAGGCCTTTTATAAACCTTTTCTGTGTTACCAGCACTGTGCTACTTTTGAAAAAATAAAAAAATAAACAATCTCTTGGTATTGTATTATAATCCTTCAAAACATGTGTGGCACTGTAATACATTTTGATTCACTTCATATCTTACTGTATTATTCTGTATTATACACTATTGTTTATGTGTTATGTTTATACTATTGTAAATTCTAAATTTATATTGTTTTCTAAATGTAATTGCTTTACATATTATTTGAAATATTCACAGGGTTTATGATCTGTGCAAAAACACAGTGAAGGGGAGGAATTTTGTCTGTAGCAGGCAAGGTAACTGACAGCTTGTTGTTACAGATCATTTAATGTTTAGTTGCAAAGGAAACCCTTTTTAATTTTTGGGAATGGAACATACATCCTTCACAAAAAAAAAAAAAGTTTCAACATTCGATCAAAAGTACCTGTCCTGATATTTTTTCAACACTCACTGTCCGAATATGTTGTTTACATAGCAGAATACATACATATTCAGGTATCCAAAACAACTAAACACTCATTCAATAACTCCAGAATGTTCATATCATTTATAAGTTTAGAAGAATTAAGTGTGAAAAGACATTGCTTCTAACAAGGCCAAAAGGAGAAGGATGAAGAGGGATACTAATGGAGCTACCACATTTTCCTTGTAAACACTTAGTTGAACTCAAGAATACTGCTACTTGGTTCTGACAGGAAGTTAAGAAAACTATTGCAATATTGTTCTGAACTACCAGATGGTGGTGCTAAAACTCAAACTAATGATTATACTCAGATTATGATTTGTAACTATACATTGAATATTAGAAAAGCATGCAATGTATGAAGATTGTTATCACATTGCACATTTATTTCAAATGTATAACTAGGACAACTAATGGCTTTCTACAGTGTAGGTGTAGTAAGAAATCTAATTCATAAGGAATACAGAGGACCACGGTGAATCAATACGATGTTTAGTAGTTAATGGTAATAGAATAATATAGACAAAGATACAGAGGATCCTGGACTCAGCAAAGCTTCTGAGCCCCGAGAAAAACAGGTGTGTTATTCATCACCACAGAGCAAAGAAAAAATCCACATATGTGATTAATTAAAATAATCAATTAATATTTTCAATTAATCACACATATGGACTTTTCTGGATAAGGGCATCTGCTAAAAAATAAATCATCATCATCATCATCATAATATTAATTAAATCAAATGTTTTGAGAACTGAGTGTCCCTGTCTGCTACAGACTTCTCAAGGCACAGAAATAATTAATTAATTTGGATAAGTTCAATATAGTTGCTGATCAATACTAGAAATGTTTTGATGAAAACACAGCTAGTCTGAATATAATTACTACAGCGAAAACACAGGTGCTAAAAAACACATTCAGCAAACACTATAGTATGATTAGGCCATTATTTTGATAGACGTCACTCCACATTTCAGTTCTCTTCATTGACAGTCGACATCAGCAGAAGGCACTCCACCTTGTTGCCTTTGATATCACTTCACTGACCAAGATGTTTGAACACAATTTGGTTGCGTGTTTACTGACAGTGCTGCCTTAATTTCTGTTTCTCTAAAACTGTAATGCTTAAAAACTAAGGCTTGGTTAAAATACATTTTTTGATGCACCACCATTTGCAAGTTATGAACACAGAATTAGCTGCTCAATGTTCACAATGTAGAAAGGTCATGAACTTATGTGATAATTTAACAAGACATATGTTCTATTACAAAGTTGAAAAGATAAAATAATTAATAAAATGTATTTATATGTTGAGAAACTACAAACTACAAACAATAAATATCCTTAATCTATTTTTATGATACTCAACTGTGGCACTTAATGTAACCAGTAAAATTTAAATTCAATTTATTTATATATGTATTTATTTTAATACTGTTTATTATTTTTATTTAAATAACATTATAATAAACCATCATACTATTAAATATGTAAACATTGACAGTAAGTTCTTTATATTTCACAATTTATCCTGGACATTGATTATCAGGGATTGTTACTGTAGAAAGAAACAATAAACAGTATATTTAGCTTTATTAGGTAATATTAAACTATATAGGCAATTTATACGTACTAACTGTTGCAAATCAGTGTATAATATCTTTTTTTTTAAAGATACAGAATTCCCATTTATATCCATTATGGAAAAATGTATTCCTTCATAGATAATATTATTAAAAATAAAACAAATCCAACAGGTTGCATTTTTGTATTTGGAAAGTACAATATATAATAACACTGGTGAACTATTTTATTTTTACAATTGTTTAAATCAAATTGTATTAATGAGACGTAATAATTAAAGTGGAGCAAATACATTACTTATGTCCAGGTGTGTTTTTAGGTGAAATGTAACCCAAATCAGACAGGGACAGATAGTCAAGGTCAATAATAATATGACAAATAATATCACACCATAATAAATTAAATGTATTGATAATTATTATTACTAGTAATAACAACAACATTAACATAAAAATAAAAACAAAATTAACTGTTCCCAAAGGAATATTAGCAAGTAATTTCAAGTGGAACTTCAATGTAATGCCAGCTGATGCCAGTGTTTTATGGCTTTTCTACTGGTATTATTTTTACTATGATGTATACTTCTAAACACTCCTCAAAATACACACCTGCATTAATTGAAGTATATATTTCAAAAATATATTGCACACTCAGGAACTGGTTATAACCAGATGCTGAAAGTATATATACAATCATATGCCGGTTTATTTATTAATGACCATAAAGTAAATAACTTTTAAGTTAAAATTCCAGTAAAAAAAAAAAGTTGGGCAGAGGGAAAATGTATATATTTTGCGAAATGACGAAGGAGAAAAGCACTGAGACTGAAATGTTGCACTAATGAGTGATCTTCTGCACAGCGCGATATTCAGAATTCCACCTTGTTACACATTGAGTTTCATGTTAGCAATGTCTTCTACAGCTTCTGCAGCCAATAGAGATCTGTGAGCTTTGTGGAATTTGTAAATCAATTTCGGGAGTGAACAACTCCAATGTCATCACACTCGCTTCTGGTCAAAGGGCATAAATACCCCGTTATCAATGCACACCTCCAGCACTTCATTCTCTTGCATCCCACCACCTCACCTGTCACCAACCGCCTCTGCAGCAGTTTCTTGGCTCAGTCCCTGCAAAAGGGGGGGGGTCATTCCCGTAGCCAAGAGAATAAGCCAAAATCAAATAAATCCATTCGCCCGCCCCCACACAAATCGGTGTTGTGAAACTAGTGAAATTCCAAATATAGCAGAGCATTTTGCCATTGCATTTCTGTACAATGTGTGTGTTAATCCACGAGACATTGCTTGAACAATATCCTTGGAAGCAATAAGGTTGAGTGTGTGAGCAGCACATCGTTGGTGTGGAGTGAGCAGGAAATGGAGTTCCTGAATTTCAATATCAAGAATTGAATTCACATCTTCAAATGTTGAGTCACTTCCATGCTCATCTATGTCATCATTTTCTTCATTTTGAGTAAACTCCCTGAATGCCTTCACAAAGTTGCTCCCATTGTCTGTTACTGTACATTGTACTTTATTTTGAATATTGAATGCTGCATGAATTTAATTTTGCTTCATGGCAATCACATCATATGTGTGCCTACCTCATAATCTAGCACATGCCAGGGCTGCTGATTGTTGCTACAGGGTGCTTTCTTCTATCCAATGGCAGGTCATCCCAAGGTAGCTTCTATTGTGAGATGTCCAGATGTCTGCTGTGGTGCACAGTGCTTGGATGTTCTTTAGTTTTGTAGTTAGGATTTGTTTCATGGACTGGAATGCCCTTTCAATCCTTTCCATCAGTGTTTTGCAGCACATCAGAGTTCTACCAGGCTGAAGTCCCTCAATGAGCTTACGGAAGGCAGGCTGGTCTAACACTGAATAGGCCTGTACATCTTCAATAATGAAGTTGAACACAAGTGCATTTATTTTCTTCTGGGCAGATGATCTGATTGAGGTTTGAAGCTTTACTTGTTTCAGTGGTCTCTCTTGAAAGCTGCTCAATGTGGAGTTGTTGGTGAAAAGGTTTCTCTCATTTTCAGATGGTCCTTGGACAGAATCATCAGAATGCCTTTTGCTTGAAGAACTATTTGAAAGATGACTGGCATAGTTTGTGGGATGCTTTCTCTGAAATAGGAGTATTTTAACAATTACTTAACAGTTTTCACAGATTGTATGTATAGTTCAGCAAAAAAACAGCCTAACATCACATTAACTAATTTAATGAAAATGCGCCAACATTGAAATAACTACTCGAAAATGGTGTAGATTTCATAATAAATTCTGCTTTTTAGCACAACAAATACTTTTTAGAGACAACAAATATCCATGAATTAATTCATTCTCAATAATTCCTTCATTCAATACAGGGTAGCAGGGAGCAGGACCCTAACCCAGCAGACACAGGGCACAAGTCAGGGATACACCCAGGACACAAGTCCATTGCTGGCTAATAAATATGTGTCATGGTTCCCAGTCTGTACCCTCTATCACCTCTAGAGGCCACTGTTTCCCTGCCTTTTCTCTCCCCTCACTGCTTTCTTCTATCTATCTTTCCATTATCATTCTTCTCACCCATGTGCACATTTGTTCCATACCTCTGCTTCCATTGGCCCTGCACCTGCCTTCCCAGTTCCTGCTCCTCTTCTTAAACCCCCCACTGCCCTCACTCGGGGCAAAGTCTTGTCAGTTCTTCTGCGATTCCAAGCCTTGTCTCCTCGCTCCGTGTCGCCTTGTTCCTTGATGACCATTGCTTGTGACCTCGACCATGTCCTTGCCTAGCCCTGAATTGCCACCTCCACAAGTTCTGCACCTGGGTCCCCTTTTCCCATGCCCTGCGGTCCTTGAGACCATGACAATATGCTTACTAAATATATACAAAAAAATATGTACTTGAAACTTATGATTTGTTACTTTTATTTAAAGTATTTAAAGGGATTTACATTAATTACATTATTCTATAAATGGGAAATGCAGTCACCGTTTCCAATTCACCAGGTACCAAAAACACACATTGAAATCGATGCAATTAGGGCGTTATCTTTAAGTATCAATGCGGGAGGAATGTTATGCACCTTGTTTCTGCAATTAATATTGACATCTAGCCTTCTTTTAAGTGATATCTGTTGGTTTGTAAAAGTTTAAAGGTTTGAAGGCAGGCCACTGGTTAACACTAGTTTATTCAGTTTGTGTGATTTGTTTTAGGCTATAAACACATTGTATGTTGTTATTTTAGTATTATATTAAGTATTTCATTGTTAAGGTCACAGAACCAGCTTACACAGGAACTATTTATACTTTACATGGATTTATTTTAAATTTAGAAGAAGGATAATGTATTACATTATCGATAGTTTGTATTTGCAGTTTTTGATTATACGTTATGCCTATACTGCCATCGTATTTAATCGTATTTATTATAATTTGAATGAGGCTGATTCAGAATGAATTAAAACATTTCAATCAAAAATAATCAAAAACTGCAAATACAAACTATTGATAATGTAATACATTATCCTTCTTCTAAATTTAAAATAAATCCATGTAAAGTACAAATAGTTCCTGTGTAAGCTGGTTCTGTGACCTTAACAATGAAATACTTAATATATTCTCAAGTCAATTGACAGTCGTTTTGAAAAGCTACTGTGCAGTCGAGCAGCTAAAATGGCAACTGTCACTATTCCTAAATTCTGTCTGTTGTGGCTTTACACGGAGCAGAAAGAAGAGATGAAGAGAATGTTGGTGGACGAGGCAGTTCTCCAGTAAGGGGGGCGACCTAGTGAACCTAGTGACCTAGTGAACTTCTTCACCTTTACAAACACCCAAAATGAAGTCACCTGCAATGCAGAAGAAGAAATAAGAAAGTACCTACTTGACACAGACAAGAGTCTTGCTTCCCTGAAAAACTATCCAATAGTGAAACACCTATTCATGAAATAAAATACTACTTTGCCATCAAGTGCTCCTGTAGAAAGCCTTTTTATTCATGGTGGATATCTTCTTACACCATATCACAATCGCATGACTGATGAACACTTTGAGCAAGTCCTTCTGTTGAGGTACAATCGTGATGTATGTCCTTTGCCAGTGATGATTGGCTTGAAAACTAAAAGGAGTTGGGTCATTAGGGATTTGGGTGGGTCGAGGCATGCACACAGCATGGCGGGAACTGGGATTGATACACCTGTTTGGAAATAAAATATTAGGTTGGAAGCTGTAAAATATTGTGTTGTTAATTCTGTAATGTAGATGTAATGTTTAGTTCTGGTATATTTGGAAGAACAGTTAATCTGTTTAATTTGGTTCTCTGTGAATGTATTTCAGTTAAAGTAACTTGTATAAAACATACAAAAAATACAGTATAGTTCTGATGCATTTGAAAAGGATAACTTCATTTCAGGAAGAACAATGGTTTAATTTAGCTCCTCTGATTTATCTGAAGACATTTAACAGATATGATTGTAATGGTTCTAAATTCTTTGGAGTGACAACCTCATTTCAGGAATAAAACTTTTTTATAGAAGATCTCTGAACAATTTATACAGCAAAAAGTATAATGTCAAATCTGAAATTACCATTTTAAATTGTTTGAACTGTGGATACAAATAAACATTTTCAATCCGTCATCCATATTAGAATGTGTAGTGCATTTTGTTTCACTTATTGTACTCAGCTGCTTTTATTTTTTAATAAAGAAAAAAAGTATTCCAAAAGTAATCTAAAAGTATTCTGATTACGTTACTAACTTGGAATAATGTATTGGATTAGGTTACAGATTATTCTCAAAACAAGGTAGTCAGTATTCTGTAACGGAATACTTTTTAAAAATAACCCTCCCAACCCTGGTGCCACCTACCTTAACATTGTTGCAGACCAGGTACACCCCTTCATGGCAATGGTATTCCCTGATGGCAGTGGCCTCTTTCAGCAAGATAATGCACCCTGCCACACTGCACACATTGTTCGGGAATTGTTTGAGGAACATGATGAAGAGTTCAGGATATTGTCCTGACCTCCGAATAGCTCAGATCTCAATCTGACTGAGCATCTGTGGTATGTGCTGGACCAACAAGTCCGATCCACGGCGGGTCCACCTCACAAGTTACAGGACTTGAAGGATCTGCTGCTAATATCTTGGTGCCAGATACCAGTGGACACCTTCAGGGGTCTTGTAGAGTCCATGCCTCGGTGGGTCGGCGCCGTTTTAGCGGCACACGGAGGACCAACAGCATATTATGCAGGTGGTCATAATGTTTTAGCTCATCAGTGTATGTATATATATTATACTGTTAATTTGAACAAATAAGACAACCACAATTCTTACCAATTGGGTAGTGGCACGGATGTCAATATCAGGGCAATCCTCAATTTGGACTGTTGTAGTTTCTGGTGATCCCCCAAAAAGGACATGGAGTATTGCAGGCCAGATAAACAGGGTCCACTGTGTAGGAATGAATGGCCCATCATCCTTCCTAAATTGCCAATAAAAATAGATTACATTATATATATATACATTGAGGGAAAAAAGTATTTGATCCCCTGCTGATTTTGTACGTTTGCCCACTGACAAAGAAATGATCAGTATATAATTTTAATGGTAGGTGTATTTTAACAGTGAGAGACAGAATAACAGCAAAAAAATCCAGAAAAACGTATTTCAAAAAAGTTATAAATTGATTTGCATGTTAATGAGGGAAATAAGTATTTGATCCCCTATCAATCAGCAAGATTTCTGGCTCCCAGGTGTCTTTTATACAGGTAACGAGCTGAGATTAGGAGCACTCCCTAAGAGTGCTCCTAATCTCAGCTCGTTACCTGTATAAAAGACACCTGTCCACAGAAGCAATCAATCAATCAGATTCCAAACTCTCCACCATGGCCAAGACCAAAGAGCTGTCCAAGGATGTTAGGGACAAGATTGTAGACCTACACAAGGCTGGAATGGGCTACAAGAACAATTGGTAACACACTACTCCGCAAGGTCCCCCTGCTCAAGAAAGCACATGTACAGGCCCGTCTGACGTTTGCCAATGAACATCTGAATGATTCAGAGGAGAACTGGGTGAAAGTGTTGTGGTCAGATGAGACCAAAATCGAGCTCTTTGGCATCAACTCAACTCGCCGTGTTTGGAGGAGGAAGAATGACCCCAGGAACAGCATCCCCACCATGAAACATGGAGGTGGAAACATTATGCTTTGGGGGTATTTTTCTGCTAAGGGGACAGTACAACTGCACCGCATCAAAGGGACGATGGACGGGGCCATGTACCGTCAAATCTTGGGTGAGAACCTCCTTCCCTCAGCCAGGGCATTGAAAATGGGTTGTGGATGGGTATTCCAGCATGACAATGACCCAAAACACACAGCCAAGGCAACAAAGGAGTAGCTCAAGAAGAGGCACATTGGCCTAGTGGCCTAGCCAGTCTCCAGACCTTAATCCCATAGAAAATCTGTGGAGGGAGCTGAAGGTTCGAGTTGCCAAACGTCAGCCTCGAAACCTTAATGACTTGGAGAGGATCTGCAAAGAGGAGTGGGACACAATCCCTCCTGAGATGTGTGCAAACCTCGTGGCCAACTACAAGAAACGTCTGAGCTCTGTGATTGCCAACAAGAGTTTTGCCACCAAGTACTAAGTCAAAGGGGTCAAATACTTATTTCCCTCATTAACATGCAAATCAATTTATAACTTTTTTGAAATGCATTTTTCTCAATTTTTTTATTGTTATTCGGTCTCTCACTGTTTAAATACACCTACCATTAAAATTATAGACTGATCATTTCTTTGTCAGTGGGCAAAAGTACAAAATCAACAGGGGATCAAATACTTTTTTCCCCCACTGTACGATGCTTACCATATTATTGCATAAAAGCAATAAACTAACTAACTAACTCTGCTGATTCCAACTGACAACAGGAGGGTGGCAATGTCCAGGAATAGACGGACAGAGCATTAACAATTAATTTTTCCACAGGTGCTGAAAATAACAATTTTATCTTTCAGGAAAAATTGGAGAAAGGCCTGAAGAAACAATATGTAAATAGATTAAAAGGAAACATGAATAGTCATACAACTCCAACCTCTTATAAATCTTTTAAATCTAAGTGCAACTGAAGGATACAAAGTCTGGTGGGACTATGGGCATTGCATTAATTATCCTTTGCATTGTTTAATAGAGTGACTACTGGATTGAGAGAGTTGTGCTGTTTGGCTGTGTGAAATGATATGTGATGTTTCAATGTGATGTAAGTGGATACAAACTGACTAATGCTACTATGGTGTATTGCATTATTGTATATGGGAATTGAGTGAAAAACTAGTTCTAAAATTGTATGTGATAACAAAGCCAATGCTTTGTAATGAACGAATAATACATATTAGCTCTAGTTAAAAAGGTTTTATATCATAACAAGTCTATTGGGCGATATAATTGGCTTTAGATTAGTGCCAATTCAGTTCTAACTTTTGGGAAATTATAGATGGTAATGTTTATGCAAAGATTTGTACAGCAGTCATTACAAGGTTTAGTTTTGTAGAATGAGGATGGAATTATGTAATATATTATTATAGATGGTATAGACTGGTTTATTAAAAGTAAATTCATATATTGAGACAATGAATGTCCATTAATGGGTAAAATACAAATCAAGACAATGGTAATGTTGGAAGGAAATTTTAGAGAAATAAATAATAATAATGAAAATAGGAATAATTTCCTAATGAAACTATGGAAATAATTTCAAATGACGGTTTATTGGTAAAAAATGAATTGAGAAACAAAGATTAATAACTGCCATCATTTACCAAACAACTATTAACTATGTTGTTGAAGGAACTGCTGTAATAATTATTAAAATGGTCTCAGATATTTAAGTTAGATAAAAAGGAAAGAGATAAGCACATTGTTTTGAAAGTTTGACAGCTCAACACAGAAGAGTATTTACACTAGGAAGTAAAGTTGATTCAGTAAAACACAGGAGATATGATGCTGCTGATGACAGCTGAGTGCTCTACTGAAATAATTTGTGATAAATTGGAATTAAGATTATTATTGTTTTGAATTGTCCCTATACTGGAAGCCTTATAGATTGTGTGAATGTCATCTACTGTCCATGTGATAGAGATGCCTTTTATAAGGAGGATCTTTGATATTGTGCAAACAACACATTGTGTCTTCAGATGACTGATTTATTCCACATGGCAGATATGCACATTATGAATTGTGTCCTGAAGGAACCGATGTCTGACCCGTAGTGGCAGAGGTGCATATGGAGAAGATGCTGGTGTTCTCATTGAGACACAGTAGGCCGAGGGCACGGCTTTAAAGACAGCCTCATGGCATCTTGAACAGACCGATGTTGAGGTCCACAACGCCGAAGTGATGGTTGACTTAATGAATAAAGGTTTTCCAGTTTATAGGGATCTACAAAACATTGTGAAACATCTCAGATGTCATCCACAGTAGCATATATTCTTGTATTGATAGTTTAATTTATAATGTACTTTTGGTGGAGATGTCAAATTACTCAAATGAATAGAATAAAAGCCATGAAGTAAGAATAAGTCCATTGCCCTTCTCTTGAGATTTGTAGAATGTACAATCAAAATGCAACAGAAATATATGTGAATAACTGAATTTGTAAAAATAACATTTTGCTGACTTTTGTATTCTCTTAGAAGCAACAAAATGTATGTATTATGTATTTAGTAACTGGGGATTGACCTTTATGACCTGGGTCAGGATGAAACATAATTTGAGATACACGGTAATGCTCCAGGAAATTGTAGGTGGCCACTGCAATTTCCATAAGAGAGCTCAATATTCGATAAGGTGTAGTTATGACATAATTGTTTGCCTGACTAGGCAAAAAAAGACATTCCTATCCCCTGATTATTTGAATACCTCGCCATACATACATACACATCTCGTAGGTGGCAGGTTGGGATGGATGGAAGCTGAAAATGCAGCACTATACCACCTGCCCCTCAGGAGGAAGAAATTATTGTATCTGACAAACACGATTCTTTTGGCTTCTTTTCGCTTTGCTCTATTGCCAAACAGGAGGGAATGAAGATTCTGTATAAGAAAGTTGAAAAAAATGTTTTGTGATAATTATATGTTTTATATTGATGTTAGCATTAGAAATGGCTTGTATACAGACTGAGCAAATTAGCTTTATCTAGCCTAGCAAAACCAACAAAGTGGTTGTTAAAGATACATCCTATTGAAATTATTCTCTATGCTTCTTCTTCTGTTTTTGTACTATTTACTATATATTTAGCCTGCATACCTGACAGCTCGTCACACAGGACACGTTTCTGCACTTTCCCTGCATGAACTCAAACCTCACACTGCATTTTGACAGCCCTACCAGGTCAATTCTTTTTCTCCACAAATATATAGCATCGCAATAAATGCTGCTCCGCTGATAATGTCCATGAATCATTATTTTGGTGGATGTGCTGCGCTATTGCTCTCTGTACTGCAGTAGCGATCGCGTATTGATCAGTGAAGTAAAAGCACTCGGTGCCATCTGGACCTGGCGTTTCACTCACAGCACTGGCACAAACCCACGAATGATCTGTCATTCCCAGTATCCCCTGAATCAGTCATGTTCATATACACGGCATGTCCAAAACGAGCTCTCTTCAGTCTCCGTTTCCAATCCATGTATATTTGCAGGTAATCACTGTATCAGCTCAATCTGAATACAGCTGTAAGAAAACGCCTGTAATGCTGTACAATGCGTGTTTTTCAAACACATGAAAGAATGTAGACAGGTAGAGATCATCACTGGAGCACCAGACTGACTCCAAGCCAAGGCAGAATTATGCGTTATAATTGATTTATTATGTATTTAAATGACCGGTCAAAATAACCAGATTTTGGCTATTCTAGGTACATGTGTTTATAACTTATTTATATTCACGTTTATCCAGCTGAAACGCTGTAGGCATGTTTAATACATATATTTAGGAAAAATCACGAACGGGTATGCGCAGTGTATTTAGGAACACAGAGTAATTCAAATTTTAATAACCAAATCGGTCAAATTGACTGGCTCAGCGCTTCCAGTGTTAATGAAAAACATTGCTTTTACAAGCTGGAATTATATATAACATGCACATCGGTAATCAATGTGACAACCAAATGAAACAAAGTAAATGAGGTTTAGAAGGTAACTGCAAATTGAAAAGCCATGATAGACGGCTGTGTAGAGAGATGCCATATGTAATATGGAAGCCATATGTCACATGGGCTGGTGGCCAGATTGGTTTAAGTGATACAATTTTCAAACGTCTTCTTCTCTGAAACCGCAGTTGGGATTGATGTGGAATTTTGAACACATGTCCTTGGCTAAATCCTCCATCAGATTTGTTAAAGGCAATGTGATTGATGAAACGAGATTACCGCCATGGGCCAATCACATTTCAGCAATGGCTAAATTCCATAAGGTGTCATAAACTTTAGTTTTGAACAACATTACAATGTGTTAGACTTGATGGTACTTTGTAGATGTGTACTTGGCCCCCTGCATTACTGCTTGAAGCTATATTTATTATTATTATTATTATTATTATTATTATTATTATGTTTTTTTTTCTTTTATTATGGAGTGTTTTGTTGTGGGTTTACATTTACACTTGTTAGTTTTACTACTTATGGGGGGTATTCCAGAAAGGTGGCTTAAGAAATCCTAAACCATAGCCTGATCCGAATTGATTGAGCGAGACATGACAGTTCAGGATTTCATGGTTCCACAAAGGCTGATTCCAGCTTAAGTAATCAAGTTCAAACAATCTCAGATAGGTTGAACTGAAATTAGGCGCGTTCACGTAGCATTTAAGAAGCCATCACCTGTCGATCACAAAATGAATGATTAATCATGGATACGAACATGAATACAAAACGTCCGGACGCATCTGTGTTTTGTGGCCGGTTAAATATCTGGTGCTAGACGTGTCCGTAAGCATCCGTCACACCCACTGAGGAAATATCTCCACTTCTGAAAGCGAAGATGTGAGCTTGACTTGTAGACAGACAGGGAAGAGATCAGCTACATTATGTCGGAAGATAGTGCCGTGTGCGATCATGAAGAAATTACAGTTTTATTAGGAGCATGGAGTGAAATCCATGTACAGAAACAATGACTGCTTACAGTTAATATCCGAGTGTATTAAAAACTTGGATTTAACAGGACCGGTGCAGTGCCGTGACTGAACACTAGACTGAAGGATAATAATCGGATCGTAGCAGCCGATTTTATTAATATTTTATGAACAACTGGCTATGTTTTGTGAATGGTGTGCAGGACAATCCGCAAAGACAATCAGTATGAAGGCAAACACGATTCAGTTAAAGTGTGCCCATTTACAAGTTAAATTAACGAATAAATAAATACAGCAGATCTGGGTTTCCCTCTAAAACATTAAGGACTGGTTTAATAAATGTGTCCATAAGTCCATAAACGCCATGACTGAAATGTGCACACTTTAGTTCAATTATAACCTGCTATATTGTAGCTCGATGATTAATAGTGAAACGTGTGTATTTTGTTTCAACTGTAACTTATGCTGGTTAAGGACGTCTGCTAAGTAAATTATAAATAATATGACGATAAATAACAATACATATTGTTGCACATGGAAACGTATTCTTATGGGACCGTGCTTGTGTGAATATAATGTTGTCTATACACGTTTAGCTCGTCCTAATATGTCTTAACAGAAACTTATATTTATTATGCTGTTTACAATCATGTAAAGCAGAGAGAATAAAATAGACACAAAAGTCCTTTCCACGTCAGGCTGTATCACTCGTAGTGTTTCCTGTCTTTGTTTTGAAAACGAAACACAAACCAAACCCACAGCTGCTGCTCCTCCCATAAGAGGGATGGACTTCACAACGGCCTGGTTTTACAAAAAAAGCTCTGGGACACGTCCAGCATGGCATGGCACGGCACAGATGCTTAAGCCAGTGTAACTGAGGCAATAGGCAACTGTACAATACCTGCGATTCTGTAGGACTCCTCTCTAATGGCAGAGGAGTGGCCAAGGAACATAACAAAAATGTGCAAATACCGCTTTAATGCAATACACACTCTTCTAATGGCCCTGTATACCGTGACTTTTCCAACATGTTCTGCATCGCGTATATTGTACAGAAAGGTTCCATTGGCAAAAAATCTAAGGGCAATGCACAGTGTCTGTATCGGCGTGAGTGCAAATCCGCGTTGTGGGACGTTGGAAATGTGTGGCTTCAGTAGATTGCTGAGATAAACGATTGACTGCGCAGAGAAATGATAACGCTCATACAGATATAGCTCTGAATGAGACAGGACATCTATTCTTTCACGGTGCAAAGCATGTTGAACAATGCTACTGGTACTAATTAAGGACACACCCATCTGATTGGGTGGTGTTCCCCGCCCCTTCAGCTAGCACACCTGTTTTACTTATCTTTTCCTCACCCATAACAAGGAAAACCTGCTTTAAAAGAGCAGTGCACAGAGCAGCAGGCAGTCAAGCCCAGAGTTGGGAAGGGAACAGGACAGCACTGCAGGGAGTAAGGCAGGAGTATGTGCAGTGATTGTGAACAGTAAAGGCCAGGAAGATGGAGCCTTGAGGAACAGCGGAAGCTGCTGATTGGAACAGGGGAATTGTTCACGTCAGGATTAGTACTGTAATATTCTGTGGAAATCTCTCTCTCTGTCTCTCTCTCTCTCTCTCTCTCGAATGAGACTCCCCTTTTGTTTGTTTGCACCGTATTCTCTGGACTTTGACTTTGGGGGAGCCAGGACATGCTTAGCTTTTAGTTTAGGGTTTTATTAGCAATGGGGCCTCCAGCCCGGTGGACTTCGTGCCCTGCCCGCCACTGGAAATAAACTATTTTATTTTGCAACTCTAAGTATTGACTCTGTGGTGTGTACGTTGGGATCTTACTAAGGCCTGTGCAGAGAGAGGGGGGGGAATAGTGAGACCCTTCCTCACTTGAATAAAATAGGGTTGGTGTGGTCATGTGACGTTGGCAATTGTTCCCCTCTTTGTCATCGTCACAGATGTTTTGGAAAAGATGTTAACCTCTACACCAGCCATTCCCAACCTTTTCAACTTCGCAACCCACTTGCACATCTCAATTTGTCTTCAGTTTCACGTTTATAACATCTTAAACATATCATGAACAGTTCACTTTCACTGTGACATCAATTTGAGTGCAGAGGAAATGTCCAGACTACATCCATTTCTATGCTTGCCTAACTTAAATCATGCTGCTATAGCCTATTGAAGTGGGAATATGCACTACTCATATTAATATTCACAACCTCATATTAGTCCCAGAATGCCGCTACAAGAAAACAATGCATTTGAATGATGTTGCTCAAAACAGGATTACTATCAGCTCATCATACAAAAAAGCACCACACTCCGAAGACAAGTGGCTCTTCTCTTCTAAAAGGCTCTTCTCCCTATTGACCCAAAGGCCCAGCTCAGAGAGGCGGTCGAGGATTAGGCTTGTGTGGTTCTGAACCTGCTCCCTGGAGTTCGAACAGACCAGCATTGTTGTCTAGATAATTGAGGATGCGGACTCCCTGGCAACGTAAGGGGGTCAACACTGCGTCCATGCACTTGGAGAAAGTGCGAGGGGCTAGAGACAGGCCGAATGGGAGTATAGCAAACTCGTACGCTTGGCCTTCGAAGGCGAAGCAGAGAAACTTCCTGTGCGCCTGTGCAACAGGGGTGTGAAAGTAGGCATCTTTCAAATCCACCAAGGTGAACCAGTCTCCAGGCTTGATATCCTGAGACATGGCGAGCAGGGTGAGCATTTTGAAATGCAACACCTTGAGGAGGCTGTTCAGGTGCATCAGATCCAAGATGGGGTGGAAACTGCCATCTTTCTTGGGCACTAGGAAGTATGGGGAATAGAATCCATGGTGCTGCGCCGGAGGGAGCACTTCGAGGATCACGCATTTCTCCAAGAGAATGGCGATTTCAACATAAAGCACCACACACTGCAATGGGTCCCTCACTCAAATCCACATAACGCCTCTGAAGGGGGTGGACGTGTTTGAAACTGCAGGGAGTAGCCAACTGTTATAATTTGAAGCACCCAGGAATTGGAGAGTTGGAGGGGGGTGTATGGGTGGGCCAGAGGCTGCTGGAACGCTGCAGGGCCGCGGCTTGGGAGGTGGGTGAGTGGGGGTCTGCTGCCCATCCTCTTGCCACGGTTCCTGGCGTTTGGCCCGGCTCTACCACGATAGGCCTGGGTAGGTGCCTGCTTGCTGGTGAGTTGCTGGCAAAGGTCAGCAAGAGGGCGGGACTGCTGCTGCCTGGTGGCTGGCCTTCTAGGCTCTGCAGGTTGTCTGCGGGCCTGGCCCAGAGGTGCTGCTTGGGGGTACACTCTGACAAGCTGTAGCGACTGCTCCCTCTCTTGGAGGGAACGTTCCAGCATGCCCTCCACGGATGGTCTAAATGTGAACCCAGGCGAGATGGGGGCCTCCATCAGCCGGTCCTGTCTGCATCCGGGATTCGCCTCGCCTGGGACATCCAAAGTTGACGGCATGCTGCTACAGTGGCTGCCAGGGAACGGCCATTTGCTCGCGCACTATGGTGCATGACCGTTACCGGTAACTCTGCCGCTGCAGCCAACTCCCCAGTAGGTTGTGGGCCCCTGAAGTTGAGGGCCTCGCGTCAGGGGCCTCCGCCAGCTGAGCAATATAGAGGGACAGCAGGGAATCTGTATTGCGGAGGCAGGCCGCCTGGGCCTCATATGCTCGGCGGAGCATTGCCTCAATGACCCTGCACTGACTGCTAGGACAGGACAGGCCCCTTGGTGTCACAGAGAGGGGGAGCAAAGACACGGTGGAATTGACTAGAAGAAAATCCATCAGTCCTACTCCCTGTGTACCCTGGGTCGTGGCCCATAGTTGCTCAGCCCCCCTGGTCCGGTCCCGGACAGGAGAGGCAGACCACAGCACCGCTCCAAACGGGTAATGTGCGGTGGCCACAAACGGTACAGCGACGGGGGCAGGAGGGGGATGGAACAGAACTCTCCATCCCATCAGTGCTACACACGTGAGCGCACAGCAAGTGCTCTGGTCAGCGCAGGTACCGAAGGCACACAAGCAGCCGAGGTGCTCTTGCGACAGTGGAGCGCCTAGCAGGACTTGTTGCTGTAAGTGTGTCTCCACTGGCAATGCAACACAAAACAGTGGGGGAAGGGCACTAAACAAACGTTACTTGACTGGGGCACTGGGTTGAAAAACTAGTTGTGCCTTTTCTTTTGTGGCAACCATACGGGAGGCCCCGAGGAGTAACACCAAGCACTGCCGAAGTGCGCCGAACAAAGTGCCGCACGGGCCATACAGGCCTAATCGCACCACATGTACCAAAGCTGCCCTATAGGGGCCCTGCTGGAAGGAAGTCCCACCCCGGCGTCTGTGAAAAGTCTCCTCCTGCCAGCTTCAACCTGCCATTTCTTCTTTCACCTTGTCAGTAAATGAGCTTAGCAGTTTTGCTTTTGTTTTCGTGTAGCATACCTTCTAAGTGTGCTCCCCTGCTCCTTGGAGTTGGTACATTTTTTGTCCTCATCTTTTCTGAGTGTGGTGTTAAATTTTTTGCGCTCTTCTGAGTTTGCCGTGACTTTGGTCTGCTTTTTTGTATGATGTGCTGATAGTAATAGTAATAGTGAGCAACATCATCCAAATGCATTGTTTTCTTGTATTGGCATTCTGAGATTAACATGAGATTGTGAATATTAACATGAGTAGTGCATATTCCAACTTCAATAGGCTGTCCCAGAGGAAAATTGTATTGCTCAATGATTGATCTTCTTATGTTCAGGAGACAAAATTGTGATTCTCATTTCAGCCTCATTTTAGTTTCAGTGTTGTCTGACCTGTTTCTCATACATTGCTCCTAAAATTCACTAGGAGAAATAGGTGAGACAGAGCATTTAGCAGCAGCAGTCATAGTTGAGACTTGAGGGAGATATCTTGCTCAGTCTCATTAATGGCTCATTTTTTTTCTCCTTAGGAGAAGAAAATGAGCAGTACTAGAGCTACTATGGAGCAATATGTGAGTAATGCATTTTATATGTGTAAATAAATCAAGGACACTTTCACAAATGCTGAAACAAATGAAACCTTTATTAAAATGGCCAAGTTTACCCTACACAAGATACAGCAATGCTATGCATATTAGTGATTTGTTTTGAACAGAACAAGCAGAATAATGACAGGGCTATAAGCTTGACAACATTTTTTTTAGATATTCAGAAATAAGTGACTTCAGATTGCATTTAAGGTACAATAACTGGTGCTGGCTGTCCTGAACAAGCTAGTCCCTGTATTTCGTCTTATAGATGAGTGGTGGAACATAAATAGACTGGTAAATTGAGATCTGAAAAACTGAGATATATTTGTATTATTTCTATAAGTTTGAGTTTTTGCAGTATGCTACACCCTATTGGTTTTGAGTGTGGAAAAAAATAAAATGGTTTAATATGCTGCAAATGAAGTAGGGTTTTACGTTTATTTATAATTAATTTTGGCTACCAGGTAGAGTGCACTCATGCAGTCCACTGCGGCCCTAACCCTAGAAACTAAATATCATTTTGTGTAGATTTTTGTTATCATAATATCATCCAAAACAATAGTTAAAATTAAGAAACATTTATTTAAAGAAATAACATCAAATTAAAAAGATGTGCAGTAAAATGACAATGATTCAGTTACCGTCCTGGGGCTCATAAAATCTCTTGGCTTGGCATTCCATTCTGTAAAATACATATAGGTACAGCACATGTAAATGAAAAAAGCAGTTTTTGCCCATACTGCATTTTATTAACATAAAGAGTCATACTCATAAAACACATTTTCACCCATTTGAAAATGACAATGCCAGTTTTTCCAATGCCAAAGTAGCCTAACTTTGGTGCACTATTTAGCCCCCGACAACCTGTGTCGTCTAGTTTCATTTGATAGGTATCTTCACCCGCAATAGAGATGGGCATTCTTTTGGGTCCCAAGCGGCTCTTTAAAAAAAATATGTTTTGTATTTTTTCAAGTCAAATAGTTTGCGACAGTTTGACTATGATTGGTGTTAAAACAATTCTAATTAAATTATTAAATGAAATCATACTCTACCTTAACCACAATGCATTTAAAAATGCATTGGTTTGTTATGAAAAAGAATGCTATTAAACATTTGCATTTAAAGTATACAATTGTAATGTATATAAGCAAAGTGCATATAAATCTAACCATTCAAAATGAATACAATCTGAACAACATAATAGAATATTGCACCATATTAAAGAAAAATAAATAACAATTTGCAAACTGCAGCATCCCAAAAGTTGAAATAAATGTAAAAAAGAATGATGCTATTACACATGCATTTAAAGTATAACTTTTTTTAATGTATATAAACAAAGTGCTGCTAAGTGTGTGTCTGTGAGCAAGTTGGCTCTGTCCTCCCTCGCGCATCTTTGGTTCATTGGTTGATGCTGCATGTCTGATTGACAGGAACAACAGGCTGTTAGTCTGATGCCGGGGTCACACTACACGATTTCTACTGTCCGACCCGATTTTGTGAACAGTGGGCAGCTCACACTTAACAACTGTTTTGCACCGAATTGATGTATTTTGCGTCGTGAAGCAGCGCACACACCCAAGTAAAGGGACACACACTACACGACTGATCTAACATCCTTGTCGTGGCGATCTGCGTCACAGCCTCCAAATCTCGCAGAATCACGCGTGATCCACACAGCGAAAAGGTCAACAGACACGGACGTGCACATGTACAGGTCACGTTTGTGTAGCGCAGATCTGCACTGCTCCACCAATGGGATCAGAGGATTTCTGCAGATCTGTGCAAAACTGCGGAAAGAAGGCGACCACAAGCCGCTGCTGCTGTTTGTGTTCGTCTGTGCAGACAAACACAAAAAGCGTATATTATTTTAAAATAACCTGCCCCGAAACAACCATTGGTGTTTGAAGTATTTTAATAAATACGTATGAAAATCTTATTCTCCTGTCATGTTTATTCTTCTGTTTCTTTTCTCTTCTTCAGTCAGCTCGCCTCTCATTGGCTGCTGATGACGTCACTCTCCACGATCGCGCCAGACCAGACTGCTTGTCGTGACAATCAGTGCTGATCTGTCCTGAGAGCCAAATCGGGTTTAAAATCATGTAGTGTGACCCCGGCATGAGCAGACAGGAAGAACGAATGTGTGTGCACTTGAGCACTTAGGCCTATATTATTTTATTTATTTTTCGTTCTTTGAATTAGTCAATTCTATTCATTGAAATATTTTGATTATTCATATCTTAATTGTTTTTTTATATTTTTATAAATAGATCCAGCTCTTCTGATATGCGAGCCGACTCCCAACGTTCAACTACAAGAGCCAGCTCTTAAGAGCCACTCATTCGCGAACGACCCATCACTAACCCGCATCCTCTGTGAGGTTTAAGAGGTTACCTTGGAGCTGTAGCTTAAAAGCTGAGCCCCCTACACCCTCTGAAAGAGAGTAATTCGGCCGAGGTCACGGGCTTTCCCGCGGGTTTTAACCCTACCATGCTGCAGTAATAGTTAGCTAACATTTACAAGTTCATAGCCACATATGGTCAAGGTTTAAGGCTAGCTAACCTTAGTATATGCAGTATATGTGGACCAGATTCTTCAAATATACACCTTCTAAATGTTACAAAATTTAACTTAATACTGTTTTATTGTGTATAGTATTTTACATGACATAGAAAAAAAACAATTCAAATTTTTAATACTTGTGATTAAAAACTTTTAAAATCAATTCTTAAAATCACTTAAAAAATTTTAAATCTTTGTGATTTAACAAAAAACAAAATAATTAACTTCAAATAAACATGTGCACAAAACAACAAAACAAACGTGGTTAAAGCAAAACTGCTCAACAACATAAAAGTCAAATACATTGAAAATAACTGAAAATGCACTGGACAAAATAAAGAAACAATTAAAAAGGTAAAAATAAAAAACAAACAAAAAAGGTCCAATGCATTTAAAATTAAATCCAAGACGGACAATGTATTTGACAAAAGAATATAACAAAACTAAACCAAAAAACCCCTAAACAATTAGTGATTTAAAAACAACTAAATCTTTAAAAACAGTTAAGATTCATTTTAAAATCGTTTTAAAAACAATCATCCATAAAATTAATTAAAAGATCTTGGACTCGGGCTCCAGCAGGGGGAACTGACCGTCCCCGGAGGTGGGTCCCATCATGGGATCCTGAGCTCCCCCAGATCTTGTATGTGCCAGTTCTTATAGGCTTCCTCCTTGCCCCTCTGATGGACCTCCAGATTGACGTAGTCCCTTACGAGCACCATGCCCCTCCGCGCGATGACAATCGGGTCCAGCTCCTGCTTATTGAATAGACAGATGTTCCGTCCCTCCCACAGGGCCTGCTTCACTGCGCATAATAATGTTGTGAAGGCGTATAACATAGCTGAAATAGGGAAAACTGTTTACACTTCAAAGCAGTATGTCAAAGCTAAACGAAGGAACAATTATACAGTATTATTTCGTGATGGGATGCAGATCAAATATGGCCCAATTGAATTACTGTGTTCTTACAAAGAACCAGTGAATGTCAAAATGAGACCAAATTTGCATTTGTGAATGAATTCTCAGTTGCAGGCGTAAATCTTCTACAGGATTCTCTTGACAGATGGGACATGTTTTCACATTGTGAGCTTACTAGAAGTTCCTGTAAAAAGGACAGTAGTTGCACTTCATAGTATTTTGGGAAAGTTGATGTTTATTGATTTGTCCTCAATGTCTGGTATTGTGTTTGTTGCACATTTCCCCAACAGACTTGAAAGGGACTGAACATAAGTCAAAGAAGAGGTCATATTCTGAACAGAAGAGCATTAGTTAAGAGAACTAGTTAACATTTCTTCCTGAAAATTAGAAGTCTAAGTTGATGGACAGATATTACATAGTTTGTATTGTGATGCCATACCAAAACAAATACTAGTGATCTCACAGTGATCTTTTCATATAGGCATATCTATTGTCACAGTAAAAGGTCGCTTTTGAGCCCTGCATGAGGAGATACAAATATCTGAATATACTACACTTACTTACACCAGTTATGAGTCTGTTCTGAGATTTTTGCAGTTTTGCTTTGATACAGCTAAAATGCTGTCTTGTGCTTGTCTAAATGGCTGCATTACATGAAAGTGATAATTTTATACACTTGAAAGACACTTGGAGCTGAGTGATATTAATGATATAATCTAACTGATTATCATCCTCATTACTAATAAGCAGTTTTCCATGTTTTCCAGTTTTCCTATTTAAGAGCATGTAATATTGTTAGATTATTGATGTTGAAATATCCAGTGAAAATATTGTTATATTTGTTTTTGTCTGCATTATGTAACCCCAATTTTCACCATGTAAATATCAAAACATCTGTTTAAAATGTCTTGGAAGTTTGGTTTTGTCATGGACAAGCATATAAAACCCATTACAATGAGGTCCATGTATTTGTGTTTCTTTAAAAAAAAAATGTTTGTAAGAAAACAATGACAATTCAGAGAGTGCTTGTGGAGAGCTCTTTATTTGCTCTGTCTGAGCTCAGCATGAGATGCATGAATTTGACTGGGATGAGAATAGATTGAGTTCATAGAGAGAGCAAACACCAAACTTGGGTAGCAGTTATTTATTTATTTAGCTATTTAAGTTAAGCAATTATAGAAATGGATGTAGTTTGGACATTTCCTCTCCTTTGAGGACTCAAATTGATGTCACATTGAAAGCAAAAAAAAAATTAGATGTACAAGTGGGTCGCGAAGTTGAAAAGGCTGGGAATGGCTGGTGTAGAGGTTAACATTTTGTCGAAAACATTTTAAATTCCAATCATTTTGTTAACAATAAATGGATGTTTGTGCCACAGAGCTGTTTTTTTTTTTATATTCATGTGTTTCTGTTGCACTGATGTATTTATAAATCATATTTTTTCTTCTAAATTTGTTTAATATTCACAAACTGAATTATTTTGGTTTAGTTTGGATTTTAGAAGCACACCTCCCTGCTAACACACAGCGTCGCTACAATGTTGTGGCAACGTTGTGTTAGCTGGGCTGTTGACATTATACATTCCTCACAATCCCCTTGTGCACTCACAACCTGAGCTGGTTCACTCATTTTTGTAATGTTTTCTCTTTCTTTTTATCTGTATTTATGAATATGAATGCTGTAAACTGAAGGAGTATATAGTGACTTAATCTCGTATTTTGTTCTTTTATGGATTTTGATTGGGATTGTTCTTTTAGTGTGTATTTTCCGAGTTTTTTTTTTTTTTTCATTTTTATTTGTTGGGATAAGATCGGAGATCACTTCAGAGGAATAAATGGATTCTTAATTATTTTTCTAAGGAACAAGAGTTAGGAGCTAGGATTTTTTCCCCCGTTTTGATCTTTGTGAACAGACTGGGCCAAGGGCAGGTGGATTTTGTTGTTGTTGTTGGCTTTTATTTCTAGGATTGTTTATGTGGGGAGGGAATAGGGTTGATCATGGAAATGTTATAATGTTAGAAGGTTTTATTTAAATCCATTTTTTAGTATAGGAATTTTCGATTTTTATATGCTATATTGTTGTGGAGATCCTCCTTGTCCCACTGTGGTCAGTTGATCTTTTTTGTGTATAAACATTATTGGATTATAACTGGAGCTCCCTGTCTGTGTTGTGTTAATATTATTATTATAGTTTGGGAACATCTGCCCCACTGAAATAATCATAATGTTTACAAAATAACTGAAAAGCAGGATAGTGTGGAAGTTGTGTTTATATAGATCTGAGTTTTCATGTCATTGCACAACACAAGAAACTGAATGATTTGGAAAGTTTTGCCTTACTTTGGCAGTTTATTTCTTACTTTCATAGTATTTTTTCCACATCTGACTTAAGATTATTTGAACTACATATTTAATATTGAGAAATTATGTTTCTTGCTGATAGAAGCTAGCTGAGGGAATACCATTAACACTGTGTTGTATAGAGAATGACTCCAGATTAATTATTGTAACTTGGTATTCTGAAATACCAACCCATTCAATGAAGATATTGACAATTAAGATCAACACTACATACATATTAATATTGTTTTATTTGTATATAACCAGTTCAAAAGATTATTAGTAATCTTTGTGGATTGTGAAAATGTGGAACTCATTGTGTGCTAACTTGTTATTTTGGTAATAAACTGACATACACAAAGATCTTTGTTTTTTTCTTTTGATGGGTTTTATGTACAAATTATCTATTGAATTCTTGCAATCCCATTATAAATTGCATTTCCATATATTTCTGAGAAATACATGGAGCTCAATGAGGAAGGTCATGAACAAAAATAAAAATTAAACACTGACTTCAATTTTCACACTACTTTAGTGGTCAAAATCTAATTATTCTGCCCAGTACATTCATATAAACACACAACTGTACAATTCTGAATATATTATCTAGATTAATTGTCAATCCTGATTAACAAAAGACAGATATAACACAGACATACTGCAAGCAAATGGTTACATTCAAAAAGGTTTTAAAACAAACACAATGTGTTTTAACATGTAACTTTGCAGGTAATATATGTAGTTTATATTTATGCATGTTTTATTCTGTGTACAGTTTAGTTCTAGAAGAATGAGGGTGATATATTTTTAAAGTAACAATGAGCTTCAGTGCTTTTTGAAACCATGGATAGAAAAAAGCATAAATCATCGGATTAAATGTGGAATTAATGTAAATTAAACATATAAAAGCATCAAACACTTTGCCTGGAATCATAACATTGAAATACTGGTCAATTAATATAATTATGTAGTAAGGGAGGCAGCAACCTATAAAAACACCTATTACTATTCCTAGTGTTTTAGCAGCTTTTTGCTCTCTGTTGCGCTGTGCTCTTCTTCTACTGTCTTCAAGTGTAAATGTTCTGTCTTCCATTATTTTTATTAGTCTTGCTTGTTTTCTGGCAACAGTGTAAATGTGTGCATATATCCCAATCATGCCAAAACAGGGAACAAAAAAGGTCAGTACATCCATGTAGTCCCACACCTTATAAGTAACAAATACACAGGTACCCTCACATGATAATTGTTCAACTAATTCCTGAACACGTTTGTCATTGGATGCGGTGTAAGTCATTGCAAAGCTATATAATGCTGACAATACCCACGCAAGACTTACAAAAATCCAGGACACTCTGATATTGATTTTGTTTGCATAACGAAGAGGCTCACACACTGCATAGTTAGCGATCAATAGCAATAAAAAATTTGCCAAACAAAATGTCAAAACATATATGAAGTTTGCAATAGAATAATCCCATATTCCAACAAGTTTCAGCCATTCTGATCATGCTGAATGGAAGAACAAAAAGCCAGAGGATAGGATAGGAAATCAACAATTGCTAGAGAAATAACTAACAGATTATTTGGTGAATGAAGCTGCTTGAAATGAGAGATGGAAATAATCACAACCAGATTGCCACCAAGTTTGATTAGCACTGTTAGCACAAACACAAAATACACAGCTGCTTTCACCAACCAATCTGGAATGTTTAATGCAGGATCTGGTAACATTTTCATAGCAGTACTCTACTGAGTCCATCTGAATGAAGGATGAATTCATCTTTCTGAGGTTTGAAGTGAGGTATTGATGAAACCAAAAGATGCAAGTTCAGTCGGAAGTAAATAAAAAGCTCCTGTTAAATTGAGTACATTTACTAAAATCTGCTACGTTTAATAATAATAATAATAATAATAATAATAATAATAATAATAATAATCTATTTAAATATTACAATATAAAAGCTTGTAATATGGTTGCACAATAAGTGTTGCCTGAGGTTATATACTCTCAGGATTTTATAAGTCAGTAAAAGACAAATGAAGTTACTGCAACTGACCTTAAAATATAAATATAACCTCCAATTTTAGTGCTTCCATTAGTAAAATACATTACCTTGTCACATAACAACTTCTTCATTGATGAAGACCCTGTGTGTACTTCTCTTCTTCTCAATGCAGTGTAATGCAACAACTGCACCACTTTAGCAGAGGAGTCAATGTAATTTACGGGTTAAAGAGTACCAGAGAGAACACATTTAAAGTGTTTTATATCGTTTTTATAATTCATAACTCAGACCTGCTAACCTGTATGCATTTTGACATCTAAGTACACTGGTACGCATTGTAACACCAAAATACTCAAAAATAGGGCTGAAGTTCAGCACACTTGCTGTTATTAACAAGATTGATTATAACATTGAGAAGAGCCAATCCAGGTTCGAAATATGGAAGATTGACAATATCATACCGTCACTCTCCCAAGCTGGTAGTCTAGATCCTGCCTCCTGTCCCTCACTCTGTCGATCAATAGGCTACACTGAATTAACAGCTCTGACATCAGTTTCAATGCGAGCAGGACAGCCTGATGCAGAGCTGTGCTTCTTGGATGCAAGTCGAGCACTAATGTGAAATACTTGGCTGTGAAGAGTCGCAGAAATCCAGAGAGAGATGCACCTCCATTATTCTTGGTGCAGAGAAAATAAGATATTGGAAATAATAACATTGACAGAAAGCAGAAACTCTACAAGAGACAAAGAGCAGAAGAACATGCAAACAGTGCTCCAACTAATTGGAGGTCTTTGACCTGTGCAGATCCCAGCTGCATCTAGTATTGTCCATGCTATATTTCCATCCAGGGTTTGAGCAAGGAATCAGGAGGAGTCTGTAATGTGTCAGCAAGCGGTCTATGTGCCAGGGCAATAGGTGCAAAGTTCGTCGCTAATGGCCCGTGCCACCGAGGTGCGGTCACCAGACCGTTCAGGATGCCCCCGGGTCTCCAATGACCAGGGTGTCAGTCACCGGAAGACACAATGTTTGTGTTTTGTAGGGCACAACAGTTGGCCGAACCTGTATGCGGGCAATGAAGCACCATTTGTGTAGTAGACACCTGTTCAGCCACCTTTGTGTCCTGTGGATAATATGCAGTGATGACAGAAAAGGGTGTGTTGCCGAAGGGTTGGAGAGTGGAACTTGAACAAACCATGAAAAACACAGTTTTAGCACAACAGTCAGTAATTGTAGTCATAAAGGCCATCTGGAAATAACAACATGAAGCTAGTAGGTCCCAATTGAGCCATTGTGTACTGTTCCTGTGGGTTTAAATTTGAAAGCATTGGAAAGGTTTGGGGAGAAATCATATATGATCATTAGTGGAATGGAAATAGAATTATGCATCAGCAGAGATAAACTAGGGAGGAGTTCTCATACAAATATTCAACATGTCATATTAACCATAACCAAGAGGCCTCACACACCCAGGAGAGTGTTATTGGGGAATCCCTCCAACAGACTCTCCCAACAGAGGCCATAGGGCAGTCCTTCCAAACAGTTAGTCGATAACAGCATTCAATAAAATCACAGTAGCAGAATAAGAAAACAGATATTAGACACTAATTTTCTATGGTAATGCAATAGTGAAATCCTAATTTGGTTTCCGAACTCCTAATAAAAAATCAAGTGGATTGTTGTTCGGTCGAGCAAAGATAGTTATCTCAAGAAATGAAAACATCAGTAAAGAAATTAAAAACGTGGCAGACTGGAAAGTCCTGAAGGACACAAAGCCTAATCAGCAGAGTACCCTGTATACAAAAACAAACTCAGACAGGGAGATAGAGAAAAGAAAGAAAGAGTGGAAAGGCCGATAGTAGTACCACCCTAGCAGCATGAGAAAACAGAACATACACAGAGCCTACTCAAACACCTAGTAACATTTTAAAACAATAATTCTGGACACTTTCAGTAACGGAAGAGCCACAAACAAATCTAAACCCCTAATAAAATATAGATCTCTCTTACAGGAGGAGCAAAGCGCTGTAACGATTCCCAATAAAGACCGAAGGGATCACCAGACTTAAAGATAGGGAGGATAAGGACTGCAGAGTATATAGTTGTAAACCCAAAGTGTATTATTCAAAATTTGTGCATGTACATAAGTATCCCAAACAATTCCCCTATACCGACACAACAAACAGTATATACAAATACAAATTAACAAAAGAGTACGCGCTGAAGTATATGAAAAAGTTTTTGTGTCTTTCACAACAGCATTCAATTTGTTTGTGTCCCGAGTTTTGAGTCTCTGCACAGTAGGAAGGATCTTTAAAGAACTGAGACAAAATGGAAGTCCCGAAAAAATAAAGTTCTCAGCCACTGGCTGGTCTTACCACTCCTTGAGTTAGGCCGAAGATCCAGGACCGGACCAGGAATGACTTTGTAATCCAATCAAGAATGAACAAAAATATATTTCCCAAATACTCTAACAGGAACAAAAATTGATGCAAAGTCCAAAAAGGCAATCCAAGACTGAAATCCTTACAAAAATAACAAAAAGCCCCAGGCACACCAACCAAAAAACCAAATAGGTTTCAAAACAAAAAGGCTAAAAAAAAAGCAAAAGGCAAGAACCACCTCACTTAGGACAGCAGACCAATAATGCAAAATGGACAGAGGTTATAAGTAGGCTAGAGTTTAGAGAAGTCAGAAACACACAACTCTCTCTCATCTCCTAACAAACACAAAGGGAACCTCCCTTTGAAACTACCAGAGCTGGCTATATACTGGTCTTTCTGGTTTCAGAAGACTCATCTAACCAGAAAACTGGTTTTCCAGAGAAGGCTACAGGCAGCCTATAAAATATCAGGGGAAAAAGAGGACAGCTTAGAACTGTCAACTTATTCTGACCGCTGTGTAACGGTGTTACATAACCCCCCCCCCCCCTAAGAGGGGTCAAGGACGTTGAACCAAAGTACTTCAAATTTTCTACATGGTAAGTTTCTACTGTGTCAGGGGTACCGTCTAGACTGACTTTGAAATTCACTGGATTTAATTTAGTTTTAATAGTGGCTGGACCCTTCCATTTAGGAGCTAGTTAAGCCATGAACCCAGTCCTAGCATCGGAAATGGGATGTGTCCATACCCAGACCTTATCATCGGTTTTAAAGTTGACCTGCCTACAGTTTTGGTTGTAATATTTTGCCTGTTTTGTTTGTGCTTTGGCAACATTTGACTTTGACACTTTGCGTCTTTGCTAATCCTTGGAGATAACAACAATCTCTTTCACCCCTTCAGCAGGGAACCGGGAGCAGGCAGCTATAGACTATAAGTAAATGTGTGCATGTAAACCATGAAGTGTAGGTTTCAAATGCTTGTCCTAAACAGAAGCACATGCTTATATTGATTATCAGTATAAATGTGAAAGCAACTGTTACACCCCAGACAAAACAGTCCCTCCTTTAGTGCCGTGATATCCTCTTTGTCCACACTACTACCCATGCACTCACAGTGATCATAGCAGCATTCACCATTATTCACCTCTTACGGTTAATGTCAATGTTCATGTCCTTTGCCCTTCTTTCATTTGGAGTGTTCTGTACTACCTATACCATGCCCTCCTAACACTCGTGTCGGTCTCAGAGATGGAGTTATGATAGCAGTCTCTGTGGGGGAATATGTAGATTCCCATGATGAATTCATCCAGGAACATTGGCTAGGCTAGGCGCAGAACTAACAAGTAGATCTCAAGCCAAGCCTTGACAGGCTTGTGGTCAACTTGTCTCATGTAGTGATATATGATGTGAGCTGTGGTGTATATTGTAGTGTGAGTGCATCTAATGTTTTGTTTCTGCTTCTGCCAACTCACAGAATCCCATATCTGAAGTGCGTGCATCCATTCTGCATACTCCCTCCTGTACCCATCTGTTGTGCTTGTGACTCGTGACTCGTGCTGTATTCGAAGGTATTGGTTCTATCATAATATGATAACCCGTTAATTTACAAGTCAAAGACACGAAGATGCACTCTCACTCGGGATCTCAACTTCTTGTGTGATGCCATGCTGTCTGGCAGGCAAACAGCTGGGAGGTCAAGGCTGCAGCCACTAACACTGCCCCCCACCCCTTAGGGGGGAATCCTTTATCTGTGTGGCCCTGTCTCACAGCATCTCTCCCAGCCTGTATTTCCTGGAGTTTCATGACTTATTTATCTTCCCCTAATCTTTCCCCATGTGTATTTTTACATATTAATAAATTCTTCATCTGCACTCATTCCTCAACTAATATTATCCCCAGAAAACCCATATAATTGTTCTATTCAATCTAATGATTCCCAGGTACTTCAGGAAAGTAAGTTTCATGAAATGTCAATCACTTCCACCTGTGTGGCTCATAGGTCTTCATTGTTTCAACTTCCTCCTATTGAAGTCCAATCTACACTGGTATGTGTTACTGAAGCCAGATTTTACTGATCAATAGTTTATCTCTTACCTACTCAGTGTTTTTTATGGATCCATTTATGTTGTGTTCGGATTGGGGAAATCAAACTCTCCATCGTGGAAATGACTTGCAAAGTTAAATTACAGCATTATAATTTCCCGAAGGTTATTGCTTTATCCCATATCTAAGACACCTTCACTGAGTAATTGCTGTTTCCTCAGATTCCAGTTTCTCTCTCTCTGTCTGTCTCTGTCTGTCTCTCTCTCTCTCTCTGTCTCTCTCTGTCACTCTGTCTCTCTCTATATATCAAAATGTATGTATTATTATTATTATTATTATTATTATTATTATTATTATTATGATTATTATTATTATTATTATTATTATTATTATTTTATTTTGCTCTAATACATTATCCCAACACCTGTTGTTAATCTACCTATTATTGTGTAACACCTAGTTACAACCCTTTCTTCTTTTTTGTTCCCAATCAACTCCTCTGATTGGATGTGGCACTCCAATCCCACTCATGCTTCCTTAACAGATAATCCACCACCGATTCGTCCTTCAGTTTTGACATCCCGTCCCAGTCTTTCCCGTATTCACGGTCTTTCACGTAATACTGTAATACCGAAATTACAATGTCAGCTGGCACTATTCAATCACCTGATATGCAATCCACCTCAGACCCGTGCTAAGAGTAACCCCTTTAGATTTTAACAATATCAGCTGGCACTATCCTAACACCTAGATTGCCTCCTGCAATTGTTCCGCAGACCCAGGTTACCCAAGTAACCTTTGTTGATTTTAACATGTATGTCACACCAATATGCTGCAACACTGCAGTCGCACTTTGGAAAATCTAACTTTTCAGTAGCACCCACCTCTCCGGATGCACACTTGAGCACCCCCAACCACACTGCAGTCTCAACTACAGTGTTCGAATGCTCACTGTCATGATAACCTGGCTGCTAGGGTGACCCTCAAATTTCAACTTTGGAATTTTAAACCTCTCACCCTCTCAATCAAGTCTCCATGTCAAATGAAAGAAATATGCAAAATTTTATTGAGATCAGTTGACATTTAGGGTGTGCTCAAGCATACAGAAATATTCAATTTTTTCGCGAAAACGTGATTTTTAGGTAACAGACTGTAAATTAAAATATAGCCAGTAGCCACTACATGACTGCTCATTTTATAATGTTACAGATATCCTGCTCACAAAATTGCAAATTGTCATAACCATTAGTTGTAAGTTAAACAACAAATTAAATAAATCAGAGTTTTTAGCTAATAACTAACTATACTAGTGCGCTCGACGCTTGCAAACACGATACCAGTCATTCTGCGGATGGTAGATGCAGAAAGTCCATGAAGTACAGTCATCTTGTTACTGTCTGGAAAAAGCTTTCGATGCTCAGCAACAACTTGTAGAAGAAACTGTGTTTGTTCTTCACTTTTAGTCAGTAGACTGTACTCCTGTATCATGGCAACACCTCTCTCTGCAGTCATTTGTTACCCGTAGAGCACGTACAATTTCCTCAGCCTTCAAATAGTCCGGGCTGGTTATCCATTTGTCTGGATCAGTTTGCAGAAATGAATCAGGGATTGACAACAAGTGAAAGAACTTCTTTGAAGTCATCGTCACGAAATCATGCAACTGGATTTCATGGATTTTGGTGATGTCAACTGTTATTCGCTTTGGTGGATCTTCGGATGCTGGCTTTTGAAGTGCTGAAACCATCAACTTTTTCACCTGAGCAGAAACATCTCTGTCAAAGAATGATAATGCAAATAGCTCTTCACTCAAGTACCACAAGTGGCCACATAGCTTCTTTAGTGCACCTTTTGCTGCTTGTGAATCGAGCGAAACCAGTGTTTGCAGAAGCCTCAGATCATTAGCTGGAGCGATGGTTGGCAGCCGAGACAAGAACCACGATTTCAGGTAGACCTGAACACCGAATATGCAGATTTCTGCCAAGCCTTTTTGTTCACGGTTGGTCAGCTTGAAGTCAGAATGTCGAAACAAGAATATCTTGTAAGCGTATATCAGCTTGGCCATGAAGCGGGCTTGATGCAGTGCACCAGGTTTGATTATATGAACACCACGTGGAGGCTCAGCACCCAGAAACAGAATGGCTAGCTCAAGTAGTTCTCTGTAGTCATCACGGGGCTGAGTAGTTTCCAATTGAGAAACTACGAAAAATATAGCTTCTGATTTGATGTCGTGCACTGCGGCTGCTACTTGTGGGTCATCAGTTCCTGCCTTGTAGTCACTGATAATTATGTGAGGCCAAAATGACTTAAACTGTTTGAAAAGTCCGATGTCTGGACCACTTGATGGACCCATAGCCCCTGCAAACACTTCTTCTAGCATTATTTCATGTACATGATGACGGCAAGCCAAATATAACAGGTGTGAATTCAGCTTGCCTTCCAATAACACGCAGGCACCATTTTTTCGTCCAGTATTGCTCGACGTGGTGTCAAAACTAACTGCTTTTATCTGATCCTTGATTCCCCATGATTCAACAGCTTCAAGCATGGCACTTGCCATGGCTTCACCGGTGCCTGCACTCAGTTTGGGAATGCAGAGAAGCTGATCAACTCCAGACCCTGACACAAGGATTGGAAGACGGTCAACTTTTTCATCACCAGTTAAATCCATCATCAGCTTGCCATCAAAATGAAGGGTTAATGGCTTCTTTGGATCAAATCTTGCCTTCAGATCACTTGCGATGAGTAAACGATGATTCTGGCATGCACGCTGGATTGAAGAGCGGTTGATATTGAAGTCCTCAACTTTCTGCCCAGAAGCATGAACACTAGCAGAAAGTGTGTGCACGGCACTGCGGGAGCTCGATTTGGTGCGGTCAAGTGATGCCATTACAACAGCAGTTAATATATTTTTTCTTCCTCTCTTTCTGGTTAATTTGTTTCCTACAATCGAACTTCCAGATTCTTTCTCTGTTGAAAATGGTTCAGAATCAGTATCATCATCACTTGATGACAGTGCAATGCTTTGGTTGAAAATATCTGGTTCTGCTTTCTGTTTTTCTTCCCACTTGCAGCGTTTATCCAGTTTTTGCCTCAGTTCTGCTTCTTTCTTCACCAGTTTTGTATCCACGCCTGCCATTGCACCTTTCCTACCTTATTCATGTTGTGCTAGCAGGAACGCTCTGTCTTCTTCAACTGTGATTAATACTAACGCATCCTGGTGAGCAATGTCAAATAAATCGGAGAATGTATCGGTTAAGCTTTCTTCGTTTGATATCTGTGTTTTAGTTCGACGTCCTTTGTTTTTCTTAAGCCTTTCCCACCTGGAAATTAACTGTTCCAACTGTTCAATAGCATGATGACGAGGTCTTATTGGTATCCTTGCCTTGTGCCAGAATGGTTCCACTTCATGTATTGTCTGAGATGCAGCCTCATGTTTGGTTTTAGCACTACTCGTAAGTTTATGCAGATAAAGGCGCATTACATCACCAACTTATGGCAGCTTAGCTCCAACCAGACTGTCCTTCATATGACCCAGAAGATAAATAACATCTTTGCTACGAGTTACTAGAGCCATAATTAACACTAGCAGAAATTTAATCTACAATTCACTTTCATAATTAATGTAGTTTTTGTTTATGTTTATTACAAAATGGCGACAGGAAGTGACCTCATGATGACATCACTGAGGAGACAGCATACAAAATAAATAATAAATAAGTAAGCTGTGAGAGTGGCAGTGAACAAATACCAAAAATAAGCAATTGCAGTTGCAAATGAGATTTTTGAACAATATAAAAATGAAAACGACTTGAGCACACCCTAAATATTACCCAAATGCAAAAATATTTCGTAGTGTAGCAATAGTCTGGAGGGTGAGAGTCAACATTTTCAAAAGTTTAAATATTTCCCATATTTAAGGGTCACCCTACTGGCTGCACACAACCTCACCACTCCTCTCTGGGGATATGGCTCACCACTTCTCTCTGTGGAGCTGGTGCAGGGCAAAGCCCAAAAACCCAGGACCTTTTAACTTGGAAACATAAACATCTCTCGACTTATTTCACTCTGTATTCTTGACAGTGGGATGGCACCCTACCCCCCCGTACAGAACACTAATTAACAGGGTGGTACTGGAAAATCCTAAACTCACCCTTGCTCTGTACTGGCACCAAAGTCTGGGTCACCAAAGCCACCATCCTCTTCGTGACGCCAACTGAAGAGTCACAGAAATCCAGAGAGAGATGTTTTTATTACAAGCAGCTGCAAGGAAGAGGTTCAAGAGGCAATCTCGAGAACAGTCTTAGAGAAGTTACAAACTACAGGTACTTTTATGCAGACCAGACAGGAGAGAAAGACAACAGGACCCACATGTCTGTCCCGTGATGAGTGTAAGTTTGGTTTCTGCCTGACACCTGCTCAGGAAGATCCATATATAGTCAAATTGGGGAGAATTAAGGCATACATAATGTTTAATATAAGGGGGGTTTGTATGATGTATCAAGCCCAAATTGCTGGTGAAAACTGATTCTTATCAGACTCTGTTCTTCTAGGTATAAGGGTTGAACTATAACACAGTACTGTAGCACAGTGAGACAATGACCTTGTTTACACAGACACACTGGTTCTTTGAGTTCATCCAGCCAGAGATAGCAGACAAGCAGGAACAGATAAAGAGGGGATGACAGTGTCAGATGAGTGTAGAGAGGAAGATCTGGGGATCATTTGTGTAAAAATGTTAAGAGAAACCATGGGATGCGATTAGGGGGCCCAGGGAGCAAGTGCAGAGAGAGAAGGGGAGTAGTTCAAGAGAGTAGATCAGGAGCAGTCGCTTGGAGGAGGCGAGTGGGGAGAGGGTTCAGGGCACTCATTGTGGGTTTGTGACCTAGGAGGAGAGAGGAAAGTTCAGAGTCCGAAAGAGGTGAGAATGAAGAAAAGGAAGCTTGATCGGTGGGAGACTTGGGCATGGGGTAAGGGGCAAGGTTGCAGGGGGAGATGGAGTGGATATTACGGCAGAAGGTGAAAGAGGGAGAGGGTGGGATGGGGAAGGAGGGGAGAGAAAGGGAGAAGGAGATGAAGTGGTGGTCTGAGATGTCCAGGGGTGTCATGGAGAGCGATGAAGGGGAGCAGCCTCTAGAGAAAATTAGATCTAGCTGGCGACCTGCACTGTGAGTGGGGGGAGACAGGGAAAGAGAGAAGTTAAAGGAGTGAAGGAGAGGAAGAAATGCAGCAGAGTGGGAGGAGTTGGAGAGGTGGATGTTGAAGTCTCCCAAGAGAAAGGTAGGTGAGGACAGTGAGGGGAGGGAGGAGAGAAGGAAGTCATCCAGTTCATCCAAGAAGGAAGGGGGTGGACCAGGAGGGTGGTAGAGAACTAGAAGGAACAGGTGAGTGGGAGAGGTGAGTTCCACTGCGTGGAATTCAGAGCTGTTAGCCATGATAGAAGGAGAACAAGGGTGGGAGAGAGAAGAGGAGAGCAGAGCATAAGCCCTGTTCCTCCTCCCCACCTGGTAAGACGAGGGGAGTGGGAGAGGATAAACAGAGAGGATAGGGCAACAGGGGTGGTTGAGATCTCAGGGGGAGATCCATGTCTCAGGGAGAGCGAGGAAATCCAGAGAGAGGTGAGAGGCAAATTGAAGTCAATTCAGTTCAGCTGCTGAGTTGGTGAAAGTAAACGGGTTGTATAAAGGAGATATATTAAAGGACTAGCAGGAATTCTGTTGCAGGAGGAGCCAGGTGGGGCCGTTTCTTGGTCACAGAAAGTTAAGCAGTTGACTAGGGATCTGAAACCAAGAGACTTGGGGGGAAAACAAAACAAAACAAAAAATAACATTTAGAAGCATGTGGCCACTAGTGTCAGGTTTACAGAATGATTGCCTTCCTGGATGAACTCATCAAGAAGGTTTAATTTGTGAACATTGTCAGCAGGTTGAAATCCTAGAGATCAAGGTTTGTGATCTTGAGGCTCAGCTTGTTGATCTGGGCTGTATTAGGGATATAGAAAAATTGGTCAATTAGCCCATGAGAGAGATGGTGTGCACGCCAAAACCTAGGAGAGTTGAGACCGTAGAGCAGGAAAGTGAACAGAACTGCTGGGTTACAGTAGGTCGTAACCACAGAAAAGGGCGCGCACAACCTCTAGAGCAGGAGTGGGGAACGTCTGGCCTCCGGGCCGTATACGGCCCCTGAGACTGTTTGCTCCGGCCCTAGAGTCAATTTGAAATAAATAATTTCTGTGACATACACTTAACACTAGAAGCGCCGAGCTTATGTAATAAACATCTCAACTGCATTTTAACTGCATAAACACGAAAGTAAATAAGTTATAAACACATTTACATAGAATAGCCAAAATCGGGTTATTTTCACCAGTCATTAAAATACATAATAACTCAAATATAACACATAATCCTGCCTGCCCTTTACAATACAGTCAGTCTGGTGCTCAAGTGGCGATGTCTACCTGTCTACAGTCTTTCATGTGCTTGAAAAGCACACGCATTGTACAGCATTACAGGTGTTTTCTTACAACTGTAGTCAAATTGAGTGGTTACAGTGATTACCCGCAAATAAACATGGATTCGAAACAGAGATTGAAGAGAGCTTTTGGAAATGCCGTGTATATGAACATGACTGATTCAGGGGCATCAGTGATACTGGCAATGACAGATCATTCGTGGGTTTGTGCCAGTGTTGTGAAAACATTGCGAGTGAAATGCCAGTTCCAAATGAGTGCTTTTACTCCACTGATCAATACGTGATTGCTACTACACGTAGAACAGAGTGCAATAGCGCAGGCACATTGCACGCTCTATATTTTCATCGAGTAAAAGCGTTCACCTGGAGAGGGCTGTCAAAATGCAGTGTGAGGTATGAGCTCCTGCAGGGAAAGTGGAGAAACGTGTCCTGTGTGGACTGTCCTGAGCTGTCAGGTATGCAGGCTAGATATATAGTAAATGGTTTATTGAAATACACTGATTTTATTCACTGTAGCTTTGTATGTCGAAACAAAGTTTACACAGTGTTGAAAATGTTTACTTTAGTGTACAATTATCTTTTGATCAATGCAATAGTTATTTTTGAACTAATAATGCTTTTGAGCATTATTCCAATATTTACGTTTACACTTGTTTCATTATCTTATTGTATGCCTTTTTTGAGCTTTTTGCTTATTGTAGGCTATTTAGTTATTTATGTTTTGACTGCAGTGTGTGCGTTTAGAAAAAAGTGATTTGTTCTTGCATTAGAATGTAAGTTTAATCTGTATTAATGTTTTGATGTAGGTGTATTAATTAAGGTTGTGGATACATTTGTGAACACTCAAATGGCGCTTGATAGGAAAACGGTTCCCCACCCCTGCTCTAGAGACACCCCAAGAGCTAGAATTGCCCAACAAGTTCCAACTGCTGGACACCAAATTGGACAGTGACAGCTCAGAGGGTGATTGGAGGGCAGTTGAGCACCTGAGCACCATGGTGCCCACTCCCCGCCAGAAGAAGGAGGTAGTTATAGTAGGAGATTAAATTCTTAGAGGCGAAGGCTTACAGTGTGTTCTAGTGATAAGGAGACCCGCATGGTATCTTGCCTGCCTGGTGTTCAAGTTGCAGATCTCCCTAAACTAGTAGACGGGCTACTGGCCAAACCTGGGGGGAATCCACTGGTCATGGTCTATGTTGGAACCAATGACATAGGAAAAGGTAGGACAGAGGTTCTGCAAGACAACTTTAAAGAGTTAGGAACAAAACAAAATGCCTGGAGTATAAGGAACAAGATGTTAGACCTAGAAGCCACAGTGCTGGTGGGTGACTATGATGTTGTAGGAGTGACTGAAACAATAGGTTGCGTATGCAACCCCGGTTATCTGAAAAAGGAAGCACTGCCCAAGGGGGAGGGGTTTCTGCGCACTTCTGAAACTTCTGAAACTTCTCAAACTATATACAGGGCGGCCTCATAAGGCAACATGCCTGTAGGCCGCACGACAAGCCCCTGGAACACTGTCTATACATCCAGGAGCAGCTCGCGTGGGTGCTCGACTGGAAGGTATAGTCCGGTGGAAGGGAAAGACATGGTTCACTAGCTCCCTCAGGATGCACTTACAGGGGCAGACTGGGAGAGGAAAGGCAGGAGCCAGAGCCTGCAGGCTACTGGGGCTCGACTGCAGCCAACACCGGGTTCCCAATGGAAGGGACCGGTCCCATCATATCCAACCTGTAGAACCGGGCAAATGTAAGTGGTGAGGCCCAAGCTGCAGCCGCACAAATGTCTGCCAAGGGGGCACCTTGAAAAAGGGCCCACGATGTGGCAACGTCTCGAGTCGAGTGGGCCACCAGGTGATCAGGCACCGGGGTCCCGGTAGACTCGTAGGCCATGGTAATGGTGTCCACAATCCAATGCGAGAGGCACTGCTTTGAAAGTGCCTGGCCCTGTGTCTGCGCTCCATAAGACACAAACAGTTGGTCTGAGCGTCGAATGTCCTTAGTTCGTTCCAAATAGCACCTGAGGGCCCGCACAGGGTAGAGCAGGTGAAGCTGACTCTCTTGCTCTGAAGCGAAGGGAGGAGGATGAAAAGCCATCAACTCAATAGGCCTCTTGACATGAAATGGAGACAGCACTTTCGGGAGGAACGCAGGGTTAGGCCGTAGCGTGACCCTGAAGCCATCTCCCACAGAACAGACACACGATGGGTGTACGGACAGGGTGTGTAACTCGCTCACGCGTTTTGCAAAAAGTGACACCAGCTTCAGCTCAGCTGAGTTCAGTGGCTCAAATGGGGCTTGGGAAAGTGAGTCCAGCACTACATCAAGGCGCCATGCAGGCAGTGAAAAGGTTCGAGGAGGCCATAGGCGTCGAGCTCCCTTTAGCAACTGCACAGCCAGAAAATGAGACCCAGGGGGCTCGCCATCAATCCAAACATGACATGTCGAGATGGCTGCCAGATACATTTTGAGCGTGGACGGGGACTTGCCCTGGTCCAACAGCTCTTGTAGAAATTGCAATATGACCCCGATGGGGCAATTAATTGGGTCTTGACCGCCGTCTTGGCACCACGTGCTAAACGTCCGCCAGCGGTAGGAATACTGCGACCTCGTAGGAGGAGCTCTCGCCGACTGAATAGTGGCAACTACCGCTCCCGCTCAGGGGCCAGGCCCAAAGCCGGAGGAGGCCCGGATTGGGGTGCCAAAGTGTGCCCTGCACCTGGGACAACAAGTCTGCTCTCACTGGGAGCTGCCAAGGCTCTCCATGGAGGAGGGCAATCTGGTCCGCGATCCAGAATCTGCGAGGCCACCGTGGGGCTATCAGTAGAGCTGACGCTCGTTCTCTCCTGACCTTCTCCAGGACCACCGGGAGAAGGGGAACGGTGGGAACGCGTAAAGGAGACATGTGGGCCACGTGTGGGCTAGCGCGTCGATCCCTAGGGTTCCTTAGAGGTCTTGGACGGAGAACCATAGTGGGCAGTGTGTGTACTCTGCCGAGGCAAAGAGATCCACGTCCGCCCTGCCGAACCGGCAGTTGTTGTACCGCAAGCAGGTGGAGGCGCCATTCCGAGACCGGGGGGCCTCCCCGAGAGTGGAGGTCCGCCGCAGTGTTGGACAGGCCTGGGAGGTGAACTGCTCTGATGGAGCGGAACCGTGGTTGCGTCCACAGAAGCAGACGGCGTGCTAGACAGTACAGTCTATGTGACCGGAGACCTCCTTGCCTGTTGATATAGGCAACAACCGCAGTGTTGTCCATCTGGACCAGCACATGTCTGTCCCGCAGGACTGGCAGGAAACGAGTCAGTCCGAGGAGTACTGCTTGTAACTCCAGGATGATGATATGGAGGGCCCGTGCGGGCTCCGTCCACCTGCCTTGGACTTCACGTCCGTCGCAGACTTCTCCCCAGCCCTGCTTGGAGGCGTCTGTCGTCATGACTGCTTGGTGGTAAACTGGCCCCAGGGGCACACCGAGGGTCAAATTGTGGGGGCTCCACCACCAACGGAGCGCCTTCCATCACGCCGGAGTGACTGTGACTCGGCATGCTCGATCGTGGCGAGTGTGCATCCTGAGAGACCTGAACCACCACTGCAACGGCCTCAACTGGAGGAGGCCAAGGGGGAGGGTCTGTGATGCAGCCGCTGGCGCCAGTGTGGCGAGCATGGCAACGGAATCGAGGCAGAGTCCGAGGAACTGTGCCTGCTGAGTTGGCGTCAGGCGGCTCTTCTCTCGATTGACCCGAAGGCCCAATTTGGAGAGGCGGCCTAAAATCAGGTCCGTGTGTATCCGAACCTGCTCCCTAGAGTGAGAACAAACCAGCCAGTCGTCTAGATAATTGAGGACGCGGACCCCCTGGCAATGGGGGCTAGCATGATGTCCATGCACTTGGAAAAAGTGTGTGGGGCTAGCGACAGGCCAAAGGGGAGAACAGCAAACTTGAATGCTTGGCCCTTGAAGGCGAAGCGGAGAAACCGTGGTGAATCAGTCAACAGGCTTGATGGCCTTCGCGGATTGCTCGCTTCTCCAGGAGAGCGGCGATTTCAACGTGAAGATTTGGTCCATCCTGCTGCTGAGAGCAAGGATAGCCTCATTGCGCTCTCTATCCACTGAGCCTGACCTCCTTTGGCGACGGCGCGGCGAGGAGGAGGCCAGCGAAGACTCAGAAGAGGGGGAGGGAGCCCGGGGGCATCACTCCACAGCTCCTCCTCGTCGTTCGTCCGCGGGCACGTCAGGCAGGGGGCGGCAGCCAGCACAGCAGCGGGAGTAGGTGGGGACGCGGGTGCAGGAGGCGCGGCTGTCCCCAGCACTATTATCCTGGAGGAGGGGACGGAGGGACTCAGGGAGAGGCGGAGATCCAGCGCCCCCGAGACCCCCCCCCCACCGTCACTCGCCAGAGTGGGGAATCGCTGGGCACAGCGGCGAGTGCGGTGGCGCCTGGTAAGATGGCGGACCTCCGTGCCCAAACAGACGGGACATAAGACTTCCCCACTCCAGGCGGGCAAGGTGTGGTGGCCGCAAGCGGCACAGTGGCGGGGGCGAGAGGAGTTCATCGCCAAGTGCACACGCGCATGCACAGGGAAACGTGCAGCAGAGGCGCCGATCGGTGTTTGCACCGGGGGCACACAACAACTGGAACACCTCTGCAACAAGTGGAGCGCCTAGTGGGCCCGCTGCTGTAAGTGCGTCTCTATTTGGCAACGTTTATATACACGGGGGCGCTGCGACACCAACCACACGCAACCTTGCTGTTGCCGGACTGAACACTGTGTATACCAAGCACAAGGTGCTGGATACAAGCGCAACGTAGGCCCGTAGGCTTAACCACACCGTGTATGCCGGGGTTTCCGGGGACAACGGGTGACGTGGAGTCTGGGGTCCGCGGGGGCTGAGGGTAGTAGACCACCAGCCATAGCGGGATCTAAAACCAAGGCATGCATGCATGGACCGGGAGGGCTAGCAGTACTTGTTTTTGGTGAACTGAGAGAGCGAGATCTCCTACAGCCGCAGCTGCGGGCTGTAGTGCGTGCGCAAGCCGGACGAGGAGCACCTCACATGGGGGAGAGATCTCTTACGACACACCGCGGCTCCGGCCGGGCAGCCGTGTCACGGATTTTACTGCCGCTGCTAGCGCTCCTGCTGTGGAGGAAAAAGCCCTGTGGACAAAAAACCAACACAGCAAGCAGTCGGAATATATATAGCACTATATAAACACGACTATTATTTTTAAAAGTCTCTTCTTGTGAACGAAACTGAAACCGGTCCTCCTGTGCGCGGATGGGACAGAATCAGGATTAGCTATCAATAATAACTAAACAAACACAAGACAGAGACGATGTGTAGCGAAAACGGTGGTGAACAACACTATGAAGTGAGCCAGGCAGCCGAAATACGCAGTTTGAATGTTTATTACAAACACAGACACAGAGAGCTTATGTTCCTGAGTCAAGCGAAGAGGCAAAAGAGTATGAACCTGCGCTAACGTCACGTTTTATAGAACAGGAAGTGGGAAGGGACCTGTTCTGAGTGACGAGCGCAGGGGCCAATGGCAGCTTTGATAGAGTGACATTTCAATCGGGTTCCCGCGGAAGTGCGCAGAAACCCCTCCCCCTTGGGCAGATCTTCCGACTTGAAAGATAACATGGCTTACAGAAAATGTTGGGGATGAATACAAATTGAAAGGATACACACAGTTTAGGAGAGACAGGCAAAATCGAAGAGGGGGTGGGGTAGCATTATATGTGAAAAATAACATTGAGGCAGAAGAACTGTAGATCCCAGTAACGGAACAGAATCTTTGTGGGTAAAACTTTTGAATAAAAGATCCAGAGGATTAGTGGTGTTGTGTTACAGTGTGTTACAGACCACCCAACTCAGATATTCAGCAGGATGTTGCATTGTACAATTTAATCAGGTCTGCATGCAACAAGGATGTGGGTGTTTTAATGGGGGACTTCAATTTCACAAACATAGACTGGGAAACCCCAGTTGGGACTACAGAAGCAGAAATAGAAATGGTTGAGATGGTAGGTGACTACTCTCTCACTCAATTTGTCAAGGAACCAACCAGAGAGAGTGCATGCATTGACTTGATCTTTTCAAATGACCAAGATAGAGTCAGAGGGACACTAGTTAGTGAACCAATGGCAAACTGTGACCACAATATGGTTAACTTTGAGGCATTCTTTCAAAAAAACAGGACCAAGTCTAAAAAAATGGTCTACAATTTTAGAAAAGCAAACCTTGAAGGTATGAGGCGGCACTTGGAAGAGGTTGACTGGAGCACACTGGATACAGATTTAGTTGAACATGGATGGTTATATTTTAAGAATATATTACTTGAAGCTCAGGAGAAATTTATACCAAAACTTAGCAAATTGAAGACCAACAAACATTGGCCAAAATGGTTTAATAGAAGTATGCAAAAAAATATCAAGAGAAAGAAAATGTTGTATAGTGCATACAAAAGGGATGGAGATTAAACAATATATATAGAATATTTTGAGCTGCAAAGAGAAAGGGATCAGGAAAGCAAAGAGGGAAATAAAAAGAAACATAGCTCTTGGAGCTGAAGCTAATGCAAAGAGCTTTTTTCAATACTTTTTCAATACTTTTCAATAATTTTTTCAATACTACAACAGCAAGAGGTCAATAAAGGAGGAAGTGAAACAGATAAAGGGCAAAAATTGAAGTATCTTGGAAAACGAACAAGATGTGGAAAATGTTCTAAATGAGTATTTCACAGAGGTTTTAACAGAAGAAAAAACAGATAACATACCACAGGTTAACAACCAGTCCAGTCAAACCCTAAGAGAGATCAGGATAATTGAGGAGGAGGTACTAAAGGGACTAGCAGAATTAAAAACAAACAAATCACCTGGGCCAGATAGTATATTTCCAACAGTACTTAAAGAAATGAGGGAAATTATGTATAGGCCCCTAACTCAAATATTCCAAATGACACTTAGAACAGGGGATGTGCCAACTAACTGGAAGATGGCAAAAAAAAATACCAATCCACAAGAAAGGGGACAAAACTGAGCCAGGAAATTACAGACCAATCAGTCTCACCTGCATCACTGGAAAAAATGATTAGACAGAAAATAGAGGAGCATCTTAATGAAAACCATATTCTTGGAGATAGTCAACATGGGTTTAGACAAGGCAGATCATGTCTTACTAATTTAGATTTTCAGAAAGCTTTTGATTCCACACCAAAGACTGATCCTCAAATTGGAAGCTGTAGGCATTCAGGGTAATGTAAGCAGATGGATTATGAACTGGTTGATGTATAGGATACAGAGGATGTTGATAAGAGGAGTTGCTTCTAACCGCAGTGACATTGTTAGTGGAGTTCCACAGGGATCAGTACTATGGCCTATTGTCACAACGTAGCTGTTTTCACAACCATACCACAACATTTTGATTAAGTTGATACAAAACATTTCTACAATGTTATTAAGTGTCATTGTAGCAACATTGCCACAACATTTTTTTTTTTGGAGTAAAGTAACATTTCTAACACTGTAACAACATTGTAGCAACATTGTGTTGGCCCCAACTAATCCACAACCTTACTACAACATTGGGAGCATGTTGTGTGTTAGCTGGGCTACTGCTATCCGACCATGCCAATCATATGCCGACATTGGCTATACGTCACTCCCCCGACCATTTTACTGTCCGACCATGCCAACCATATGCCGACGTTGGCCCAACGTCCTGTGCTATCTGGGAAGTATAGAATAAATGTGGGAATTATTGTATACACATTTCGGTGTGAACTGGTATCTATTGTACATATTTGCAGAAAGCAATTATGTTCCAGACAATCTAAAAGACACCCAGCAATGAATATGAATACTACATGTGAGAACAACAAATAAAAACACATTAATAAAAAAATGTAAAGACAAATAGAGAGCCTTTTAATATATGTTAAATATGCTAAACATTATGTGTTACATGCATGTTAAGGTACAACGCTTCAGTTGAAGCAACCCTTCTGATCCCAGTGAATTAGGCACCCCAGTGAGTGCTTCCAGTAACAGTGTAGACTCTCAGCAGGACACAGCCCTGGGAAGTAAAGTCACTGACATAAAGTCTGTTCGTTTATCTTCGTTTATTGAAAGTTTCACATGGCCTTTTATACATCTACAAGCAATATTTCAAAGGAGTTTCGGGGCCGTCCCGAACCTGGATGATATTTTCTTGACATATGTCCCGGGGCAGCTCCGAGACACGGGAAGCAATAATTCATGAGGTATTCTTTATAATTAGGGAAACAATATTTCATCCAGACATGGAAGCACTGGTTCCAAGGACACAGCACACACTATACTGATAAGAACATGTTATATAGTTTTGGTTTGTTAACTAAAGAATGTCCACAGCAGTAGAAATTATCTCTATCTGCCACACAGATAAGTCTGAGCAGAGAAATCCTAATAAGAACAAAGAAACCCTTATAAGAGCAAGTTTTAACTAGTAACTTACTGGAAAGTGTATGTACAATACATAGGGGGCAATTTTACCCCAACAATGCATATTGATTAAATGTAGGCAGTAATGGCATTTAGAATAGATTACTTGGAAAAATCAAGGTTTATAGTGAGGGGGGGAAATGTAATGAATCGAGTCCCGCAACTAAAGTGTCAAGGATGGGAACAAGAGGGCAGTTTGAGCCACACAAGCTGCAATTAAACTATAGACTATGATGAGGAGAACACAGTCTGCACCAATACAACCCGAAATGTCTCCAACTGTTTTGAAATCGGAGTCTGTTTGTATTATTATTATTATTATTATTATTATTATTATTATTATTATTATTATTATTATTATTCCGTCATGCAGTTAATGATTTGATCAGTCCTTACAATTTCATACCTAGAACAAGGTGCAGCGCGGCGCCGGAGGTTCAGCTGAAGCTATGCTATTATTCTATTATTCTCCCCTTTAAACACATTTTAACAATACAGATAACAATTACAATGCAGAATCCGTCAAATTCCAAGATTACATTACCCCATTACATATAAATAATATATATATATATATATATATATATATATATATATATATATATAATTTAAATCCTTCAATAATAATAATAATAATAATACACTCAATTAGATTATAAATACCTTCTACTGAATACTTTTTAAGCAAAGTCAATAAATCTTGAATACAGCTTGCTATTTCCTCTCAAATGCATTTGGATATTTTTGTGGAAATTCGATCAAACATTTTGTAGCAATCTAAAATTTGAACTGCCAACTTGAAAAGAGCCCTTCTCTCAACATTCTTAATTCATCTGAGAGTTCATATCACAGCTTCCGTTTGTGCCCTGATAATGCACTTTGCAAAGAAATACCATGAACATGAAATGATGTAGTGTAGTGATATGCTCATCCAACAACACAGGAAGTCATTTGCAGATATCTTGAAATGATTTAGAGATATCTCTAAATATTTGAAGATATCTTAAAATGCATTTAGAGATATCTCTAAATGGTAATTTGGCTTGCCATAATCAACTTACTCTGCACAGTACATTCATGTAAACACAAAACCTTACAATTTTGAACATATTCTATAAACCCATTGTCAAGCCTGATTAAGAAAAAAGATATACCACAGATATACTGCATGCAAATGGATACATTAAAAAAGGCTTTAAAATAACACATTCTGTTTCAATATGTAACTTTGCAGCACTATATATAGTATATATGTATACATATGTTTTTTATTTTTTTATTCTGTGTACAGTTTCTTTCTAGAGGAATTAGGGTGAAATATTTTTAAAGTAACAATGAGCTTCAGTGCTTTTTGAAACCATGGATAGAAAAAAGCATAAATCAGTGGATTAAATGTGGAATTAACGTAAGACAAACATAAAACAGCATCCATCACTACTCGTGGAATCTTTACATTGAAAAATAAGTAAAGCATGTCAGCTATGTAGTAAGGGAGGCAGCAACCTATAAAGACACCCATTACTATTCCTAGCGTTTTAGCAGCTTTGTGCTCTCTGTTGCGCTGTGCTCTTCTTCTACTGTTTTCAAGTGTAAATGTTCTGTCTTCCATTATTTGTATTAGTCTTGCTTGGTTTCTGGCAACAGTGTAAATGCATGCATATATCCCAATCATGACAAAACAAGGTAAAAAAAAAGTTAGTAAATCCAGGTATATCCAAATGTTATTATAAAGAACTACACAGGCACCCTCACATGATAACATTGCAGCCAATTCCTGAAGACTTTGGTCATTGGATGAGGAGAAAAACACTGCAAAGCTATATAATGCTCCCAATACCCACGCAAAACTAATAAAAATCCAGGCTACTCTGATGTTGATTTTGTTTGCATAATGAAGAGGCTCACACACTGCATAGTAGCGATCAATAGCAATAAAACACAAGTGAAAAACGGAAGTATTGCAAAACAAATTTGTAATACATACATGAAAGTAGCAAAAAAATGATCCATAATACCAACAATTTTCAACCATAATGATCATACTGAATGGAAGAACAAAAATGCCGAGAATTAAATCAACAATTGCTAGAGAAAGAACCAACAGATTATTTGGTGAATGAAGCTGCTTGAAATGAGAGATGGAAATAATCACAACCAGATTGCCACCAATTGTGATCAGCAATGTTAGCACAAACACAAAATACATAACTGCTCTTTCAACAACTGATCTGGAGTGTTTAATGCAGGATCTGGTAACATTTTCATAGCAGTACTCTACTGAGTCCATCTGAATGAAGGATGAATTCATCTTGTAGAGGTTGGAAGTGAGATATTGGTGAATCCACAAGATGCAAGTTCAGTCAGAAGTAAAAGAAAATAAAAATCTGTTTAGAGAAAGATGTTTAAATTAAATGCATTTACTTTCATAAAATCCAAAATGTCTAATTATTTTTAATCTATTTAAATATTAAAATACAAATGCTTATAATATTGAAAAAATCAGGAAGATGGTTGCATTATAAGTTGCTGTTGCATTATAACTTGCTGTGTTGCCTGAGGTTATTCACTCTCAGGATACTGTAATTCACTAAAAGACAAAGCAAATCACTGCAATCTACATAATGAACTTAAAACACAAATATAACCAAAATTTTGTGTGCTACTATTAGTAAAATACATTACCTTATCACATAACAACTTCTTCATTGATGAAGACCCTGTGTGTACTTCCCATCTTCTGGATTCCCTGAATGTGTTGACTCCTGGTTGTAAAGCAGACTTATATACAGTGTGAGAGCTCCCTGGAGTTCAGTGACACTTGGATATCTTGGGAGATAATTAAATGTGATGGGTTATGAAGACTAGTTGTACTCATCATTTCAGACCACAGTGAAGCAATGGGTGAGTGGTGTGTAATGTAACAAATGTACCACTTTACATTGACTGCTATGCTAATGTAAAATGCTTCATATAGTTTTTATAATTCATAAATACATGATTGTTTTTGATTTAAAAAAAATAGTTTTTAACTCGTATTAGTGCCTGAAGAACTGGTTGTAAAGCAGACTTACACTGATCAGCCATAACATTATGACCACTGACAGGTGAATAATCTTGTTATCATGGCACATGTCAGTGGGTGGGATACAGTGGGGGAAAAAAGTATTTGATCCCCTGCTGATTTTGTACGTTTGCCCACTGACAAAGAAATGATCAGTCTACAATTTTAATGGTAGGTGTATTTTAACAGTGAGAGACAGAATAACAACAAAAAAATCCAGAAAAACGCATTTCAAATAAGTTATAAATTGATTTGCATGTTAATGAGGGAAATAAGTATTAGACCCCTTCGACTTAGTACTTGGTGGCAAAACCCTTGTTGGCAATCACAGAGGTCAGACGTTTCTTGTAGTTGTCCACCAGGTTTGCACACATCTCAGGAGGGATTTTGTCCCACTCCTCTTTGCAGATCCTTTCCAAGTCATTAAGGTTTCGAGGCTGACGTTTGGCAACTCGAACCTTCAGCTCCCTCCACAGATTTTCTATGGGATTAAGGTCTGGAGACTGGCTAGGCCACTCCAGGACCTTAATGTGCTTCTTCTTGAGCCACTCCTTTGTTGTCTTGGCTGTGTGTTTTGGGTCATTGTCATGCTGGAAAACCCATCCACGACCCATTTTCAATGCCCTGGCTGAGGGAAGGAGGTTCTCACCCAAGATTTGACGGTACATGGCCCCGACCATCGTCCCTTTGATGCGGTGCAGTTGTCCTGTCCCCTTAGCAGAAAAACACCCCCAAAGCATAATGTTTCCACCTCCATGTTTGACGGTGGGGATGGTGTTCTTGGGGTCATTCCTCCTCCTCCAAACACGGCGAGTTGAGTTGATGCCAAAGAGCTCGATTTTGGTCTCATCTGACCACAACACTTTCACCCAGTTCTCCTCTGAATCATTCGGGTGTTCATTGGCAAACTTCAGACGGGCCTGTACATGTGCTTTCTTGAGCAGGGGGACCTTGCGGGCGCTGCAGGATTTCAGTCCTTCACGGCGTAGTGTGTTACCAATTGTTTTCTTGGTGACTATGGTTCCAGCTGCCTTGAGATCATTAACAAGATCCTCCCATGTAGTTCTGGGCTGATTCCTCACCGTTCTCATGATCATTGAAACTCCACGAGGTGAGATCTTGCATGGAGCCCCAGACCGAGGGAGACTGACAGTTATTTTGTGTTTCTTCCATTTGCGAATAATCGCACCAACTGTTGTCACCTTCTCACCAAGCTGCTTGGCGATGGTCTTGTAGCCCATTCCAGCCTTGTGTAGGTCTACAATCTTGTCCCTGACATCCTTGGCCAGCTCTTTGGTCTTGGCCATGGTGGAGAGTTTGGAATCTGATTGATTGATTGCTTCTGTGGACAGGTGTCTTTTATACAGGTAACGAGCTGAGATTAGGAGCTATTATTTTTAAGTCATATCGCCCAGCCCTACTACCTACATATTACATGCATTGTGTTGCTTCTTACAGAATACAAAAGTAAATCTTAAGTTGTCACTTTCTTGCTCAGTAATTCCTGTTGTTACATATAGTATACAAAAGTCAGCAAAATCTGTTATTTTTACAAATTCAGTTTACATATACTTCTGTTGCATTTTTACTTCTAAACATTGCACATTCTAGAAATCTCTCTTAAGAGAAGGGCAATGGACTTATTCTTACTTCATGGCTCTTATTCTATTCATTTGAATAATTTGACATCTCTCCCAAAAGTACATTATGAATTAAACTATCAATACAAGTGAAGACTCTGTATAGGAAAGTTGAAGAAAGTGTTTTGTGATAATTGTATAGTGTTTTATATTAACACTAGCATTAGAAGTAGCTTGTATACAGACTGAGCAGATTAGCTTTAGCAGGCTAAGCAAAAGGTCAACAAGGTTCATTTGTTAGAAACTCCTGTCAGTAATAAAAGATCACACAGTGCCGAAATAGCCTACTGCTGTTTTGTTGAAAATCTGTTTGTAACTTAATTGTTTCTCCAGATAGGCAGGAATTGTTTCTGTTAATGAGTGATTGACACTAGGTAAATGACGACTGTGGGATCGCATCTTCCTAGTGCACATCAAAGACAGACATCTGCTTTTTGGATCCATCGCGGTACGACAGATCGTAAACAGACCCGGAATTGTATCTTCTGATTGGATGAACGACCATAAGATTTCACGTCACTTTCCTATAAAGCTGCACTCATGTTTGTAAACATTAAGTTCTCACTGAAGGAATTTTCCTGACGTGGTGCTTCCGAGCCAGCTTGATTAAAGTTCTATTTGCTTTATCTCCAGGACTTCTCCACTTATTTCCGAGACGGTTCTACAACAAGGATTTACTGTATGCTACTGTGGACGCCATTTGAGCTGTTTCACAATGTATTGTAGATTTCTATAATCTGGGAAACCTTTAATTATAATCTTTTAACTTATTTCTCCATTAATCAACCATCAGTCTTGTTACATCAGTTCTCCACACTTCCCCAGTTTGCCTACAGAGGTCATCATCACCTGAATTCTAACCCTGTCTTTCACATTCTCCAGCACAATGATCAATCACCCAATTAACATTCCTCAGCACCATGTGCACATGCACCATCAACACTCTACTCCCATTGGACCAGCACTACACCTCACCGTCCCCTGCTTCCCTCTGCTCTGTATTTAAACCTCCTGTTAGTTTTATTCAATGCTAAGTCATGTCAGTTTACTTGCATTTCCAAGTGTTCCGCTTGTGTATGGATTACATGTGTTCTTGACCTTTGTTTATGCCCACTGGATTGCCCGCTCTACTACCTGTGGCCCCCACTACTCCTATTGCCTCCATTGCTTTGTTTGCCGTCTCTTTGACCTGGACTGTTATACATGCTTCTTCCCACACCTGAGTCTTACACTTTCCTGACTGTTTGCATAGGCAGTCATGACAGGTCTGTTCAAGATGCCGTGTGGCTGTCTTTAAAGCCACAACCTCGGCCTACTGTGTCTCAATGAGAACACCACGGTCTTCTCCATATGTACCTTTGCCAGAATGGCAACATCGGTTCCTTCAGTATACGATTCTTATTGTGCATATCTTCCATGTGGCATAAATCCATCATCTGAAGACACAATGTGTAGATTTGCACGACATTGGAGATCCTCCTTATAAAAGGCATCTCTAACAGATGTACAGTAGTTCACATTTGCACAATCTATAAGGTTTACAGTATAGGGACAATTAAAAACAATAATAATCTTGGTTCCAATTTATCACATGATTTCAGTATAGCACTCAGCTGTCGTCAGCAGCATCATATCTCCTGTGTTTTATTGAATCAACTTTACTTCCTAGTGTAAATACTTTTTTTGTGTGGAGCTGTCAAACTTTCAAAACAATGTGCTTGTCTCTTTCCTTTGTATGTAATTTAAATATCTAAGCCCATTGTCTTTATTTTAGTTTTACCCATTTTTTTTTCTTTGAATAAACCTTCATCTTTAATAATGGGTTACATAATTCCATCCTTATTCTACAAACTAAACCTTGTGTTGACTGCTGTACAGATCTTTGTATAAACATTAACATCTTTATTTTCTCAAAAGTTAGGACAAAATTAACACTGTTCCAAGGCCAATTCCAATAGACTTAAGTAGATAGTAGGGTTTTTTGGGCGCGGCCTATTTTGTTATGACGTATGCCCTAAGCTTATTAATATTCCTACGTCATAATTGGGGGGCGTGATTTTAGGTAGAGTTATTTCCTACGTCATATCCGTCAGAAAGTGTACACCCATAAAACCCTGAACAACAAGGCCACCCATAAATACCCCCACCCCTCTGAAGGCAACGCCCCGAAACTCTCCTCTCTATTTAAGAACCCACGCTGCTTTTAGGCAATACCTCTTTAATTCTCAGCATCTGAAACATCCCGCTTCTTCAACATGTCCAGCGACATCAACATGAAACCCCGCAAGAAACAATCCCGGGCAAGGGTTCCTGTACTCACCAATTTGAAGATTGAACGCTCCTGGGTGTTGTTCTGGGGGGCTCGACGGGGTTACCGCTTTAAAAGGGATCCCAGCTATGTTGGAGTGGAGCTTTTTGCTTTGGGAGAGAAGGAGGGTACGTTGGAACATTTTGAGACGGTGATTGAATACTCTTATGAGGACTGGTTGAAGGTGATGGCCTGGAGAGACCTGGGGCTTGTGGATAAGACTCTAGAAGGCTTGCAAGAGGGTCCAAGAGAATGCGAAACGGAGTCTCCGACTCAGGGTTTTGAAAGGTGTGAATGGGAAAGCTTGCAGAACTACGGTAGAGTGGTGAAGAGTCTATCTCTAACTACAGATCGTAAGGTTTTGTTTAGCAGTACCCTGATTACAAACCCTATTGAAGGGGGTGTGGAGGATCCAGAAAAACAGGTTACTGAAATTATGTTTGACGCCGTGGACTGGCCGTTCTTGAAAAAGGTCATAAACTGTATAAATGATGGTTTTGACATCTTGACCAAATGTTCGCAACTGGATTCGTTTAGAAGGAGAATATGCTGGATTATGGATTATATATCCCCCTTGAATGACGACGACGATGATAAAACAGACGACGTGTGGGGTTTTGGAGGGGGGTCTGATGGCTCAGGGGCTACTCTCTTCTAAGAGGGCGGTGTGTCGTGACGTAGTGAAGAGATAGGATAAAAGGCGCAACAATTCATTCATGGTTTAAAATTAAAGAGAATGTCTTACCCGAAAGCTGCAGACGTCGACAGGCTCTACAGGCCTCTTCAAACCCGGGATCACCCCTGGTTCTATTCCCCAGATTTTGTATACACTCCGGAACCCTGCGGTTACCCTCCAAGACCTCAGACCCCGGTCCCTCAGGACGAAACAACATGCGAAGCGATGGATGTCCAAATGAGTCTTGGGGATCCCCAGCCTCTGGAGCTCATGGAGGGCCTCGATTTTGCCGAACTGTCTACCGTCTGTGCGTCTCAGGAGGGGGTCAGTCCAATGGATGTAGAAACACCCCACAAACCACCAGGCGACCCAATGAGCATCGGACTGTCCCGGGGGCGTGATGAAGATGCAGGATTTATGCCTGGGGTATGTGACCAAGTAAGCAGAGTGGTTAAAAGCACCCTGGTGTATATTCTGAGTGCTCTCATCGACCGAGCTCTGAAAGAAGTCTGTCGGGGGTGTGAAGTGAATCACCCCAGTCAGTTGAGACACAGTTGTTTGTTTGAACCAGACCGTTACTATTTCCTGTTCTATTTCAACGTGTTTTACAGAAGACTGAACAAACCGTGGCTGAAACCGGCACTAATCAAGGCGCTGTCTTACTCCCACATACATGTCACTGCGGGACAAGTCCAGAAAATCATAGATGAGATTTTGCTGGAGCTGAAAAAGGAGCCGTTTATAATAGAGAAACTTGGTCAGCTGCTCAATGACCTGGATGAGCCGAGTAGAAAAAACGCTGGCAAGCTAAAAGCTTATTTCTTCTGTAAAGAAGTTAAAGCTGGGGGCAGCGACGAAGAATTCGACATCTACGCCACTGATTCAGACTCTGACCTGAACTAAGGGACTTTGAACATGGGGAATGTTCTGGACTGCTTCTGCAACTGGTTCTGTCATCAACACTCTGCAGCTAACCTGAGAGCGCTATTACACCATGTGCTTGACAGAAAAGTAGCCAATGCGAGCCTTTTCTCTACAGATTTAACCATCGATGAGGATCAACTTTCAAACCTGGAAAAGTTAATGGCTGCTGTAACAAAGACCGGGGGGTACGAACACTGGGATGAAGTGCTCAAGGGGGCCAAGAATGATATTAGGCCATTTCATCAACATCTGTATGACCTTTTACTGAGCATGTTTAATACCCCTCTGTTTACTTTTAAAATAGGTCATATTGTTGTTTTATTTACATATGTAACTGAGGTGTGTGCCTACAAGATAAAGAAACAGGTATTTGTTGATATAGATCAAGTAACCAATCATCTGATTTATTTTTGTCTGGACCGTAGAAAAAATTGTTGTGTATGTTATACTTTTCTCAAATGTCTAAAAAGGTGTATCTGCTCTCCTGAAGTTAAATAAAAAACCTTGTATAAAAACTTTGCACATAGTGTGGGTCTGTGTGGTTATTTGACAGAATGACTCGGCAAGCTCCCCAAATGCAGGAACTATACTACAACCCAGCCAAGATTGGGGGTTTGGCGGGTAAGAAGGGTTTTCAAAGAGGACTCGCTGAGGCCGGAGTGAAGGTTAATGATGTGGTTGTTTCAGAATGGTTACGGGAACAAGACGCCTATACCTTACATAAACCTCTCAGGATTAACTTTAAAAGAAACCGCGTATATGCAACTGACATAGACTCACAATGGCAAATGGATCTAGTCGATATGTCAAATTTATCAAAACATAACAATGGTCACAAATTTATGTTGATGTGTATCGATGTGTTATCAAAATATGCCTGGGCTCGCATTCTACATAATAAAACAGGTCGGGCGGTGACAAGGGCCTTTGAGGATATATTGTCCCAGGGTCGATGTCCTAAAAAACTGCAGACTGATAAAGTTAAAGAGTTTCTCAACAGAGAATTTCAGAATCTACTGAAGAGACACAAAATACATCATTTCACCACCGGTAATGAGTTTAAGGCCTCGGTAGTGGAGAGGTTTAACCGCACCATAAAGACCAAAATGTGGAGATATTTTACAGCGGTCAACACGTTCAAGTATTTTGATAAAGTTCAGGATTTTATCGATGCTTACAACCAAGGGTATCACACCAGTATTAAAATGAAGCCTATAGATGTTGATCAAAGTAATTCTTTTAAGGTCTATAAAAAATTATACGGACCATTTATTAAGAAGGGAAAAATTACTTATAAGTTCAACATCGGTGATGTGGTTCGCGTTTCAAAGCTAAGGAGTACTTTTGCCAAAGGTTATGAACAAACATTTTCTGACGAATATTTTACAGTTACCGAACAGTTGGCTAGAGATCCCCCCGTGTACCGGTTAAAAGACTATGACGGGGAGGATATAGAAGGAACGTTTTACGAATTCGAGTTACAAAAAGTTATTGTGGGTAAAGACAGTGTATACAGAGTTGAAAAGATATTAGCTGAAAAAACCCAGAACCAGAAAAAATATGTGTTGGTGAAATGGCTTGGATGGCCTGAAAAGTTCAATAGTTGGGTCCCGGAACAACAGGTTTGCGATATTCAATCCTTATTACAACATGCCCGCGGGTGTGTTGGGGGCATTACTTTCGATACTCAAGATGGAATCAGGAGGCTTCTACGTGACTCTACCCAGTAACGCCTCTCTCGATATATACCCTAAAAATGAAATATCCAGTTACACGGTACAATTTGGAAAATCTATAGATCTAAGGGGGTCGTGGGAAGTGGGGTTAGCGGAAATACAGTATCCTTACACTTGGGCTGTTTTACAAGATAAGGATGCCACCATTTTTGATGATGTTAAAAAGAGTCAATGGACATTCACGATACAAGGAGGTTATTATGACAATGTGGATAAAATATTAGATGAGATGCATAAACAGTTCTCAGAAGGCACCCCCAACATCAAGCTATATTACAACCCTATTAAAAACAGAGTGTACAAGGTGTCAAAACCAGGTATTAGCATTCAAACCAGCGGCCAACTGGGGCGTATATTAGGGTTCTATTCTGACACAGAGAGCAGGTTCTCAGAAGTGGTGGCCCCCTTCCCGGCTGACATCAGGGGCGGCTTTTACACTCTTTATGTGTATACGGATATCATAACACACCAGAGGGTCGGGGATAGTTATGTCCCCCTTTTGAGAAATGTACTTATTAAAGGTAAAAGCAATGACATGGTCACAATTACTTATGACAAGCCACACTACGTACCAGTCTCAAAGACCCACTTTGACAACATCACGATCGAAGTAAAATCGGATCAGAATATCAACGTACCCTTCCGCTTCGGTAAAGTTATTGTCAAACTACATTTTCGACCCCTGAAACAGTGTGTACATTATTAAAATGGCTACCTCGAGGGGTTATGTAGATCCTAGCACCTATGTGGATTGTTACAAGATGCAAGCCGGGAACGGCTTGCCCGGTTTTGTAGGAGCCCCCACAATGTATGGCGCCGGTCTAGGAGGACTCTTTCGTGGTCTCTTTAGAATGGCCGTACCCCTGCTTAAGAGAGGCTTTGCTATAGCCAGACCCCACTTGAAATCAGCGGCTAAAAATATTGTTAGTGACGTGTTCACCAATGTTATGAACCGGGCAGCTAGCCATGAGCATCAGGAGGGTTCGGGTCTCATGGTAATGGCGAGGAGGGGGGGTAAAAGAAGAAACAGCATGTGTCCACCAGGGCGACGAAGATCCGTGGCTAACAAAAAATGAAGAATCTCTCATTCTCCAACATATCGTGGAACATGTCTTTTGTCCACAGTCTATCGGAAGAATGCGTCAAATCAGAACTGGATCTGTTTACAGTTCCATACACTCAAACGAGTATAGATAAGAGCATATATGTAGAGATTCCCCCTCTTTCCGCAATTTCAGACACGGCCCCTCTGGAGTTTTTTATAGCTGGCAATGGCGAGGATTATATTGATTTGAATAACACATTTATTTTAATGAACTGTAAAGTGACTGATGAGGATGGCGATGCAATCGAGAAGACGGCCAACGCTGGGGTCATCAATTACCCGGTGGCCACCATGTTTTCACAGGTGGATGTGACCCTGGGAGATCGGCTCATTAGTCAAAGCAGCAATACTTACCCCTATAGAGCCATGATGGAGTGTATCCTTAATTATAGTGAGGAGACCCTAAGCAAACAGTTCAGCCCCGGCCTTTTCTTCTAAGACACCCCGGAAGCTATAGACGACAAGGATCCAGAGGGACTCAATAAGGGTTTGCAAAAAAGAACGGCCTTTTCAACAGAAGGGAGGACCTTTGAGCTAATGGGACATATCCATGCAGACATATTTTTCCAAGAAAAACTCATGCTCAACGGGGTAGACATTAAAATTAAAATGATCCGTAGTAAAAGTGCTTTTTGTCTGATGACCCCTGATACTGAAAAATATAAACTGACCATATTATCGGCCTCGCTGTTTGTGAAAAAAGTGTCCGTCTCCCCGGCGGTTAAACTAGGACACGCGCAGGCGTTAATGACGGCAAACGCCAAGTACCCGATCGAAAGAGTCTATATGAAAGTCCACAGTATCCCCGCAGGGACACGGGTGATGAACCAGGAAAATCTGTATCTAGGACAGCTCCCAAAACAGGTTATTATAGGTCTCGTGGATAAGGATGCATTTACCGGGGTTTACAACAAGAACCCCTTTAACTTTAAACATTATAACGCGGAATTTATAGCATTGTACGTCGATGGTGTGCAGGTTCCATCCAGACCTTTTCAACCTGACTTTGAAAACGGCAACACGGTTCGTGAATATTACAGTCTAGTACTGGCTACGGGTCGCCATCTCAAGGATCAACCTCTGCTGATCGATCGCCGGGAATACTGCAGCGGTTACACCCTGTACGGTTTCAACCTGACCCCTGACGAAGAGTGTGGACAACATTTTTCACTGATGAAGACGGGCAATATGCGTTTGGAGATGTGTTTCAAGCAGCCTCTACCACACACTGTAAATGTGGTCGTGTATGCTGTGTTTGACAACATTATTGAGGTGAATCAGAGGAGAAACGTTCTGTATGATTATTATTAAAATGAACACCAGAGAGCTCAACCACATCATGAATGCCCTGGCCGGCTCACGGAAACTGTTTCAAGGAGTCTACACCTGCGACCAGCTGCCTAAATTTAAGATCAAGAATTTACCTGCAATGTACATAATCAACACACACCCTAAAAATATGCCCGGAGAACATTGGCTGGCTATTTATCTAAGGGAGGACCACCGTGGTGAATTTTTTGATTCCTATGGAAACCCCCCGGATTTCAGACCTTTCCCTCGGAAGATCAATAACTTTCTGCTCAACAACTGTCAAGAAACCATTTACAGCGGTCTTCAAGTACAAAGTCTTCAGACCTTCACTTGTGGTCAACACTGTGTTTTTCTTATATCATAGATCTAAAGGAAGGTCATACCCTGATATTATGGCCTTGTACAGTGAGGATTTAGACCAAAATGATAAAAAAGTGGCAGAGTTTGTCAGGACACTGTGGACCCCCCCTTATAACACAATGACTTACGACCCTAGCCAGCCATGTATACAGATGGGGTGTTCTTGTGAGGATTTTAAAAGATGTCATGCGTGTTAAGGTGAAAAAATAATGAAAACAGCCATTGAATCATTAGTTTTGTTTTTATTCAACACAATTCTTATACAAAGCAGGGGTTATGTTATAAATAAATGTACAACATTTGAAAAAAAAAAATAAAAATAAAAAATTGTTTGTCGGGTCATTATTTACAGGGGAGACAAATAAAAACATGAGATTAATAAGCTTCCCAACGATGGATAGATCCTGAGGATGGTCGCTCAGCTCGGTCAGAGTAATGAGATATCGGAGTCAGATCAGTCTCCACCTCTTTACACAGACGGATTTTTTGTCGCGTTTCCTGGTTAGGAACTGTTGATTGGGGCATGTTCAGACAGGCCATCGCCTGTAGGAAAGCATTCCAGCCTACAGGTCGGCGACTATCGGGTACCTTATTAGTGCTAGTGACACTCTTCAACAAATCAAACATGTGTGAACCTTTGATCAGTTGTCCTTTAAAAACAAATTCACCCTGTTCATTCCAAGCCGTTACCCGCGGTTTCTGAACCATTTTGTGCACGATATATTCTGCATGTCTTTTGCTTCTGGCCGGCATGTTTCTCAAAACATCCGTTACAACATCTCCCTCTGAACTCTCAACAGGTTCGGTCACCGCAACATCTTTATCAACCGTACCCCCCGCATCAGCCCCAGAACCATTTTCTTGAGAGGCCATGGTTAAAGTTAAAATGTTTTGATCTTTTTCACCCTGTCTAACCAGACGTAGAGGTAGCGCTGTAACGTGTTGCTATACAACTGGGCTTTGGAATACTGATTTAAATCGGCCCTGGCCAGTATAGCTTTCATTTCAGAGTCCAGGTTGTTTTCGGCCGTTTGTCTAATGGGCTCTGGCCCGACAACATTTTTTCTCAGTTTCTCAAGCTGCTCCTGAGGGATCAAAAACATTTTCTGAGCATATTCCATTATTAACCCACTCTGGAAGCTAGAAGACTGGTTAGGAAAGGCACGGCTATGCTCAACAGCGGTCCTATAAAACCCCCGGTTTGATTAATCTTCTTTCTTTTTCCTTTAATAGAATACTTCTTATTAGCGATGATCTTGATAACCGCTTTTTGTTTTTTGAGTTTAGAATGTTGAGAAGGGGTTAGGGGTATATTACCGCGTAAGATGTTAAAAGCTATTTCACACAGGGTCTCGATCAAATCCGAGGGGGCCCCTGCCAGCACAGCTTTCCTATGGCGTGGGCTCCCCTCAAATAACATTTGCAAAAGCGGCAGATTTCTTTTAATCCGAACAGACATTCTTATTTATTTCCTTTTCTTTAGCACATACACTGCCAGCCAATCGGGCGGGCACAAACCTGTTCTGAGGTGAAAGTCTTCTGGGGTTTGTGCTTTTAAGTCCGCAATCAAGTACCCGTAGGGTTTTTTGGTGGCATCCTCAAATGCCTCCAAAAAGAACTTGGTCTGGTTAGGGTACATTTGACGAGCCAAGACGGTGACCTGTAGTTTATCTCTGGGGTTTTTAAAAATAATTATATAATTGGCATTTAAATTAATAGTGCGGCTTTTTTTACCTTGAAAATATAGATTTTGAACTAAATAAATGAAAGCTTTTTCCACTTCACTGTTGTCACCGGCCTGCTCCATCAGGTCATCAAGGATCACTAGATTAGTTTGACCGGGTGGGAACAAGTCATCGTCACACAACGAGGCGGGGAGACCTTGCACAAATTTCAGATTATTTTTTTTCGAAGCCAAATCATCGTAGAGAGGTTGCCAGCAAGAGTAACACCACACTATGTTGTCAAGAGCTTGGGACACGGTTGCGTCCACATCTTCTATGATGTTCTTTATAAGATAGCTCTTACCCGAATTGGAGGGACCGGCTATAATACAGGAGAAAGGGTGTTGAAGTCTGTTATCAAAACCACCGCTAATATCCATAAGGCAGAGTGGTATAATCAGTCTTCAACACTCTTTTATTGTACACCACCCTGAACCGTTTGTTTAGTGATCTATTTTCCAACGTGTACTCCTTTTTATTGCGATAGATCTGATTTCCGGCTGTAATAATCTCGCGAGGAGGCGTGTCTTTCTCGGTTACAAAACTTTGTACCAGGGTCGTCAGACTATGTGGTCCTGAGGATCTAGCTCGCTCGTTAACTCCCCAAGGTAGTCCCCGAGGGGAGGGACCCAATCCCCTGGCCTGGTGACAAAGATTACAGAGTCAGTATCATGATAGAGCGTGCGTTCCTGCAACTGATCACAGTTCAAGCCAGGCGTAAGCCGTGGTAAAAACCGCTATGAAAACATTAACGTTCCCCTGTTTGGTGGGGAAATCTTTAGGGGCCCTCCACTGGACCTGTGCCACGTGGTCATTTAAGAATTGAAAGTGTGATACTGCATGTTGTTTGGAAAACATAAATTCTATAAACTGTTCAGGGGTTTTAATCAAGGTTGTGTTTAGACGGTTATTTCTTTCCCCAAACTTACCCCACAGACTGTTTAAAATCAGTTTGGACATTTGTCTCTTGGCGGGGTTTACAGCTATGTTCCCTGGCTCTAGACGGATCCCTTCCTTTTCAAAATATTGCTGAACGTATCGCTCTTTGGCCGCGGAGTCAACACACCATGAGGGATAGCCCGATGCCTCCTGTTTCCCTTTCAGATGGGTCATAATGTAATCAGCAAAAAGAGTATCAGATTTTTCAGAAAAATGCCAAACCTCATACACCTTACCGACTCTGTAACCTTTCTCCACCGCCTTGTCAAGCTCAATGCTACACCAGACACCCGTCAGCGCTCTCTCTTCATCACTGTGCAGACAAGAGGTATTTTGATTTTCAGTTTCCACACACGTTCTACACAGAGGGAACATCAATTTTCCCGAACACCTGTAAGGCAACACGGGTAAGAACAGCTCGCGAGGAGGGTACATGGTGACTTTGATCAAACCAAAGTACTGTCCGATTTCGAGAAAGTCACGATAAACAATGGTTGGATGCCCCACCGGGTACATTTTGGTCTTGTTGACATAAGGGTACAGACTGGTGAAATCATAGTAATCTACTCTCTCACCCTCCTTTACCTCATGATGTAAACAGAGGGCTTTGGTACGACCCCCAAATAACGCATCCCGGGGCTCTAGACGTTCAGGAAAGTCCAGGGTTTCCATAAACCGTTGTACCCCCGCATCCTGTTGCTTCAGGGTCGTCCACTCGTGTTCCCAAATCACCAGCACGTTCAAACCATAGGTGTTTTTTAAAGTTTCAATTCGTTCCTGGAAATCATAGTACATATCACCGCAGAGTTTTTGTGTTACGGGGTTAAAGGTGTTTGGGTCGAAGCACTGAGGACAGCCATGGTAAATACAACCAGCAAACTCATAAGCGGTACGCCGCCCGGACACGTCGCTAAAACCGTCTAAGTAGTAAGGCCCCATTTTGACTTCCCCTTGATTTAAAGCATGTCTGATGAAGATGTTATCCCGGGCACTCAGATATTCCAGCCACTGTATGGAGACAGTCGAAAAGTTATTTTGTCTAGCACGATAGTTGTCAGAAGTGGTGACCGCAATAGTGTTTTTCTGCAAGAAATTGGACCGATACATTTTCATGCAGAGAGACGCTATGGTCACACTTTGCAAAGGGTCGAGACCCGATGTGTTGATAACCTCGGCGCGGAAACGCACACAGGCTTCTTTAAGGATCACCACATCATTTTTACAATAAGCGGCCATCTCTTCTCGGAAATCAAAAACACCTCCCTTAACCGTATTGTACCATTTAAAGAATTCCTCCCTCTCATGAGACATCATAGTATCAACCCCATAATAAGAGGCGGGTGGGTAGGACCCTCGATAATTTTGAGTGTCCTTAGTATTAAAAAAATGGCAGAACCAACCTTTCTTCTGAGCCTCAAAACCCAGAGCTTTAGGCAAAGCGCTCAATTTCATGGGGAGGAAATTTAACGAGTCTATGTAACGTTGGTTGAAAGCTTCGTCGGTGAAACACATGATCTTGCTACCCTGAGCTATTATTTTTGGGGTCACCCCATTTTCCACCAGATACTTCATCAAAATGTAAGAATCATAACCCTTAGCATTGTGGGCAATAAATGTGTAATTGAGGTATTTTGGACCGCGATACCGCGTAAAGAAATCCCTGACACAACTCTCACCGCTAGCTGACCACTCACGATCCAACATATCAATACAGTGTATATAATTAGTAACGTGGACCCCGTTTTCTTGCTGACATTCAAAATCAAAAAAGACATACCGGTTGTGCGGCGGCTCCTTTTTAACCGGCTGAATAAAGCACTGGTGCTTGGACCCCGGGGTTAAATCATTACATCATAAGCATTACAGATCCTGCATCTCAGCTCCAGACATTTGTGTGGTTTAGCCTCATGAAAACGGTACTGGAGGCAACACTGCGGGCAATATTTAGTTTGATCACAATAACTCCGATTTTTAACCCCCTCAGCAGCTGCCCTCTGTACCTTATGCTCGGAAAAACAGAACGCCGAGAGACAAATCCTTAAGCAATCTTTACAGCGGATGGTGGGTGCCAAACCCTTACGACATTGCGGATTGAAACAGACGTTACAGTAACCGTCACAGCGGTGCTTAAGCTTATCATTGAAGGCCTTATAACACCAAGGACAAACATACGAACAACCCAAAAAAGCCGTCAAACTCTTTATTCCAAAGTAATGACTATCACTTAGGAAGAGAAACAGTGTCTGTGTATGGGTTTCAGGATGTGTCTGAAATTTCACAAATACTTCCTTTACCTCACAACGGTACCACACAACAATTTTTAAAGACAACAACTCCTCAAACTTGGTAATGTCTGAAAAGGCAACCATCTGTTGAGAGTTTAAGCCGGCCCTCTGATGAAGCATTAAAGCCTCTTGCAGAGCTTGGGGTTCAGGCATGTCGGGGGTGAGTAGTTTTATTAAACTGTAAGCAAAACAGAGCTTATTGTCCCCACTGGAACTCACCACTAATTGCCTGAGCTTGGTCCTAATTATGTCGTTCTTCAAGCATTTCGACAGTCTTCTAAGCGCCCCACGCTCAGGGTTATGAACCACATTCATTACCAGAGACAGACTTTCATCAGCTAAGATGGCTGCGTTACTTTGCAATAACGCTTCGATTTTAGCCAGAAATTCATCAACATCTAAATTATCTCCACTCAGCATTACAGATAGGTTGCTAAACAAATCATCCCCTCTGAGTTCTAACTGTACAACATCTCGAGGTCTGACCCTTTCAGCAACCTGTTCAAACATGTTTTGCAAGGCCTCGTGTATGTTGACAAATATTTCTGCATAATTGTCACAATTTAAAAGTTCTGCAAAATTAAAACGCTGAATCATTTCAAAATTGTTATAGGCCGGTCTATCTATAATCACGGGATCACTGGTACTCTTGGACACATCATCATTTTGAACAAAGCCTTCACCCCCTACATTCTCACAGAGCATGTCCTCCACAGCCTTATCACTCTCAGAACCCTCCACATTCCGAACACCCCCACTGCTGACATCTACAAAAACCCTTTTTGAGGAGGCTCATTTAAAGCCTGTAAAAGTCCTTCAAAGATATCCAACCGGTTAATGTCAAGACCCTCCTCTATAGTGACGGCTGCTTCTGCCGCCATCCTGTGTTTTAATTGTCTCAAATTGTCTCATTTATAATAGGGGCAGAATTTGGTCGGGGTAGCTCCTCCAAAGCCTCCACCATTTCAAACAAATCGGGGTGAACTAGGGGGTGAACCTCTATAAGCGCTACCGGTGGGAGGTGGTTATTTAGATCATTGACCATCTGTAACAGGTCGGGGTTCACCGGTAAGTCTGTTAATTCACATTCTATAAGTGGTAATTGGGGGTTATTTAAATAATTTATCGTTTGTAATAGTAATGTAATGGGACATCAGAGGAGTTCACAACAGGGCCGGGGATGTTCTCTCGGGAAGGTCTTTTTGGGGCCCTAGCTTGTTCATAATCCTTTAGTTTGTGAGTTCTTTTACCAAGTCCGGACATTTTTTTATTTATTTTTTATTTTTCCAACAACCCACAATAGTAAGGCGTTTTGTGTCTATTAAAACATTAAATACGGTACAATTCGTTAGTAAGGGTATTAATAAGGGTGTTTTGGCTCTCTATCACAAGGTTTTGCCCCACTAACACAAGTCTTTGATTTTGTAACAAAGTATGTAGCAACTCATGCCGACCTTCAGGAAGTAGCTCTGGGGGCTGGTGGCCTGGCTCAGCTTCAAAGGATGGTCGCTCCGGTAAATCTCGGTCGAAGGAGGCAGGGAGCGAGCGTATACTCACGGACGGAGACCAAGAAGGCCTTTGCGGTGACACCCTGTTCCGCGTTTCTGTAGCCAAGAAACGGGTCTGGGGGGACGATGTTGAAACCAGTCCGTCGTTGGGTGGTGTGTCAGCCCTGACTAACGGCGACCCCTGAGGTTGTTGGTTGCCTGTATTTGTTCCGCCCGACAATGCGGCGTGCTGAATCTGGGGTGTTGAATTACCCCCAGAAGGCTGTGGCCTGAGTAGATGTTGGGGGGTCTCCAAGACCACCGTGGGGGATCCTCTCGGTGATCTCACCGGGGAAGATGTTTGATCCCACTTAGACGGGGTAATTGTCCTCAATAGCTCATCCACAGAATGACTATCCCAAGAGTCTTGGGAAGAATAAAAATATACATTACATTTACATCTTTAAACGGCGACAGAAATCAAACTTAAAACAACATGTCCAGGACATTCAAAACCTTTAGCTTTTTTAGACCTTTGAAAATAGCCTTAGACATTCACTACAACGCCTTATTATTTACAGACAATATATTTATTAGGACTTGATAATAAATGTAAAACAGAGAAGCCGCTGTAAATAAACTGTTTCTTAAATGTTTCTTTAAAAACTGTAATATTGTTAATAAAACACTTTTATACACACACACACACAACATTTCATTTTTAAACGAACCTTCCAAGTGTAAACGCTTCCTGATCCCGGGACTTCCTGTTTCACAAACGTTTTCACGATCTGTTTAAATATTAAATACAATGAACACCTTCAAGCCTTTTCCTACAACCACTTTAAAACAGAAGTATAATAGCGGGAGATAAGCCAAACAACTTACTAAACCCTTTCGGACGGTTTTACTTCCTAACCAGACGGTACGGCAATCGGTCATTTCTAAACACGTTCCCCAGAAACAAGCCTAGACCTGTCCGGACTTCTAAAGATCTTTCCCAGAACCCCCCGCCCTACAGGAAACGGGCACCCATCGCTTAAATATTAGCCCTCAACGGGCAAACAAAGCCCTTTTAAAAACATTAAAGTTTGAAAGATCTTACTTACCTCCACAGAATAATCGTTTCTTATGTTTTTCGGCTGGTTTAGCTTTTTGCACCGCTGTGAAGGTAAGAGACATGTTTAACCTTTAACCACACCGCTTTATAAAAAGCTTTAACCTCTTACAGGCTGCAGATATATACTCACAGCTATCAGATACCGGGGCTGACGGCCTTTCAGATTCTTGAAAGGTTACGGTTCTCGAAGGTAAAACGAAACAAGCCCTCGATGTGGAAGGCCTCTCGTTGTCTCGAACCACGTTTCTTAATACTGTTAGAAAGGATAATTTTTTAAAATTAACAAAACTGGCCTCAAACATCTTACAGAAACGTTATACAAACAAACAGGGGTTTAGTTCTTACCCGGTCGGCAGACCGTCCCTGTCTAGGGACAACCACTTCTCTTGGGTGATCCTCGGAGACATTAATCACAGGCCTTTCGATAGTTTCTGTGTAATTAAAGAGACCGGCATTAATATATATTAAAACGTTTTCATAACTCTAATGAGCCACTTCAAAACCACACACACCCATACATAAGAACCCATGAGCGCAAACACAAAAATCTTACCGTCGTTGTTCCAGATGATCTCCTCAGCGTTGGGAATTAACTCCTGTTGACTGGCTGAAAAATAATTTTACAGAACTTAAAACAGATGTTATAGCCTTATTTACAATACATGCACACAACACGCTCTGAGTCAATGAAAATAATCTGAAGACTTACCTAAAAACTCGTTTAAATCGAAGTCGCTAATGTTGTTTCCGGACATTGTTGATCTTTAGTCTTAAATCGAAAGGTCAGTATGAGTCTGTCGAGCTGAAGACCAGACCTTCATACTTATACTGATGGCCACATGCCGGATCTGCTTGTAAGGCATTGTTCTGGTCTGGCCTTTGTGCCGCCATGTTACCAATTAACATATCAAAACCAACCAATAAAATGACACTGCATCAGATTTCAAATAGAAACCAAGATGGAGATGATCTCTCTCCTCTCTACTCTAAACTTTTATTAGAACCTTTTGGTCTCTCAAAAAAACATTTTTAAGCATCAAGACCTATAGTCAACAACCACTAAGAATATTTCAGGCCTTTATAAGCGCTAAAAAACAACCTGAGCCAAGAAAATAACTATAAAGATCTAAAATAACTAGCACTTTTACAGTGATTTTTTTTTTTTTTAATAGCGATGCTTTGTTTGGTATTAAACAAGTCACAAACTACTCAGAACAGCGTTTATCCCCGCAAAAGAGATATTTGGGGTTATTTTACAAAGCTTATAAATTATATAGTTTAAAAGTATTCTGAATGTTTTGATACCACACGCCATACCTACGGTTGTCTGAGCCCACCCCCGACCCCCATGGTGTGAGTGATTTAGCCTTGAGTGTTGTGATCTATTTAGCATTGAGTGATCAGTTGTTTTTATTTTTTAAATGATTCCTTATCATCAGGGATTGAGACTGCTAAAATACCTTAAAAGCATATCCTTATCTTAAGTCTAACTCTTATGAGCTTTAAGACCCTAGAATGTATTTAAGTAAAACGAATGAACACATTATGTGAGAGACAAAATATAACCACAGCTTTTTTTTTTTTTTTTTTTTTTTTACAAAAACAGTTAACCTATACACACAAACACCCACACACACACCCTCTTTTTTAATTTTATTTTTAATTAAATTTGAGGGGAGAGACAGAGCCATATACATTGTGGATAACATAAGTACCCTATGCAAAACAGGCATTGTTAGGACCTGGGACCATTACAGACAACAGAACTTGTTGATCTTATAACGGTTTAGATTTACCTAAAATCACGCCCCCCAATTATGACGTAGGAATATTAATAAGCTTAGGGCATACGTCATAACAAAATAGGCCGCGCCCAAAAAACCCTACTATCTACTGACTTATCATGCTATAAACCTTTTTGACTAGAGCAAATATGTATTATTAATTCATTACAAAGCATTGGCTTTGTTATCACATGCAATTATAGAACTAGTTTTTCACACTATTCCTATAGTAGCATTATTCAGTGTGTACCCACTTACAATTACATTGAAACATTACATATTATTTCACATTTCAGTCATATAGCCAAACTGCACAATTCTTTAAATCCAGTAGTCACTCTGTTAAACTATAGAAAGGATAGTTAATGAAATACCCATAGTCCCGCCAGACTCTGTATCCTTCAGTTGCGCTTAGATTTAAAAGAGGTTGGAGTTGTATGAGTGTCATCCTCACTCCACCATCCCACTGTTTGCCACCAGAGGTCGTCATCTCCTGAATTCTATCCTGTCCTTCCCATTCACCAGTTTCACTTATTCCATTAACTTTCCACACCACCATGTGCACATGCAGTGTTCAGCTTCCACCCTCATTGGCTCTGCACCTCACATTCCTGTTCCCTGCTTCACTCTGCTCTCTATTTAAACCCCTCTCTCCCTGTATTCAATGCTAAGTCTTGCTCTTCCCTGTGTTGATAGTTCTAAGCATTCTTCCCAGTATTGACCTGTACCTTGTTTATGACTTTTGGCTTGCCCCCTATGCCTGCCGGGATCGGCTTCGGCTTCCCCACAACCCTCGCCAGGATAAGCGATTTCGAAGATGGATAGATGTATTGTCTTTTTCTGAGATTTCTACAGGCCTTTCTCCAATTTTCCTGAAAGATAAAATTGTTATTTGAATTAATCGTTGATGCTCTGTCCATCTATTCTTGGGCATCGCCACCCTCCTGTTGGAATCAGCAGAGTTAGTTTCATTACTTTTACAATAGTATGGTATGCATAGTATGCTTCCACCATCCTCTTCCCTCCTGTCCATCCACACAGACACTGGTATCAGTGGCCATGAGGACGGTATCTGGGCCGCACCACTAATAGCGGAGGCCAATGCGAGAGGGGAGAATATGCACTTTGATGTGTCATGGCATGTGGGTAGGGTACCTGTGGGAGATATGTGAGAAAGATTCATTGTTGCAGGCTCCTGTGAAGACAGATAATAGTAGTTATTTTTCTATTAGTCTGTATCAGCATCAATATTATTAGCATTAGTAATGTAACTATTCTCAATTTCCCAGGACATTACTATTTGTTGCTCTGTTCTCTGATCTCTCTCTCTGTCTTTTAAACTTTTTTTTTTGTGAGAGAGCTCATGCCACAGACAATTTCACACCCCTACTCCCTCCCTCCTTCCTGGTGGGTGGATCTCTTCCTAATTGATATGTTATTTCTGTTTGTAAAAGGACTATTTTCAAACAGTTTCATGACTTAAACATGCCAAGACGATGTCTCATTTATTTATTTATTTATTTATTTTACATAAGTAAATTGCTTATTTTCCCTCATATTCCATTCAATCTCCATCAGAAACTCTCGTGCTGAAAGAGGCAGCACATTTGTCTCACACATAAGAAACTGTCGTTTCTCAGCCTCTTAAGCCTTTTCAACTCTCAAACCCTCTTAAAATGCGTGGTTAACATTGCTTTGTCATCCCAACAGCTGTTCTATCTCCTATTTCTAATTTCTTAGATTAGAAATATATTCAGGTTTTTTATCAATATGTATTATTTATATGTATACATATGTCACTCAATTATTTTAGCTAATGAATTAAAATATTTACTTAACAAACTAAGCCTTTTCATTGATCTCAATAATGATTACCAGGTACCTCCGGAAAACAAGTAAAAAAAAAATGTGTCCAGTCAATGATTTCCCCAATGAAGAGCCTGCATGGGCACTAAGACCGTGTCTGCCTGTGCGGCTCATAGGTCTTTATTGTGTCTGCTTCCTCCTATTGAAGTCCAATCTACACCGGTACAGATTCAGAAGAAATGTTCCCAAAGCCAGATTGAACTGATCAATAGTTTATTTCACCTACTCGATCGATTTCTGGGGATTTCAAAACTCTTCATTGTGGAACTTATAGCTACCAAATGACCACATTTTTAATTTCCTGAAGCACCTGGTTATCTAGTTATCCATATCTAGGAAACCTTCACTGAATTATTTGCAGTTTCCTCAGATTCCTATTTCTAAAATTTGCTCTAATTCAGTTTTCAATATTGTATTTTTTATTTCTGCTTTGTAAAACCTGTTCTTCTAGTATTTTTTTTATTTTTCCTTTAAATTATTCTTATGCTTCTATAGAATCCTTAAAATTCTTACCCTTTCCCTACTTCACTCATCTAATTTTAACTTTTATTTCAGGTATTTTATGCTAGGCACCAATAACCAAACATTTTCTGAAAGTAAGACTATAATATGTCACTATACTGTTTGCATTCTCCTGCCTGGATTTTACATCAGGCTGTCTGTCTCATATTTCCTGTTTTCACAGGCTGTCAGGGCTGCACCAGTCTTTCTGCTCGGTGCTGCTCATGTGGATTCCAGCCTTTTGTTTCCTTTAATTTGACTTTACAGCATTTTTTCATAATATGGGTTTTAACAAACAAATCCTTGTCCTTCTGAGTCTTAGAGGACAGTATGACTATTTATTATTATTATTATTATTGTTATTAATCGATTGATGTATTGTTTATTTTGTATTACTTTAACATTATTCTTATAATATAACATATTCTTTCTTACTTATTTTTGAAGCCTTATGCACTCTGTATACAGTTAAATGTTTAGATCCTCATGAATCTGTTGTTAAAACATCAATAGCTGTATTATTTTAAAATATAATCCTGAAATTATTGGTTCATTTCTTTCTTAGTCTTATTCTGGGCTATGCACAATATTAAAAATACAATGCATACAAAACATAGACATTTGCCTTACCTAACCTTTAGACTATACATATACATAAACACACAAAGCACATGCACATTGATATCCAAGGATAATTCAGATATCAGATTTGTGGCATGTTTTATTGACCCTGCATTGTCTCAAACAGCCCTTATCATTTATTTATTTATTATGTCATTTATTTATTTATGAAGCTTCTTATTATTTAGAATAAAAAGTAGAATAATCTCAATTATTTCACTACTTCTGTGTTTTCTTGATCCATAGTGATCAATTTCTTCTCTAAATTCTTATTATTCAGACAAAGAATCATGGAAACTTTGTCGGTTTTTATCTTGTTTTCCAATGGAAGGGACCGGTCCCGTCACGTCCAACCTGTAGAACCGGACAGATTTAAGCGGCAAAGCCCAAGCTACAGCCACACAAATGTCTGCCAAGGGTGCACTTTGGAAAAGGGCCCATGATGTGGCAACACCTCGAGTTGAGTGGGCCACCAGGTGTTCAGGCACCAGAGTCCCAATGGACTCATAGGCCATGGTAATCGTGTCCACAATCCAATGTGAGAGGTGCTGAAAGCTTGGCCCTGTGTCCGCGTTCCATAAGACACAAACAGTTGGTCAGAGCGCCATCAATCTGGACATAACGTGGAGATAGCCACCAGATACACTTTGAGCATGTGTGGGGACTTGTCCTGGTCCAACAGCTCTTGTGAAAATTGTAATATAACCCCGATGGGGCTATTAACTGGGTCATGACCCCCGTCTTGGCACAAGGTGTGAAACGTCCGCCAACAGCCTCGTAGAGGAAGCTCTCACCAACTGAATAGTGGCTACTACCACATCAGACAGACCCCAGGATATCAAGCGATACCACCTCTTTGGACGGATACTCCCCCTGCTGGAGCCCGAGTCCAAGTGTTTAACCCTTTTACTGATAAATACTTGTACTTATAAACAATTGTAATTGCTTTTAATTAAGTTAATTGTTTAAATGCACTTGTTTTTTGTTTTGGTTGATTGGTGGTTTTGTTTTGTTCTTTTGTCTAATACATTGACTGTTCTTATTTCTTTTTAATACATCAGATTGTTTTGTTTTTGTTCCTTTGATGTTTTGTTTCTTTGTTTTATCTGATGCATTTCCCGTCAATTTCAATGTTTTAGACTGTTTTGTTTAATTGTTGTTCTTTTAGCAGTTTGCCATCTTAACACTTTGATTGCTTTAATACATTTTGTTTTGAACTCACTTTATATTTTGGTTTCTAATCACTAAGATTTTAAGGTTTAAGAAATGATTTTAGAATTGAATAATAAAAAATGTTTAATTAAAAGTATAAAAATTGTGAATTTTTTATTTTCATAATGTAAAATACTTTCCCAATAAAACATTAGGATGCACATCAGCATATCCACCACGGAGGGACCAAAAGTAAAGTGTCCATAAGGTGGGTCCTGTCCGTCTCCGGGACTGGTGTGCCTGTGAAAGCCAGAGTTGGTGGTATTCCACCACAATGGCTGCCAAGGAGTGCCCAGTTGCCCTTACCTTGGACGCATCACAGTGACCAGCAGGTCAGCCGCCGTGATCTCCGAGATAAGGGGTGGGGCTGGTGATGTGTTGGCTGTGTCCATGCTGGGCCAGGAGCCTGTCTCGAAACCTGGAGCAAACCAACACAGCAAGCAGTAGGATAATATAAGGCTCTACTTGTGAACCGAAACTGAAACCGAAAGCGCAGGCGGAACACAATTGTGATTTGCTATTGATAATAACTAATACATACAAGACAGAGACGAGATGTAGCGATAACGGTGGTGAACAACTATGAAGTGAAGCCAGCCAGCCAAAAAAGGCAGTTTGTAAGGTCTATTTAAAACACACAGAGACAGAGAGCTCACATACTCGAGTCCAAAGAGGCAAAAGAGGACGATACTGTGCAGACATCACCTTTTACACAAACAGGATGTGGGAATGGGCCTGTTTGAGTGACGGGCACAGGGGCCAATGGCAGCTTTGATAGAGTGACGTTTCAATCGGGTTCCTATGGAAGTGCTCAGAAACCCCTTCCCCCAGGGCAGTGTTTCTGATTTGTCAGCTAAGTAGGTAGTGACTAATAAAACCCCCTGCAGAGGGCAAGAGCAGGTAGCCTTTAGGTAGTGAGGTCAAATGTTCAATAACAGCATTTATCACATAGTGTAGAAGCTCTCCATGAAGAGGTTACAATTATCTACGTACGCTGTTTTCAAATTACTATTACAAAAACTTTAAAGAACCATCCGGTCCAAATACTACATAGATTAGTAATACAAAACACATAAAATACAGTAAACATAAAGCTGTGTGTCAAAACTAAAGGCTTTTTTCTTTGCACACTGGTGTGAAAAGCCAGCTTGTCCTGTTGAGTGACAGGGAGCAGCTCCTCTCAGGACGCAACGGCACCAAGATTTTCTTTTCTTCCCATTCTATAAAAACTCAAGCCCAAATGCTGGTTTCACGCACACTCCTAATGAAGGTGTCATTTGATAGGTTACATCCCCACCAATAGCAGGTTAAGAGCCTTTTTGTACCCGAAGTCCGGAAGTTTGATTTCTTTAACACAACTGCTGCCAGTCTGAACATAAATCGCCTGCGTTGCCACTGATATGATAGTTAGCCATACCCCTTTACTTTCAATTTTTATACAGACCTAAGCCATACTTTTTGGGATCTGTAATGCACAAAGTTTTAAATACAACGTATGCCGTATGTTTCTGGGAAAAAAAAATTCGAACACGAACCGCCATTTCTCCTCAGCAGTGGAAGCGCACGTATTCCAACATTCTACTTTTTGATTGGATTGGAATTTTAATATTGTATTTCTTATTTCCTCTTTTAATTTAAAGTGTCAATGCATGCTTTTTGTTGTTGTTGCATATGACTGTGGGATTCATTTGAAGTGTACATTTGTATTATTGCCCATATTATGATGAAAAATGCATTAATATATATGACAGCCAGGAAACTAATAAACTTAATAATAGTTGTGGATTTGTCTTGCTTTTATGTATACAGGTGTATAACTGATAACGGTGGTTGCTGTGAGCTAAGTATGTAAAGACATTGGAAGCGAAGTATAAAAAGAAAACATTCAGTAGAAGAGCAGAATTAGAGGTGGCAGGATTCACACTGCCGCTTGAAAGAATTGTGCATGACCTGGGAGATGGCGAGGCTTCAGATGCAGGTGCAGGAATACTGTTTTATTGTCTGAAGTATTTTACATTACAAACTTAAAAACAATACAAAAATGTTAATGCTTTTGATTATTTTTTGTTTAAATCCAACTGTAAAAAACAAAATAAGTCAATCAAAACAGTGAAAAGTGAACTCAACATGAAATAAGTGCATTAAAATAAACATAATAAGTGAATAATAAACAAATTCAAGTGAAACAAAAACCAACAACAACTAAGGTCAAAACACTGGTGTATTGTAAGAAAAAAGGAAATGCATTAGACAAATAAAAAAATAAAAAAGGAAAATAAACTGTTAGAGGAATACCAAGTCTAATGCATTTAAAGACAAATAGATGGCCAATGCACCAGCGAAAACAACAAACAAAAATCACCAAAACCATGGACTAAATTCAAAGTGCAATATTTTAAAAGCAATTAAAATCATTTTTTAAAACAATCATTTTCATTAATAAGAGAATAAAAGCTCTTGGACTCGGGCTCCAGCAGGGGGAGTATCCGTCCTCAGAGGTGGGGTCCCATCATAGGATCCTGAGCTTCCCCAGATCTTGAATATGCCAGTTCTTGAAGGCTTCATCCTTGCCCCTCTGATGGATTTCCAGATTGACATGGTTTCTGCACGATGACTTTCGGGTCCAGCTCCTGCTTGTTGAAGAAACAGATGTTCCATCCCTCCCACAGGACTTGTTTCAATGTGCAGACGACACGCCACCAGCACCTCAGAGTTGATGTTGAAAGTCCCCTGGCTGGTCCATACAGGATGTGCTGGGTGGTCGTCCGTGCAGGAACGGTGAACCTGTGGAGGAACGGAGAAAACAGGAGCCAGACCCTGCAAGCAGTCCCTAAAGATATGAGCCTCTGTCTCCCTTCCCAGGCAGCCCTTGTAGGGGCAGGTGTCAAACAGGGCCAAACCCCTTCTGTACATGAACACTTGGGTGGGGAGACACCGACTCACAGCCATCCAAGAGACATCTTTTTGCATTGCGTTGCGATATTCTGTCAGGTTTCGGGAGGGAAATCTTCTATTCTGCTGGGGTTTGTGGAGGCCTACTTCGAGTGCAAAGGTACAGAGTGCCCTGTAGAACAGCGGGAAATCCCAGGAGTGCGGCCTGGTGTTATCCATAGTGCAGAGGCCGAGTGGTCTCAGGCTGCTGGCAAAGTAAAAGTGGTTCATAAAACTCTCTTGCCAGCAGCCTGGATGTTCTTAACCACATATGCCAGCCCCTGTGCCTTGATAAGCCGCACAACGTCCAGGGCCCCCCTACTTCCATCCAGGGTGCCCTTCACCATTTTCACTCTTTTCAGCCTCTCCATTTTGCTCCCCCAGACAAACCGAAATATAATTCTTGAAAGACCTGAGGTCTTGTCAGAAATTTAAATACAATAAATTACATATCAGCTCTGCATAAATATTCAAATGTATATGAATATGTCCTTATATATATTTAATTGGAATATGTAAAATGTTGTTGTGTAGTTCTGTCTGTCTGTCTCTCTCCCCCTGCACACCCACTTTTCTGGTTCCATGTGTAAAACACGTGGAACAACTCTTCCCTCCCCCTGCACAGCCACTTTTCTCTTTGTCTGGTTCCACATGCAAAACATGTTGAACCACTCTCTCCCCCTCAGCCCTTCGCACATCCCAGAATGCTTTGCGTTGGAAACGGTGATGTCACCCCCGCTGCTTGGTAACCATACACTCCAAAGGAGGAAGAGGAAGTAGAGAAGCGAGGGCTGAGGCAATCCACAAGCACATCCGGGACACTGCCCTGTGCTGATTTGACATTATTCACTTTTTGTTTACAACTGTACAAAATACAAAACCCGGAAGAGAACTGTAAGAAAGCTGGTTGAGCACAAGATTGACTCGCGTTCGCTGTTATTCTTCCGGGCCGGCCCGAATAAAGACTTCTTTTCCATTTGCAACACAACTCCTGTGCTGCCGTTTTGTCAATTTAAGAGGGTTTCTTCTATTCTGGTGATCAATTTTGCGGTGTGCCTGTCTGGGGGAAATATGCCGATGTAGTGAAGTATCGGGAAGAGGATGGCCTTTATGACCAGCACCTTACCAGTCATCGTCAAGGTCCTTGTGCTCCAGCTGTGGATCTTCCGTTGAACTTTTGATATAGCTTCCTTCTAGCTCCGGGTGCCCATGTTGGTCCCGTCGATCATGATCCCCAGAAACTTGATGGCTGGTTTCACAGGGAACACGGTTGGCAGGCCCCGGTTGACAGGCCATGCCTGGGAGAGGTAGACCTCGCTCTTGGCCTTATTCACAGCAGCCCCCGTCGCTCTGCAGAAGCCATCCAAGCAGTTCCTCCACCCTGGCCATGTGCGGCGTGTCCATGCAGACCACAGCCACATCGTCCATGTAGGCCAGGGCTTTCAGTTGCTCTCTGCCGGCACCCGGTAGATGGAACCCTGTCACATGGGCGTCCTGGCGGATCGCCTGCATAAACGGCTCCAAACAAAGAACGTACAGCAGGGGACAACCCTGTCGAACCCCCGACCTGACCGAAATGGTTTGGTCATGTAGCGGTCACAAGGACCCTGCTGCTTAGGCTGCTGTAAATAATCTTCACCCACCTCCTCAAGCCAAGAGCAAGGCCCATCTTCTCCATGACAAGCTGCAGGTATTTGTGGCCCACTCTGTCGAAGGCCTTCTTCTGGTCCAAGCTGATCAGGACCAGGGGAAGCCTTCTCTTGTTCGAGTAGGCCACGACATCCCTGAGCAGCATGGTGTTGTCAGCCACCGATCTCCCCCGGGCACCACAGACCTGGTCAGGACCCATAATTTGAGGGAGTGGCCGCTGTAGCCGGAGCATAAGAGCTTTGGCCAGTATCATGTAGTTGGTGCACAGGAGGCTGACCAGCCACCAGTTCTTCAGATCCTTAGGATCTCCCTTCTTATGGAGAAGAGTAAAAATGCAGGGACAGAAAGTGATGGATCAGATTTTGTTCCACCAACTTCTGATTGTACAACTCCCTGTAGAAGTCCCGCACCACTGTCTCAACAGCCTCTCTGCCCTCCACCTCCTGCCCCGAGGAGTCGATCATGGAGGACATTGCAGGCTGCCTCTCCTTCGTTTTCTTGAAGCAGAAGCTGCTGCATTTCTCATCGTCCTCCATGATACGGACCCTGGAAAGGACCAGGTACAGGAAGCACGGAGAGCCATTTGCTTAATTTGCAAAATGTGGATTCTGACGGGATACAAAAAGAGTTGAGGAACGTGAACTACTTGACCTCAGAATGTAAAGCTCTGGCAGATGAAAGAGACCGAATAGACACAAAGAGGAAAGAGGGGAGTACGATTTTATGAGGCTGATGTGAAGATAGTTAAATTTAAAAAATAATTGAGAACCGTTTCAGACAAATTAGCCCGGACGAGTGTTAGAAATGTCAATAAAAGGATTAGACGTAGAGATGACAAAAATCAAGAAATGCAGAGAGAGGCACATTAGCTTAGGGAGGAGAAAGATCAGCTTGCATTGGCTAATGCTAAGCTAGACCAGAGCATTGAGGTGCTAAAGGAAGATATGCAGAAGCAGATGCATAGTAAAAAAAAAAAGAGATCATGAAACTTAATTACTATAAAATAAAATATGCAATGGATGGTGAATGGAGCTTAAGTGTGGCAGACAAGGTTAGAGAGTTAAATTAAGAGGTGCTGTTCTGGCAGGGCGAGTATGAAGAAGTGAAGGGAGAGCTGGACAAGTTCTTAGAGAATAAGACTGAAATATATGCGGAAAATAGATACACGAATGAAGTGTATATGGACTATGGATATGTAACAATTTGCATTATATTATATAGTTGGGCTCCAGGTAGGATAAAGCCTACCACAATTAATCATATATAAAATTGTATAAACCATATAAGAATAATATAACATGAAAAAGTTACCAGGATATATACAGAAATTTAAGACTCATGACTACATTTTGTGCCAACTAGCAACATAACATGTGACTTAATTATATCAAGGGTAGGTGGTAAAGCATTACAACTCCAGACGGCATACATATATAGAGCAATTTGTATTCATGGTCATCAACAAAATGAATTGCATAAATCATCATTAGCACATAGCACATAGATTATACAGAAACCAATTTCATAAATATAATCACAATTCATTTTTTAAATTCCCTGCCCACCCAAAGTTATGTCAATCCAGAGAGTTTAACCAATGTCCATAAAAACTAAATCACAATAAATACGTAAGCATATTATTATTATTATTATTATTATTATTATTATTATTATTATTATTATTTATTTATTGGCAGATGCCCTTATCCAGGACGACTTACAAAATATAAGCACAATACAAAGTGCAAAAATACAGTTCAGTAGAAGGCATCAAACATTACAAATTCAGATTTACATAATACAAAGTATAATACATTATACAAATTCCAATATACAGAGGTGAATACAATAGGAGGTCTTACATCCTGGAAAGTATAAGCCAAGTACGGTGAAGATGTTAGGTCATAGTCAAGGGCTACATTAAAGGGAACAAAGGGGAAATCAATAATACAAATTCTAGTAACGCAAGAAGCATGATAAAACGTAAAGTGCTATCTTACAGGAGAATAAAGGATTAATATTACAGGTATTGTCTGAAAAGATGTGTTTTGCGTACTGGTAGCCAGTGCATCGGGAGCCAGTCGAGGGAGCAGAGCAGTGGAGTAGCATGTGCGAATCGGGAGAGAGAATACCAGATGAGCCGCAGAGTTTTGGATGAGCTGCAGTGGGCGGGTAAGCATATACCAATTTCCAAGCATACAATACACATCTGTGTATTGTAAAAAACACTACTCTTTTTGATGACAATGACAAACAAACGTTTTCTGGGCCCAGATTCACCATACTTGAGTAATTCACAACTAATAAACAACAGGTTAATGAAACAAAAGAAAACAAAAGACAGCAAAATAACACCTTTTAAAGTGCATGTAGCCATAAGGAGAGTGCAAACAGTAACATCCTTCTTTTAAAGTAACGTATGCAATACATACACTCACCTAAAGGATTATTAGGAACACCTGTTCAATTTCTCATTAATGCAATTATCTAACCAACCAATCACATGGCAGTTGCTTCAATGCATTTAGGGGTGTGGTCCTGGTCAAGACAATCTCCAAACTCCAAACTGAATGTCTGAATGGGAAAGAAAGGTGATTTAAGCAATTTTGAGCGTGGCATGGTTGTTGGTGCCAGACGGACCGGTCTGAGTATTTCACAATCTGCTCAGTTACTGGGATTTTGACACACAACCATTTCTAGGGTTTACAAAGACTGGTGTGAAAAGGGAAAAACATCCAGTATGCGGCAGTCCTGTGGGCGAAAATGCCTTGTTGATGCTAGAGGTCAGAGGAGAATGGGCCGACTGATTCAAGCGCATAGAAGAGCAACTTTGACTGAAATAACCACTTGTTACAACCGAGGTATGCAGCAAAGCATTTGTGAAGCCACAACACGTACAACCTTGAGGCGGATGGGCTACAACAGCAGAAGACCCCACCAGGTACCACTCATCTCCACTACAAATAGGAAAAAGAGGCTACAATTTGCACAAGCTCACCAAAATTGGACAGTTGAAGACTGGAAAAATGTTGCCTGGTCTGATGAGTCTCGATTTCTGTTGAGACATTCAGATGGTAGAGTCAGAATTTGGCGTAAACGGAATGAGAACATGGATCCATCATGCCTTGTTACCACTGTGCAGGCTGGTGGTGGTGGTGTAATGGTGTGGGGGATGTTTTCTTGGCACACTTTAGGCCCCTTAGTGCCAATTGGGCATCGTTTAAATGCCAACTCTTTATCTACTTCCGACATACCCCTGAAGCACACAAAATCTTAAAGTGACAGGCCCTATAGTGGATCGTCACAGACTTAGTTGCTAATATGGGAGTTATCTTTCAAGTCGGAAGCACTGCCCAAGGGGGAGGGGTTTCTGTGCACTTCCGCGGGAACCTGATCGAAACGTCACTCTATCAAAGCTGCCATTGGCCCCTGCGCTCGTCACTCAGAACAGGTCCCTTCCCACTTCCTGTTCTATAAAACGTGACGTCAGCGCAGGTTCGTCCTCTTTTGCCATTTCGCCTTGACCTGAGAACGTGAGCTCTCTGTGTCTTGTCTTGTGCATTAGACTTTGATTGTTTATTAACAATTATTATTCCTCGGTTGGTTGGCTTCACGGCTTGTGCTGTCACCACCGTTGTTATTATTGTCTGTGTCTATTTGTGTTATTAGTTATTATCTTTGATAGCTAATCCAACTCTGTTCCATCCGCGCTCCGAGGCTCCGGTGCGCTTCAGTTTTAGTTTTGGCTGCAAATAGCACACTTTAAAAATAATAGTCGTGTTTATATAGTGTCATATATATTCCTACTGCTTGCTGTATTGTTGTTTTTTGTCCACAGGGCTTTTTCCTCCACAGCAGGAGGGCTAGCAGTGGCAGTAAATTCCGAGGCCCGGCTGCCCAGCCTGAGCCTCGGTGTGTCGTAAGAGATCTCGCCCGCGTGAGGTGCTCCTCCGCCGGCTTACGCCCGCACTACAGCCCGCAGCTGCGGCTGTAGGAGATCTCGCTCTCTCGGTTCGCTGAGAACGAGCACTGCTAGCCCTCCCGGTCCGTGCGTGCGTGCCTTGGTTTTAGATCCCGCTACAGCTGGTGGTCTACTACCCTCGGCCCCCGCGGACCCCAGACTCCGCGTTACCCGGTGTCCCCGGAAATCCCGGCACACACGGTGTGGTTAAGCCTACGGGCCTACGCGGCGCTTGTATTCCAGCACCTGGTGTTGGCTATACACAGTGTTTAGTCCGGCAACAGCAAGGTTGTATATAAACGTATATATAAACGTTGCCGGGTGGAGACGCACTTACAGCGGCAGGCCCGCTAGGCGCTCCACTTGTTGCAGAGGCGTTTCCCTGTGCACACGCGTGTGCGCTCAGCTCGGCGATGAGCTCCTCTCGCCACCCGCCACTTTGCCGCTTGCGGCCAGCGCACCTTGCCCGCCTGGAGTGGGGAGATCCTATGCCCCGTCTGTCTGGGCACCGACAGCGGGCGCAGTCTGGCCGTGACTTCCGGGTCTGCTACGGCGCGCTCGGAGGTCCGCCATTTCACCGGGCGTCGCCGCAATCACCGCCGCGTCCAGAGATCCCCCACTCCGGCGAGTGACGAGGGGACTTCGGGGGTCCTGGACCTCCACCTCTCCCCAAGCCCCCCCGCCCCCTCCTCCAGGGCTGCAGGAGTAGAGACAGCCACACCCCCTGTGCCTGCGTCTCCTCCTGCCCCCGCTTCTGCGCTGGCTGCCGCTTCCGCACCTGCCACGGCAGCTGCGTCCCCCGCGCCCCCCACGCGTGTGCACGTGAGCGACAAGGAAGAGCGGTGGAGCGACGCCCCCAGGCTCCCTCCCCCTCTTCCGAGTCTTTGCTGGCTTCCTCTCTGCCGCGTCGTCGGCGAAGGAGGTCAGGCTCAGCGGTCAGGGAGCGCGATGAGGCCATCCTTGCTCTCAATAGCAGGATGGACCAAATCTGCGCTCTCTTGGCCGTGCAGGCAGCGCAACCCCCCACGACATGACGCTCCACCGCCGGCTTACACCGCACCGGTGGAGACTGAGGGGAGTCTGTCTGCCCCATCCCAGGAGGAGGGCAGCAGACGGGCCACCTGGGAGGAGGACCGCCTGTCTCTGGGTCCTCACGAGGAGAAGGAGCTGGTCGCTTCCACCCCTCCTCCTCCGTTGAGCGTGGACGCCACTCCCATGGGAAAGGACAGGGAGTTCTGGGCAGTTATTCAGAGGGCTGTGGAGTCTCTTCAGCTCCCCTGGCCCTCTGATCCTGCCCCACCGCGCTCCAGGTTTGAGAGGGGTCAGCACGCGCAGCGGCCCACACGGGCCCTCAAGCTGCTGCCTCACCTCCTTGATGAGCTGAGGGCCACCTGGGATCATCCGGCAACAGCCCCTGCCCTAGCCAGGAGAGGGGAGGCTTATGCCAGGACCCAGGGCACGGCAGAAGCGGGCTTGGTGGATTTTCCCCGGGTTAATTCCACCATAGCCACGCTCGTCTCCTTACCTTCGCTGTCCGCGAAGCCACACGACCTGGCCTGCCCCAACAGGCAGTGTCTCGTGACGGAGACGCTGCTCCGGAGGGTGTATGAGGCTGGAGCCCAGGGCGTGGTGTGGACGCGAGTGAGGGACCCGTTGCAGTGTACGGCACTTCGCGTTGAAATCGCCATTCTCCTGGAGAAGCGAGCAATCCGCGAAGTGCCCCCGCTGGGGCAGCACGAGGGATTTTATTCCCCATACTTCTTTGTGCCCAAGAAAGATGGCGGTTTCCGCCCCATCTTGGATCTGAGGCTCCTGAAACTCCACCTCAAGGTGCTGCGCTTCAAGATGCTCAACCTGCGCACCATGTCCCAGGCCATCAAGTCCGGTAACTGGTTCACCACGGTGGATCTGAAAGATGCTTACTTTCACATTCCCATTGCGCAGGCGCACAGGAAGTTTCTCCGCTTCGCATTCGAGGGGCGAGCGTTCGAGTTTGCTGCTCTCCCCTTTGGCCTGTCGCTAGCACCATGTACTTTTTTCCAAGTGCATGGACGTCGTGCTAGCCCCCTTGCGTTGCCAGGGGGTCCGCGGCCTCAATTATCTAGACGACTGGCTGGTTTGTTCTCACTTGAGGGAGCAGGTTCGGATTCACACGGACCTGATTTTAGGCCGCCTCTCCGAATTGGGCCTTCAGGTCAATCGAGAGAAGAGTTGCCTGACACCAACTCAGCAGGCACAGTTCCTCGGACTGCGACTCGATTCCGTTGCCATGCTCACCATGCTGGCGCCAGAGAGAGTTGCCTCAATACACACGTGTCTCTCCCTCTTCCGACTGAGAGCTCGTGTCAGGGTGTCCTTTTGCCACAGGCTTCTGGGCCTCCTAGCGGCTGCATCACAGACCCTCCTCCTCGGCCTCCTCCAGTTGAGGCCGTTGCAGTGGTGGTTCAGGTCTCTCAGGATGCACCCTCACCGTGATCGAGCATGCCATGTCACAGTCACTCCGGCGTGCTGGAAGGCGCTCTGTTGGTGGTGGAGCCCCCATTATTTGGCCCTCGGTGTGCCCCTGGGGCCAGTTTACCACCAAGCAGTCATGATGACAGACGCCTCCAAGCAGGGCTGGGGAGCAGTCTGCAACGGACATGAAGTCCAAGGCAGGTGGACGGAACCCGCACGGGCCCTCCATATCAACATCCTGGAGTTACAAGCAGTACTCCTTGGACTGTCTTGTTTCCTGCCAGTCCTGCGGGACAGACACGTGCTGGTCTGGACGGACAACACAGTGGTGGATTGCCTATATCAACAGGCAAGGAGGTCTCTGGTCGCGCAGACTGTACTGTCTAGCACGCCGTCTGCTTCTGTGGGTGCAACCACGGTTCCGCTCCATCAGAGCAGTTCACCTCCCAGGCCTGTCCAACACGGCGGTGGACCTCCTATCTCGGGGAGGCCCCCCGGTCTCGGAATGGCGCCTCCACCCACTGTGGAGCCGGTTCGGCAGGGCAGACGTGGATCTCTTTGCCTCGGCAGAGTCCACACGCTGCCCACTATGGTTCTTCGTCCAAGACCGCTCAGGAACCCTAGGGATCGACGCGATAGCTCACAAGTGGCCGCGCTGTCTCCTTTACACGTTCCCACTGTTCCCCCTTCTCCCGGTGGTCCTGGAGAAGGTCAGGAGAGAACAAGCGACAGTTCTGCTGATAGCCCCGTGGTGGCCTCGCAGATTCTGGTTCGTGGACCTGATCGCCCTCCTCCACGGAGAGACTTGGCAGCTCCCAGTGAGAGCGGACTTGTTGTCCCAGGTGCAGGGCACGGTTTGGCACCCCAATCCGGGCCTCCTCCAGCTCTGGGCCTGGCCCCTGAGTGGGAGCGATTGATTGCCTGGGGTCTGTCGGAAGCGGTAGTTGCCACTATTCAGTCGGCGAAGGCTCCCTCTACGAGGTCGCAGTATTCCTACCGCTGGCGGAAGTTTAGCACCTGGTGCCAAGACGGCGGTCAAGACCCAATTAATTGCCCCATCGGGGTCATATTGCAATTTCTACAAGAGCTGTTGGACCAGAGCAAGTCCCCGTCCACGCTCAAAGTGTATCTGGCGGCCATCTTGACATGTCATGTTCGGATTGATGGCGAACCTCCTGGGTCTCATTTTCTGGCTGTGCATTTTCTGAAGGGAGCTCGACGGCTACGGCCTCCTCGAACCCTTTCACTGTCCGCATGGCACCTTGATGTAGTCCTGGACGCACTTTCCCAAGCCCCATTTGACCCACTGAACTCAGCTGAGCTGAAGCTGGTGTCACTTAAGACTGCGTTTTTTGCTGGCAATCACCTCTGCAAAACGCGTGAGCGAGTTTCACGCCCTGTCCGTACATCCATCGTGTGTCCGTTTTGCGGGAGATGGCTCCAGGGTCACGCTACGGCCTAACCCTGCGTTCCTCCCGAAAGTGCTGTCTCCATTTCATGTCAACAGGCCTATTGAGCTCATGGATTTTCATCCTCCTCCCTTCGCTTCAGAGCAAGAGAGTCGGCTTCACCTGCTCTGCCCTGTGCGGGCCCTCAGGTGCTATTTGGAACGCACTAAGGACATTCAGCGCTCAGACCAACTGTTTGTGTCTTATGGAGCGCGGACACAGGGCCATTGGATTGTGGACACCATTATCATGGCCTACGAGTCTACCGGGACCCCGGTGCCTGATCACCTGGTGGCCCACTCGACTCGAGGCGTTGCCACATCGTGGGACCTTTTTCAGGGTGCCCCCTTGGCACACATTTGTGCGGCTGCAGCTTGGACCTCGCCACTTACATTTGCCCGGTTCTACAAGTTGGATTTGACGGGACCGGTCCCTTCCATTGGGAACCCGGTTTTGGCTGTAGTCGAGCCCCAGTAGCCTGCAGGCTCTGGCTCCAGCCTTTCCTCTCCCAGTCTGCCCCTGTAAGTGCATACTTAGGGAGCTAGTGAACCGTGTCTTCCCTTCCACCGGACTATGCCTTCCAGTCGAGCACCCACGCGAGCTGCTCCTGGATGTACAGACAGCCCTGTTGATGTGTTCCCGGGGCTTGTTGAGGCCTTAAGAGGCCGCCCTGTATATAGTTCATTCATTGTAATTGTGTTGCGGTGGTGCATGCGTTGGCCTGTACCCCACTCTATGTATTGGTCAGCAGGTCTGTGGCCTGCTCTGGCTGTATTACGCCATAGAGCAGGGGACCGCTGCTGTTGTCCTCCAGTGGAGGGCACTTGATTTCTGCAGTGCCCCGCTGTGTACATAGTTCAGTTATTCACATGGTAGAGCTGTAGTTGTCCTGCGTTAGCTGCGCTATTCGACAGGTGTCAACTGCTCTTGTGTTCCACGTGTGGCGTATGAGCCAGCTCCTGCACCCCGTGATGTATATATGTGTATATATGTATTATGTGTTAAACAGCAGGACTGTGGCTCCATTCTAAAATTGTAGAATGGAGTTTACTGCCGCTGTTCCCAGCTGCCTCGCTGTGTATATAGTTCCTTTGTTAACACAGGAGAGCTAATGTTGCCCTGCATTATCTGGTCTAACCAGCAGGCATCAACTGCTCCTGTGTTCCATGGGTGGCACATTACTTCGTTCCTGCGCCCCGTGGTGTATATAGTTCGTTTGTACAAAATCTAAATTGTCAGCACAATGGAGCTCTTCCACTCTGTACTGTTTAGTCGAGTTGGATGATCTTGTGCTGCGCGCTGACAGCATGAAGGTCTTGCTGTCACGCGATATATATGTATTGTGTATTGTTCAGCTCAGCTACTCTGTTGACTATGTATTATATTGTATTTTTCTCATTGGGTCTGTGGTCCCGCTCCTATTGGATCAGGGGTCCACTGCCATGATATTGCGCGGAGGATGCACAAGTGCTTGATTGCCCACGCCAGACATTGTGCAAGTAGATTACGGCCTCGCTCCTACCTGCACTAGTAGAGCAGCTGGCCTTGCTCTTGTAAGCGGAGGGCGTAAGAGTTAACCTCTGTAGCCCCGCTTTGTATATGCTGATTGCAGACAGTTCCCAGTAGAGCGTGACTACGGTCCTCACTCCTGGATGGCTCAGGTGTGGCCCTACTGGGCCCCTGAGGTTACTGTCTGGAGTTGTGTTGCCAAGGTCCCCTAGCGGTGCACCTCGGGGCAGGCTCCCTTATCAGCTCGCTGCCTCCTCCCTTGCGACAGTTTTGTTATACAGTAACCCCTCCCCCTTGGGCAGTGCTTCCAACTTGAAAGATAACGATAGGTTGCGTATGCAACCCCGGTTATTTGAAAAAGGAAGCACTGCCCAAGGGTTGCAAGGTCGCGCGGGAGTCCAGGCTCCTGGCAAAAGAGGACGAACCTGCGCTGACGTCACATTTTATAGAACAGGAAGTGGGAAGGGACCTGTTCTGAGTGACGAGCGCATGTGCCAATGGCAGCTTTGATAGAGTGACGTTTCGATCAGGTTCCCGCGGAAGTGCGCAGAAACCCCTCCCCCTTGGGCAGTGCTTCCTTTTTCAGATAACTGGGGTTGCATTTCTATCTATCATTAGCATGCATAAGGCATCTCAAGTTGTTAGTAGTTTTAGAAAAAACAGGTGGTACACAGATAGAAAGACTACAGAGTAGAATTCTTACAGAAAATGATTTGACTCTCTGAACAGATGGGACAACAAAAATAGGTTACAAGTGTGGCGTTGCTGGCATTTGTTTTAAGGATGGTACAAGGATGCATTTAGGACTCAGGGAACAGGCATCAAGCTCTGCTCAGTGTACATTTGATACGGTCAGAGATAGGGTTGTCAAAAATACCAATACTTAGATACTACTAATTTCAGAAACGGTTCTGAGCTATGCATTCGGTAATATTGGAGCTCTCTACTTGTAACCAATGGACCTTATTCACAGTCCCAGTGAAAACAAGGCTCTGAAAGCATCAGTTCCGGAAGTGCGATAAAGAAACGTGTATCACTGGGTTAGCTAGCCATGTGATTGATTCCCTTTATGACAGATAAAGCCCTATCATTTCACAGATTTCCAGTAAACAAACAAAAGGAAAGCCTGGATTATCACAATTTGCACAATTTGCACAATTTGTTCAATTTTTGTGTTCAAATTTTTATTTATTTTTGGGAGACAAAATATAAAATTAAAAATTAAAAAAAAAAGTACAGAGTATCAGTCCCATTCCCCCGAACCCCCAACTCCATCCCGCCAAAGGTGACCGCCCCTCCCCAGACCGCAGAGAACCCCTGTGGTCTAGTTCAGAGAAGTGGTAATTAGTAAGATGGGTTTAATAATGTTTTAATATTGTCTGCTGCCATTGCCCAGCCATGCACAGTCCCCTCCCTGGCTCCATGCATTCTAGTGATAGAGAGCTCCAAATGAACAACATCAAGAAAAGCAAGGGTCCACTGACACAAGGGAAGGGCGTGCGGAGGCTGCCAATGCAGTGCAATCATTCTTTTTGCAGCAGTTATGCCAGCTAGCCAAATTAGTTTCTCCTGTATAGATAAATCAAGCTCTCAGTCATCATTTAACAAAAGGATCTGCGGAGAATAGGGAATATTTTTCCCCAGAACATTGGACAGAGTTGAGCAAACCCTATGCCAAAATATAGCCACACCTGGACATTCCCATACCATATGAAAAAAGGTGCCTGTTGCTCCCTGGGGACACAGTGCACATACCGGTGTGTCAGTGAGTCCCATTAGAAATCGTCTCCGAGGAGTCAAGTATATTCTGTGGATGAAGTTAAAATGGATTAACCGATGATTAGAATTTTTGGAAGCACAACTCAAATTGTTCCAGACAGTATTCCAAGAAATATCCTGACCATCGGGGGGAGAACCGCAGAGATTTCTAATTAAATACAACCACCACACCCACAAAATGTGTCTCCTTTATAAAACAGCTGTCTGAGAAAAATGAAAAATAAACAGTCGGATTATACTTAATATTTTTACATACGAATATCACACAACATTTTCACGGCAGCAACACTGCATTCACATTGAAAATGTATTTTTCTTATTTGTTCAAAATGAGCGCATATAGGCTACATAAACATGAACAAACTAATAATACATTTTACACACAAACTGTGTAAACTGGTGTAGAAATCGGTATGCACATGTTAGCAAACATGCAATTACAAAACATAAACAACCAGTTATAAAAATACGTATTTAATACAAAAAATTAGTAACATGTAAGAATAGATAAGCAGGAGAAATTCACATACGCAGAGATATTTTCTTTTGTATTGCAAAAGGTGCCCAAAATATGCAGCTATGTGGTTTTAGTGTTCAATGATTCATAACAATTTAAAAATAATGTGTATTTACAAAACAGATATTATTGATTCAGCTATATCTAAAGGCATATTCATATTATAGGCCTAGTTAATGCTGCTCAATTTCGTTATTTTATTTTCTGCCTTTAAGACTCTTAACCGAGATGGCTTTACCTATCAAAATGTAATTTACACCGTATAAATGATTTACCTTTACTATAGCTAGTATTAATATTGTTTAATTTATCAACTATGGCTCAATACTGTATAGCAAGCACAGGACTATATACACTCACCTAAATGATTATTAGGAACACCATACTAATACTGTGTTTGACCCCCTTTCGCCTTCAGAACTGCCTTAATTCTACGTGGCATTGATTCAACAAGGTGCTGAAAGCATTCTTTAGAAATGTTGGCCCATATTGATAGGATAGCATCTTGCAGTTGATGGAGATTTGTGGGATGCACATCCAGGGCACGAAGCTGCCGTTCCACCACATCCCAAAGATGCTCTATTGGGTTGAGATCTGGTGACTGTGGGGGCCAGTTTAGTACAGTGAACTCATTGTCATGTTCAAGAAACCAATTTGAAATGATTTGACCTTTGTGACATGGTGCATTATCCTGCTGGAAGTAGCCATCAGAGGATGGGTACATGGTGGTCATAAAGGGATGGACATGGTCAGAAACAATGCTCAGGTAGGCCGTGGCATTTAAACGATGCCCAATTGGCAATAAGGGGCCTAAAGTGTGCCAAGAAAACATCCCCCACACCATTACACCACCACCACCAGCCTGCACAGTGGTAACAAGGCATGATGGATCCATGTTCTCATTCTGTTTACGCCAAATTCTGACTCTACCATCTGAATGTCTCAACAGAAATCGAGACTCATCAGACCAGGCAACATTTTTCCAGTCTTCAACTGTCCAATTTTGGTGAGCTTGTGCAAATTGTAGCCTCTTTTTCCTATTTGTAGTGGAGATGAGTGGTACCCGGTGGGGTCTTCTGCTGTTGTAGCCCATCCGCCTCAAGGTTGTACGTGTTGTGGCTTCACAAATGCTTTTCTGCATACCTCGGTTGTAACGAGTGGTTATTTCAGTCAAAGTTGCTCTTCTATCAGCTTGAATCAGTCGGCCCATTCTCCTCTGACCTCTAGCATCAACAAGGCATTTTCGCCCACAGGACTGCCGCATACTGGATGTTTTTCCCTTTTCACACCATTCTTTGTAAACCCTAGAAATGGTTGTGCGTGAAAATCCCAGTAACTGAGCAGATTGTGAAATACTCAGACCGGCCCGTCTGGCACCAACAACCATGCCACGCTCAAAATTGCTTAAATCACCTTTCTTTCCCATTCAGACATTCAGTTTGGAGTTCAGGAGATTGTCTTGACCAGGACCACACCCCTAAATGCATTGAAGCAACTGCCATGTGATTGGTTGGTTAGATAATTGCATTAATGAGAAATTGAACAGGTGTTCCTAATAATCCTTTAGGTGAGTGTATATGCCTGTTATTTACTGTAATATTTTCTGGTCTGCATACTGACTGGTGTGTGTTACATGCATGTTCTGTATATCAACTAAAAGGACATTAAATTCCCAATATGGAACACATTTTCAATATATTATAAATCTATGCAATAATAATGCAGTAAAACGTAAAACATGAATGTGCCTATTGACTGTTACTACAACAAGCCACATTAAACCAGTCATGGAATGCTCTGTATTGTTTTAAAATTACCAAAATATACATGAGTGTTATTAGCTACCTGCACTGTATTGTTCTGAAGAAAATGTTTGAATGGTTAAATTTGGGAAAAAGGTTTCTTAATACTATGATACATGTGTTTACTGCTCCGGCCCATTTTATCTGCAGTGAACATTGTGTATCTTTAAGAAAGGAATGCTAATGTATGTTGTGTGTGCAGATTTTTTATGTTTTTGGTGAAAAGAGTACTGAAAAATACTACTCAAGTAGAAGTACTGTTACTTTGATGACATTTTACTCAAGTAGAAGTAAAAGTACTGGTATAAAAAACAACTCAAGTAAAAGAAAAAAGTTGCTAATTTAAAAAGTACTTGGAGTACAAATTACATAGTTACATTTAACAAAGCCTTGTCACATGATCTCCAAGCAAACACTAACACTATACAGCTCTGGAAAAAAATGAGAGATCACTTAACATTGATTTCTGAACTTGGAGTGGTCTCTACATTTTTTCCAGAGCTGTATATATATTTGTATTTTTATTTTATTATTATATTTTTTTTCCTCAATCATGGCCAGAGTGCAGAGATGAAGATGAAGAGATAAAGTAACATTTTTTGGGAAAGACTAAAACGAATGACAAAACAGAATGCCCATGGGGAAAATAATAGGATGGCCTATATCTCTAAATCCACACAGGAATCCTAAAATCCTGAATACACTTTCTTTAAATTATATTGTTAATCCATTTCTTCACAGTAATTGACATTGAATAAGTAGTTTTTATTTTATTCCATTTTAATATTAAAGCAATAGGTTTTATGAAATGAAATATTAAGTATTGTGCATTTTTTTGTGGTAGATAAAGTTTGTTTAGTTTTGAAAGTAAATTAACAATGAAATCAGCTGTCATTCCCTTTTATGTTTTATGTGAGGTTATTTTAAAGAAAATGTATTCAGGATTTTAGAATCCCAGTCTAGTATTTGGAGATATAGGCCGTCCTTCTGTTTTCCCAATGGTAGTCAATGGGCATTAGACTCCCCATTATAGTCAATGGGCATTCCATTTTGTCCTTCGTTTTAGTCTGTCCCTTTATTTCACAGAAACATCTCTTCCCAATAAGCAAATTGGTATTAAGTACGAGTGTGTAATTTGTGATATTGTCTGATATTTCATCAACATTTCAGAATAATGTATTCATTGTGATCGTGTGAACGTTCAATGTTTCAGAGATCAGTGCTATTTTGAAAAGGAGCGTGATGCTGATTAGCTAAAATAGATATATTGCTTTTTGATATAAATTAGGAATGTCAAATGTCGCATTTTGGGGCGGGGAAAGCCGTTTTTAGCAGTGGGATTACAAGACATAACTTGTTTTAGATTAAACTCTGTACAATACATGAAAAGGGTACCTCTAGGAGTATATCCATAGCAAGAACCTGAATTACGTGTGGAATTGGCTTAATTATCACATTTTGTCACAAAGCTCTTCAAATGTTTGCTCACTAATAGGGGTGTAACGATTCCACACATTTTCAATTCGTATCAATTTTTCGATTGTAGTTGTTATTTTTCTTCACAATCTTGTCTACAAATTAATAACCTTTTTTGATAAAAATCGAACAATTATTTGAACACTGCCAGCCAGGAAATCAACAATAAGAGTATTCATAGTAAATTAACAGTAAGGGCTTATGAAATGCACGTTAATGGACTAAATAGTTCTAGATTTGCATGAACAGTTTTTCTAGAGCTGTCATGATTGAATTCAAAGGATTATTAGAAACTTGTTCAGCCGATCAGAGGACAGGCAGACCAGCTAAATCAGCTGCCATTCTTCAATTATGTATCAAAACATGCACATATACATACACAAGAAAAATATTAATAAAACAAACTTTACACAATACATTGTATAAATCGGTATGCACATATCTTAGAAGACATATACAATTATAAAACAAAGAACTAGTTATAACATTTGCATGAAAATGAAATATTACATAGCCTATAGTATTATACAATGTGAAAGCGCATTGAAATGGCTCTGTCTCTAGTATTTCAGCTGTGTACATCAGTGCAGTAAACACGATTTTCAACACTACAGTGCCCTATAATATAAAATAAATAGCATCAAACAGGTGACTGATCAAACACTGATCCAGAGACCTGGGTTTGCAACGTGATCAAGAAACTTGCTGAGCCGATCACAGGGCAGGCAGATGAGTGCTATAGCAGCTGCAAATCTGCTAATAGAATAAATAATGACAATAATATATTAATATATGACTTGCAGAAAATCACGTTTCAATAATCAACATGATTATAACCCTTTCACAATGACTAATTTGTATTACAAAGCCCAGATTGTTTAATATATAGTATTCAGTATATCCTACTGCATAAACTGCAGGTTCCGCGTGAAGAATCCCCTTTTAATTGCTTTCAGAAAATCAGACTCTAGAGTAGATTGAATCAAACAGAGTCTTCATTCAAGCCGCTTGGAGACAAGTAATACACATAGGTCTCTGTCCTTACTTCCCTAAAATCATAGAGCTTACATGATGTTATATACATACTGCGATATCCTGGACAGGGTGAGTTTGAACCAATAAGGGGGAGACAACTCCCTATCTTCACTATCCTCCTGATTAAGCTTAAACACAATGTTTTCTATTTTATGCCCAAATATGGAGACATATGTGGCCATTTCGTTATTTATATTCCACACATATCTAACGCATGTCTAGATAGGCAAAGGGGGGTTGTGTGCCCACTTCCCCATCTTCTTGTGGTTTTACTAGAACGTACGTTCTGTACTAAATTTGTATTGTGTGTCTGCAGAGAGATGCATCTGGTACAAACCGGTAGAAGCTGGTCTCATTATTTGCTCTTTGGTAACCTCATGCCCGGGTGTGGAACTTGGGGCCTCTTCACCGCGGTTGGAGAAGAAAGTGTTTATAGCTTATTACATTTGAGGAGTTCACAGCTGAAATGCCATATAGGTATTTAATTCAAATTTTTTGTGACATATGAGAACGAATAAGCAGGAGCAATGCACGTATGCAGAGATATTTTCTTTTGTATTGGAAAAGCTGCCCAAAATATGCAGCTATGTGGTTTTGGTTTACTTACTGATGTGAAATGAAATGCTCGTTTTGACCAATCTTCTATTTTGATAAACAAATGTACACCCCTAGTGACTAATACTGGTGGTTAGATAGCTAGTTAACTTACCTTACTGCTGCTGAACTGGAGGACTGACTTCAAATTGACTGACCAACCATAACATCACAACACACACTGTAATTGGCCTGTTGACTGTTGTGGGCAGGATGCTGGACATTTGAATGTATTGCTGCTTAATTTATTGGTCTTTCTGTTAGTCACCCAAATTTTTTTTTTACATGACAGCCTACAAAATCTTTACTCTGTAACGCATGCCTTTTTAAAAGTAGCAAAGTACAATACTTCACTCAAAACATACTTAAGAGTAGTAATTTAGGGCACTTTTTCGAAAGGGGGGGCTGCGGGGGATTTGACCTTTGACCTGATCTTGAGTTGAACTCGGGGGGGGGGGGCATCCTAGGGGGGTTAAGGGGGATTTGACCATTTGACCTTGAACTTGAGTTGAACTCGGGGGGGGGGGGGGTCCCTTCCTAGGGGGTGGGGGGCCTTCCTAGGGGGTGCGGGGTGCTTGTACCGCGTCACAGAATAATTACCATATTGATGGGTTCCGAAGGAATGTGCAGGGTGGTGGGGGTCTTCAACTGTTTTTCAAACCCTCCAAAAGATTTGTCTTTAAGCCAGACTGATTCTTTAGTAAAATAACTATTTTTCTCTATACATGTGAAGCTCCAAAAGAGCGCTATGTATACCCTTCAGATTCTTTAGAAGACATAGATATTTTTCCCTACGCTAGTGAAGCTCCAAAAGAGTTGTATTTAAGTCCTCCTGATTTATTTAGTAGAATAGCTATTTTTCCCTATGCGAGTGAAGCTCCAAAAGAGTTCTATTAAAACCCTCCCGATTCTTTAGTAACATAGATACTTCTATTTAAGCGAGATCCGCGAGGCTGTCTCTTCAACAGGGCCAAAGCTGTTACCTCTTTCAAATGGACAAGGGTTATGTCGGTCTGGAGCTTTTTGAGCAAGTGGGGGTGGCGAGGAGATGTCTACGTCTTTAGTAACCTCGGATCGGTGAAGAATTAATATATTTGGGGGTGGAGTTGACAGGGCACTGAAGAAATAACCTATCACGTTAGAGTTTGGTTTGAAGAATTTAAATATTTGGGGGCGGTGTTAACAGGGCACTGGTGACAGGTGGGGTCTGTTTTCAATTTAAGAAGCGGCTCTGTTTACGTTTGAGGCCATGGGCCCCCCTAGCCCCGGATAATGGAATGTGTTGAGAGATAGCGATCTGTAGAAGCGGTGGGGGCTGTGGACAGCTTGAGAGACACAAGATGGACTGAACTTTAGAAAATCCTGAATATGAGCAAAATGAAAAGAAATGTAATACAGAAAATGTAAATTAAAACTTTCAGTAATCAGCATAATCTCAGTAAATACTACACCAACCCAAGACTAATATTTTCTTGCATTTCAGAATATATATCAAACGTATTATTTAAATAACAGATACAATGTAAAGATTGAATAAATAAAATTATGAAGTTTTAAAGGTGTGTGTTTGTGTGTGTGTGTGTGTGTGTGTGTGTGTGTGTGTGTGTGTTCACAACAGCGTGCAATGTAAATGAAATGTAACGTTACTAAGTTAAGAAATCCTTAAATATAGAAGAGTTATAGAATATATATGTTATATAAGAAGCATAGACTATATATGTAGAAACTGGGAAATTTCAATACAACTCAATAAAATCAGCATTTGTAATAATATTAGTAACCAAACATCTAATTATTTTAAATAAATATGTAATATTATCCATTCATGCATTAAGATTAAGTAAATACACTCAATACGATCTCAGCACATCCTATGTGTGTGTGTGTGTGTGTGTATGTATGTATATTTATATAATTTACACGTTAGAATAGCTTGACAATATCAAGTTTGAACAGCCTTCAGTACATTAAAGTAGTATCATTCTTACAGAGGGGTGTCTGTGTGTGTGTCTGTGTGTGTTTACATATATACCGAGTGCAAGCTGGAAATCACGGCCCCAGGTTTCTTTTCTTTTTCTTTTTCAGATCCTAATAAGATTCAGCCCTTCCTCCACTTTGCACAGATTTGTACTAGATTGTAACTTTTACATACAGAGCTAAAGAATGATAAGTCAGGCTAAATGGTCTAAACTTTAGAAAATCCTGAATATGCACAAAAGTAAAAGAAATGTAGTACAGAAAATGAAATTGTAACTTTCAGTAATCAACATAATATCAGCAAATACCACTCCTACCCAAGACCTATATTTTCCTGTATTGTAGAATATATCAAACGTGTTATTTAAAGAAAAGGTAAATGTAAAGCTTGAATAAATACAAATATAATGTTTTAAATGTTTGTGTGTGTGTGTGTGTGTGTGTGTGTGTATTCACAACACCCGGTGATGTAAATTAAATGTAACGTTACTAAGTTAACTTAAGAAATCCTTAGAAGAACCATAGACTATATATGTAGAAACTGTGAAATTTCAATAAAACTCAATAAAAGCAGCATTTGTAATAATATTAGTAACAAAACATCAAATTATTTTAAATAAATATCTAATGTAATCCATTGATGCAATAAGATTAAGTAAATACACAATATGTTTTAAGCAAAAATCTATGTGTGTATGTATATGTATATAATTTACACATTATAATAGCTTGGGGGTGTGGTCTGAAGACCTTAATGGTCTTGGTTGTATTGACAGTAAGACATTTGAACAGACTTCAGTACAACTAACTAGTAACTTATGTACAGACATAAAGAACGAAAACACAATTTAATAACGATAGTAAGTAAATGAAACTAAACCACACTTATTTAACTTAAGAAATACAGTATATAACCGACATTTAACTGAGCACAGCTCTCTTTGCTAGTTAGATAACTCTCCACGGTCAAACAGAAGCCTTATAGTAGTAACTTTCTTACAGAAATAAAGAATGCACCCCATGATGTTAAGAAAAAAAAAGAAATAAAAAAATACAAAAGTAACCTTAGACATATTAAATATGTATCATTCATTAAGTATGTGTCTATTAAAACAGTAGATTTATACTTTTTCTAGAAAAATAGTCTCCAGTCTCAGCATCTCAGGGAGTGAGATCGACCCAGCAGCACATAAACAGAATACAGACAGAGGCCAGAGGGAGCAGCAACCTTAGAGACGACAGCGAAAGACAAGCGCAGGGAGACACAGTCACACTAGAGTCAGACCGGATCATGTGTGAATCCAGCAGGTCTGTAGTGAGATAGGGTTAAAACAAAACAATCAGGCACAGAAAAAGAGAGATTGGCTAGAAATAGAGAAAACCGATAAAAAATAAATAGAAAATACATACATAAATAAATAAATAACCATAATAACAGGGTGAGTTATAAAGACCAAACTGACACAGTTGAATATTTGAATGTTTTATTAAGAACTTGCTTCACCGAAACAGTTCACACAGTCATTCCACTGATGCCCTGACAGGATCACACTGCAGTGGAGGGGCTTCACAAGCTGCACGTCCTGCTCTCAGCACCGCGGGGGGGTTTGCAGGAGCGGCAACAACACAAAACAGACCCCCTAATGACTGAGAATTTATCACCAGAAAACCTGTACAAATCCAGCGGTCAGGCATTTCTACCCTGTCTGAGTAACGTGATTCAGTAACATCTCTAAATGATATTCTGTATACATTTTATGTAGTTCTTATCAGCCTATGACAAATACTCAGGGGGAATCTGCATTAGATTAGTATGTAATTTCAAATAACTAGACCAAATACCTCAAACACACCAGAAATAACTGTTTACAAAGACTTTCCATCTTTATGACATTAGTCGGCTGAAAAAGGTTTTCAAAGTAAGATAAAAGAAACAAATGTGTAACTTTAAATAAAAAAAAGCTGTGAACTCAGCGATCGGTAATAAGCATCAGTCACAGGCTAGGGGCCCCTAGCCCGGGGTGGAGCCGCTTATCAAAACCCCTGCAGGGGCAGAGCAGGCGCCTCTAAGAGCTCCTCTGGTTGGTAGCACAGACTGAGGACCTAGTTAGTAGGGGTGCTTTTTTGTTTAGTTGTATCATTGACTATATACCTAATTTTCTTTTACGGATATCGAGTGTAAAGATTTTTTAAAAGACAAATATTCAAATAATAGAGGAAAGTCAGACAATAGAATTAATTGTAACCTTTAGAATTGCCCTATAGGAGGTATGTATGAGGTGGATTATAGCCTTAAATAGATCAAATGAAAACATATGTATATACATATATATATATATATATATGTGTGTGTGTTTATATTCCCATGTATTCTATATGTAAAAATGTCCCATTCTTAAACTTGACCTTTTTATCGCCATATTTTGGAGCGTCTGTAAACATTTGGCACATCTTATTGGCTTTGTTTTTAAATGGAGTTAGTATTGTGTACTTGATTATAGCACAGGGATCTGGTGTAATGTGAGTCTACAAGGCTGTTTGTGTTGTCTTTCCACCTCTATACAAACAAAACATGTATTTAGTTATTTCACCTACAGGTGGCCCATTTATAGCGTCAAACACCTTAAACATGATTACATATTTCAACGACCGTGTTTATTTTGAGGTATTCACAGAGGGATCTAGCTTAGGCACTTTTATACCTTTGAACCTATAAACAGGTTCTGAAAACGAATAACACCGTACAATGTATTCCGATGCTTTCTGGATTTTAACCCAGCGCACCGTCCACGCAAAAACATTGTAGTTCTTTAACATTAATAAATACACCCTATTTCACAGGATAAGACCATGAACATGTTTATTAAACAAACAAAACGTGTCATTTGTATTTATATCGGGAGATGAGGCTTCGGGGGTCTGCAGGTGTATTAAAGCCCGGAGCGTAGGCCCGGGGGCTAGCCAGGGAGGGAAGAGGTTCGCGGGCCCTGGCGGCCTCCTCGGTTTTTGGAGAAGACGTTTTCTTTGTCTTCTGACCCGAGTCCCGCCCCGCGGCGCTCTTAGAAGAGGGCGTGTCCGTACACGTCCACACGCCGCCAACCGCCTTCACATCTCCGCCGGCCTTCACGGCGGAAGCACAGTCTCTTTTTAACAGATTCCAGCTCCACGCATTTCTTCAAGGCCTCAAAACCCTTATTAATTTCGCTTATGATCTCTTTCAACACCGGCCAATCTGTTCCATCAAAATCAATGATGGTAACCTGTGTTACTTCCTCCTCCATCTCTTGAAACACAGGCTCCCCTCCTCTATAACAGGCGATAGGTTGTGTAATCCGGGCCCTCTTGAACACAATTAGGTTGTCATCGGACATAGTTAGACTCATCACAGCTCTTCCAAACCTCTGGAGTAGCGCGCTGTCCCAGTCATGACTTTCAAATTTCATAGCCTTAGGCGGGATATCAGGGTCTCTTTTCCTGTATTTCAGCGCTTCTATAGGGAGCAAAAGACCAGAGGGATTACTTAGAAGAGGGCGTGCCCGTACACGTTCACACGCTGCCAATGGCAAGAGCCTCCTTGGTCTTTGTTAGCTATCACAGCTTTTTCTCTCAACGAGTCAAACCATCCTGATTGTTCACCATGTTCAACGGTATCTTCGAGAGAACCTGTGGGAAGAAAACCCCGGGCTAGGGGTCCTTCGCTCTGCGATTTGAAGCTCGAACGGATCTGGGAGTTGACTGGTGGTGCAAGACGGGGTTATCGCTTTAAAAGGGACAAGGGATATATCGGTGTGGAGCTTTATGGACTAGGAGTTGATGATGATATGTCTACACCTTTTTTACACAGAATTGAATACCCTTACGAGGATTGGCAGCATGTGGTTGAGTGGAGAGACAGCAGCTATATGGATAAGACTCTAGAAGCGCTGAAATACAGGAAAAGAGATCCTGATATCCCGCCTAAGGCTATGAAATTTGAAAGTCATGACTGGGACAGCGCGCTACTCCAGAGGTTTGGAAGAGCTGTGATGAGTCTAACTATGTCCGATGACAACCTAATTGTGTTCAAGAGGGCCCGGATTACACAACCTATCGCCTGTTATAGAGGAGGGGAGCCTGTGTTTCAAGAGATGGAGGAGGAAGTAACACAGGTTACCATCATTGATTTTGATGGAACAGATTGGCCGGTGTTGAAAGAGATCATAAGCGAAATTAATAAGGGTTTTGAGGCCTTGAAGAAATGCGTGGAGCTGGAATCTGTTAAAAAGAGACTGTGCTTCCGCCGTGAAGGCCGGCGGAGATGTGAAGGCGGTTGGCGGCGTGTGGACGTGTACGGACACGCCCTCTTCTAAGAGCGCCGCGGGGCGGGACTCGGGTCAGAAGACAAAGAAAACGTCTTCTCCAAAAACCGAGGAGGCCGCCAGGGCCCGCGAACCTCTTCCCTCCCTGGCTAGCCCCCGGGTCTACGCTCCGGGCTTTAATACACCTGCGGACCCCCGAAGCCTCATCTCCCGATATAAATACAAATGACACGTTTTGTTTGTTTAATAAACATGTTCATGGTCTTATCCTGTGAAATAGGGTGTATTTATTAATGTTAAAGAACTACAATGTTTTTGCGTGGACGGTGCGCTGGGTTAAAAGCCAGAAAGCATCGGAATACATTGTACGGTGTTATTCGTTTTCAGAACCTGTTTATAGGTTCAAAGGTATAAAAGTGCCTAAGCTAGATCCCTCTGTGAATACCTCAATATAAACACGGTCGTTGAAATATGTAAACATGTTTAAGGTGTTTGACGCTATAAATGGGCCACCTGTAGGTGAAATAACTAAATACATGTTTTGTTTGTATAGAGGTGGAAAGACAACACAAACAGCCTTGTAGACTCACATTACACCAGATCCCTGTGCTATAATCAAGTACACAATACTAACTCCATTTAAAAACAAAGCCAATAAGATGTGCCAAATGTTTACAGACGCTCCAAAATATGGCGATAAAAAGGTCAAGTTTAAGAATGGGACATTTTTACATATAGAATACATGGGAATATAAACACACACACATATATATATATATGTATATACATATGTTTTCATTTTATCTATTTAAGGCTATAATCCACCTCATACATACCTCCTATAGGGCAATTCTAAAGGTTACAATTAATTCTATTGTCTGACTTTCCTCTATTATTTGAATATTTGTCTTTTAAAAAATCTTTACACTCAATATCCGTAAAAGAAAATTAGGTATATAGTCAGTGATACAACTAAACAAAAACGCACCCCTACTACCTAGGTCCTCAGTCTGTGCTACCAACCAGAGGAGCTCTTAGAGGCGCCTGCTCTGCCCCTGCAGGGGTTTTGATAAGCGGCTCCACCCCGGGCTAGGGGCCCCTAGCCTGTGACTGATGCTTATTACCGATCGCTGAGTTCACAGCTTTTTTTTATTTAAAGTTACACATTTGTTTCTTTTATCTTACTTTGAAAACCTTTTTCAGCCGACTAATGTCATAAAGATGGAAAGTCTTTGTAAACAGTTATTTCTGGTGTGTTTGAGGTATTTGGTCTAGTTATTTGAAATTACATACTAATCTAATGCAGATTCCCACTGAGTATTTGTCATAGGCTCCCTGTTTGTATTCAGCATTGTGATTTATAATAATGCATTTAATTAAGGTTAAATAAATCCAAAACAATAAAATAAAATAAAATCTTGATCTTTGTTAAAATGAACCTTTGTCTTTAGCCTGTATTTTACTGATAAGTCAAATCCCGCTTAAAATTGCTTGTACATCGGGCCCAAAAGCCAAATATGTCCACCAGCATAAAAACTGTGTTCATATGATTTAAAATACAAGTGCTCAATAAAACAACAAATCAATAAGATTTTATTAAACATGCTGTTAGAAGGTGATACACATGGCACCATACTTCTTGACGGACCAGAAAAACTGATGTGGTTGAAGCTGTACTTTTCATTTCATTGGTAATGCAGACAGATGACGGGGTACGAGAGTCAGTGTCCTATGCTGTGGGACGTGTGACGGTGGTTCAACCCCCTTAAAGCCTGAGAAATCCTGTCCCCCAATTTGTGTAACACTCCAGACGATCACTAGTGTTGTATTTTGAATAATGTTCAACCAGGCTTAATAGCCCTGCCCATTCATTAACTGAATTGTCCTGAATTCAAGGTAACCATTAAGATGCTACTTATTCTTACGGTTACTAATCTGTTAAATCTCAATCATTTAATTTTAAACCCCTCTTAGATGCGATCTTTACACTTTCAAGTTAGTGTATTTTTAATGTCACTATTTGGAAAGTTTAATTTGTCTTTAGTGCGCTCACAGACAGGTGGTGGTGGGTGGTCAGTTTAGTTATTATTGAAGTTATTTGTAATACAAATCAATACAAATGTAAAGTGAAATTAATCTTTTAAAGCACAAACATTTCATTTTATTTTCCTTTAGTTTACTGATCCTGTCTGGAAATGATAATACCTTAGTAAGGAAAAATATAAACATCAAGACCTTGCAGTTCTCATGCATTTCTGTACAGCCTTAACAGTGTCAATGCTGAGAATTCATACAACTATCTAACTAACTAGACAGACACCCTGCATTGGCACCGCTGTAATGTGACATTGTGCTGTCCGGTCGGCTCTGGAGGATCTGTGTCAGGGGGTTCAGATCAGAGAGGGGCTGTGAATGTACGGGCCGCATTCCTCGCAGCTTTTCAGGCGGCTCTCCACAAAGGCCGGAGATTTTTTTTATTTTCTTAGCTGGACTCTCCTCCCCCACCGCTTTCTCCCCAGCGTGGTCAGATCAGCCCTTCTTAGCAAAACGTTGGATGACAGAGTGTACAGGAGTCAAGGAGGTCATTAAAAGAATAATTCTTTAATTTGTATACAGAGACACATCGAATAGGTTGATGTGCATAACTTTTGTCTTTTTAACTACTTTACTTATTTTGAACGTTATTTGGGGTACGAGTTGTACAGTAAAGCGAAATCAGATTTAGCAGAGAGAGACACAAGCCGGTAAGAACATGTTTTTGTACAAAATAAGAATCAGAGAGGTATCTATTTTATTAAATGCTTCTTTATTGTTAATAACATACACGAGGTGGGAAGGAAGGAAATGTTGCTACATCAGCTCAATGTATAGAATATTAATCTGAATTGCGCTGGTCCTGTTTCTGCTCACGTTCCAAAGATAATCAGTGAACTATTGGCCGGGTGACTGAGAATCTGCGATGCCATTTTAAACCCTAGATGCTTAAGCTATATGCTGTTAGGTCCTAGCTGTTGATTTGACAGATCTGTTCAGGGTGATGCTGTGTTTGTCTGTCAGTTTGTCACTATGTGTAAACATAAAAAACAGCTTTATGTTATCACCAGACTACATACAGTTAAAAGGAATGCCACATGGCTAAACTTGGCTCTTGAAACAGATCAGGACATTAAGGCTTCTGGATATGCGTGAGCTCAGACCCCCCACCCCAACCCATACAGCGCCGCTTAAACTCCTCTTGAGGAGCCCTATGTGTAATAAAAAATAATAAAATCGATATATGCAATAAGCCCACAAAGTATTTTGAATATAAAGTATTGACTATTTCTGTTTGCTATGTGTGCTTTGTTACAACCGGAATTGACTTTGATATAGAAAATACATTTTATATTGCACTGATGTTGAAAGTTGCCCTGGATAAGGGCGTCTGCTGAAAAAATAAAAAATAAATAATAATAATAATAATAATAATAATAATAATAATAGTAAAGCATTTCCCAAATTTCAACGTTTGTAGCGAAATAGTAAAATCTATCACATCAGTATGTCATGTATTTCAGTACACTGTGCATGTTTCAACACAATTGTATATTACTTAGATACAGACAATGAGTCTCATAAAGCAGTTTGCAAAACTAGTGAAATACATCTGGTGTCTCATATATCTGTACAATATCACTTAATTGCAAAAATGGTTTAAAACCATAAAAAGGAAGACTTAAAATCAGACACCCTGATAAGAACTACATAAAATGTATACAGAATATCATTTAGAGATGTTACTGAATCACGTTACTCAGACAGGGTAGAAATGCCTGACCGCTGGATTTGTACAGGTTTTCTGGTGATAAATTCTCAGTCATTAGGGGGTCTGTTTTGTGTTGTTGCCGCTCCTGCAAACCCCCCCGCGGTGCTGAGAGCAGGACGTGCTGCTTGTGAAGCCCCTCCACTGCAGTGTGATCCTGTCAGGGCATCAGTGGAATGACTGTGTGAACTGTTTCGGTGAAGCAAGTTCTTAATAAAACATTCAAATATTCAACTGTGTCAGTTTGGTCTTTATAACTCACCCTGTTATTATGGTTATTTATTTATTTATGTATGTATTTTCTATTTATTTTTTATCGGTTTTCTCTATTTCTAGCCAATCTCTCTTTTTCTGTGCCTGATTGTTTTGTTTTAACCCTATCTCACTACAGACCTGCTGGATTCACACATGATCCGGTCTGACTCTAGTGTGACTGTGTCTCCCTGCGCTTGTCTTTCGCTGTCGTCTCTAAGGTTGCTGCTCCCTCTGGCCTCTGTCTGTATTCTGTTTATGTGCTGCTGGGTCGATCTCACTCCCTGAGATGCTGAGACTGGAGACTATTTTTCTAGAAAAAGTATAAATCTACTGTTTTAATAGATACATACTTAATGAATGATACATATTTAATATGTCTAAGGTTACTTTTGTATTTTTTTATTTCTTTTTTTTTCTTAACATCATGGGGTGCATTCTTTATTTCTGTAAGAAAGTTACTACTATAAGGCTTCTGTTTGACCGTGGAGAGTTATCTAACTAGCAAAGAGAGCTGTGCTCAGTTAAATGTCGGTTATATACTGTATTTCTTAAGTTAAATAAGTGTGGTTTAGTTTCATTTACTTACTATCGTTATTAAATTGTGTTTTCGTTCTTTATGTCTGTACATAAGTTACTAGTTAGTTGTACTGAAGTCTGTTCAAATGTCTTACTGTCAATACAACCAAGACCATTAAGGTCTTCAGACCGCACCCCCAAGCTATTATAATGTGTAAATTATATACATATACATACACACATAGATTTTTGCTTAAAACATATTGTGTATTTACTTAATCTTATTGCATCAATGGATTACATTAGATATTTATTTAAAATAATTTGATGTTTTGTTACTAATATTATTACAAATGCTGCTTTTATTGAGTTTTATTGAAATTTCACAGTTTCTACATATATATTCTATGGTTCTTCTAAGGATTTCTTAAGTTAACTTAGTAACGTTACATTTAATTTACATCACCGGGTGTTGTGAATACACACACACACACACACACACACACACACACACACACACACACACACACACACAAACATTTAAAACATTATATTTGTATTTATTCAAGCTTTACATTTACCTTTTCTTTAAATAACACGTTTGATATATTCTACAATACAGGAAAATATAGGTCTTGGGTAGGAGTGGTATTTGCTGATATTATGTTGATTACTGAAAGTTCCAATTTCATTTTCTGTACTACATTTCTTTTACTTTTGTGCATATTCAGGATTTTCTAAAGTTTAGACCATTTAGCCTGACTTATCATTCTTTAGCTCTGTATGTAAAAGTTACAATCTAGTACAAATCTGTGCAAAGTGGAGGAAGGGCTGAATCTTATTAGGATCTGAAAAAGAAAAGAAACCTGGGGCCGTGATCTCCAGCTTGCACTCGGTATATATGTAAAAACACACACACACACACGCACACACACACACAGACACCCCTCTGTAAGAATGATACTACTTAAATGTACTGAAGGCTGTTCAAACTTGATATTGTCAAGCTATTCTAATGTGTAAATTATATAAATATACATACATACACACACACACACACACACACATAGGATGTGCTGAGATCGTATTGAGTGTATTTACTTAATCATAATGCATTAATGGATTATATTACATATTTATTTAAAATAATTTGATGTTTGGTTACTAATATTATTACAAATGCTGATTTTATTGAGTTGTATTGAAATTTCCCAGTTTCTACATATATAGTCTATGCTTCTTATATAACATATATATTCTATAACTCTTCTATATTTAAGGATTTCTTAACTTAGTAACGTTACATTTCATTTACATTGCACGCTGTTGTGAACACACACACACACACACCTTTAAAACTTCATAATTTTATTTATTCAATCTTTACATTGTATCTGTTATTTAAATAATACGTTTGATATATATTCTGAAATGCAAGAAAATATTGGTCTTGGGTTGGTGTAGTATTTACTGAGATTATGCTGATTACTGAAAGTTTTAATTTACATTTTCTGTATTACATTTCTTTTCATTTTGCTCATATTCAGGATTTTCTAAAGTTCAGTCCATCTTGTGTCTCTCAAGCTGTCCACAGCCCCCACCGCTTCTACAGATCGCTATCTCTCAACACATTCCATTATCCGGGGCTAGGGGGGGGGGCATCGCCTCAAACGTAAACAGAGCCGCTTCTTAAATTGAAAACAGACCCCACCTGTCACCAGTGCCCTGTTAACTCCGCCCCCAAATATTTAAATTCTTCAAACCAAACTCTAACGTGATAGGTTATTTCTTCAGTGCCCTGTCAACTCCACCCCCAAATATATTAATTCTTCACCGATCCGAGGTTACTAAAGACGTAGACATCTCCTCGCCACCCCCACTTGCTCAAAAAGCTCCAGACCGACATAACCCTTGTCCATTTGAAAGAGGTAACAGCTTTGGCCCTGTTGAAGAGACAGCCTCGCGGATCTCGCTTAAGTAGAAGTATCTATGTTACTAAAGAATCGGGAGGGTTTTAATAGAACTCTTTTGGAGCTTCACTCGCATAGGGAAAAATAGCTATGTCTTCTAAAGAATCTGAAGGGTATACATAGTGCTCTTTTGGAGCTTCACATGTATAGAGAAAAATAGTTATTTTACTAAAGAATCAGTCTGGCTTAAAGACAAATCTTTTGGAGGGTGTGAAAAACAGTTGAAGACCCCCACCGCCCTGCACATTCCTTCAGAACCCATCAATATGGTAATTATTCTGTGACGCGGTACAAGCACCCCGCACCCCCTAGGAAGGCCCCCCACCCCCTAGGAAGGGACCCCCCCCCCCCCCCGAGTTCAACTCAAGTTCAAGGTCAAAAGGTCAAATCCCCCTTAACCCCCATAGGAATGGCCCCCTACCCCCTAGGAAGGCCCCCCCCCCCGAGTTCAACTCAAGATCAGGTCAAAGGTCAAATCCCCCGCAGCCCCCCCTTTCGAAACAGTGCCCTATATTACTACTCTTAAGTAAAAGTAAAATTACAAAATTTGAAAAATACTCAAAAAAGTACACGAAAAAAGCAACTCAATTACAGGAATGAGAGTAGTTGTAATTCGTTACTTTCCACCCCTGGTTGGTATAGAGTATTGTGAAATTGAACTGGTATCGCATCAAAGTTCAAAATTCTAGTATCATGGCAACCCTAGTCAGAGAAATGGATCAGGACATAGTCAGAAGTGGTCAGTCACAAAAATGACAAATCTTGTGGGGGACAGAGCTGCAACTGAGAAAAAAAAATCAATGACATTTTGTCTCAGTACAGATTCTTCTAGAGATTGTGGACGACTTTGAAAGGCACAGCGAGGCTGATAAGGCTAAACTTAGACTTGTAAAAAATGTTTTACCTTTACTCTGATTTGCTGGAATTCAGTAGAGAAATTCAGCATGAAAACAAATTGGTGGAAGCTGTTTTTGCTGATCTAAATGTTAGACAGTACTTGGCAGGATGTAGGGCACTTGGATTAATTTGTAAAATTGTGATAGAACCTCCTTTGAGAGTTTTGTCAATGGAAGGAGAACGTTCTTGGGATGAATGACAGGTATCAGGTATCTTCTTCTCCTCCAAGATTGCAGACATCCATAGGCTCTTCAATACTCCACCCTCATCTCCCATCACACCGAAACCTCCCACCGATCAAGCTTCCTTTTCTTCATTCTCACCTCTATCCGATGCTGAATTTTCTGCTCTCCTCCTATGTCACAAACCCACAACGTGTGCTCCTGATCTTCTCCCCTTCATCTCCTCCCTCCTCAACTCCTCACTCCTCTCTGGCTGTTTCCCCTCTGCATTTAAACAAGCTGCTGTCATCCCACTGCTCAAGAAACCAACCCTTGATGCCACCTCTCCTCAGAACTACCGCCCTGTCTCCCTACTCCCCTTCCTCTCCAAGACTCTCGAGCGGGCAGTCCACCGTCAGCTCTCGGACTTTCTGTCCCAACACTCACTCCTTGATCCTCTGTAATCCGACTTCCGCACAGCTCACTCCACTGAGACGGCTCTCCTGGCTGTCACTGACTCCCTCAGCTGTGCTCGGGCAGCCTCCCTCTCCTCAGTCCTCATCCTCCTTGTCCTCTCCGCAGCATTTGACACCGTTGAGCACTCCATCCTCCTCTCTTGCCTTGCTGACCTTGGGATCTCTGGGACTGCTCTCACCTGGTTCTCCTCCTACCTCAGTGACCGGACCTACCAAGTGACATGGCGAGGCTCCTCATCCACCCCCCAACCTCTCCTCACAGGCATTCCCCAAGGCTCCGTCCTGGGCCCGCTCCTGTTCTCTCTCTACACTCACTCCCTGGGCCCCCTCATCACTTCCCATGGTTTCTCCTACCACTTCTACACTGATCCCCAGATCTTATTGTCTTTTCCCTCTTCTGACCCTCTCATCCCCTCTCACATCTCTTCCTGCTTGTCTGCCATTTCCATCTGGATGCACTCGCACCACCTCAAGCTCAACCTCTCCAAATCGGATCTCCTCTTTTTCCCACACTCTTCCTCACCTTCTGCTGACCTCCCCATCTCGATCCCCTTGGAAACCACCACACTCTCTCCTTCTTCTTCCGCTAAAAATCTAGGAGTCACCCTTGATCCTGCGCTCTCCTACATCCAGCCAAGCTGACACACACCTGTAGATTATTCCTGAGCAACATACGCCGGATCCGTCCCTTCCTCACCGACTACTCGACTCAGCTACTTGTCCAGTCACTGGTCCTCTCCTGCCTGGACTACTGCAACTCCCTCCTGGCCGGCCTGCCTGCATCTACTACCCACCCACTCCAGCTCATCCAGAACTCTGCGGCTCGTCTGGTATTCTCTCTGCCACGATTTGCACACGCTACTCCACTGCTCCGCTCCCTCCACTGGCTCCCAATAGCGGCACACATTCAGTTCAAGACATTGACCCTCACCTACCGCTGTCTCGACCACACTGCACCGAGTTACCTTCAGTCACTCGTCTCTCCATACATCCCCTCCAGACCACTACGTTCCTCCAGTGCCAGAAGACTAACTTTGCCTCCTCTCCACTCTCCTTCCTCCAGTGAGCGCTTCCAGTAACAGAGGAGACTTTTTAGCAGGAGACAGGCCCAGGAAGTAAAATCACAGACACCAAGGTCTGTTTGTTTATCTTCAGTTTATTGAAAGTTGCACACAGCCTTTTATACATCTACAAGCAGTATTTCAAAGGAGTTTCGGGGCCATCCCGAACCTGGATGATATTTTCTTGGTATATGTCCCGGGGCAGTTCCAAGACACAGGAAGCAATAATTAATAAGGTATTCTTTCTAATTAGTTCAAGCATGACGTTGATATCAACAAGAAACAGTATTTCATAAGGTTTTCTTTGTAATTAGTCCAGACATGGAAGCGCTGGTACCAAGGACACTGGATTAGAGAAATCATAATAAGAACAAAGAAACCCTAATAAGAGCAAGTTTTAACTAGTAACTTACTGGAAGGTTTCTTATATTTTCTAACAGTTATACAGTGGGTATATACAATACAACAATACAACAATGATGTAGCAGTGAGTCTGGAGCCTGTCCTTCAGAAACTTACAGAGGAGACAACTGCAGATTTTGACAGCATGACTGTGCAGGCAGTGGAGTTAATTCTAGCTAGTCTTGTTAAAGTGTGCTGCAGGAGACTCTCTCCCTCCTTGTGTCTGGCTTTTACAAGTGGTGGCCGATGTGGGGAAGCTCCGTGGCTGTTTACACTGATACCCCTACCTGGTGAGCAGAAGGATGGCGATGAAGACATCCGTGGTGGAGCAGCTGCTGGCCGCAGTAGTGAGGCTGCAGGCGCAGCAGCAACAGACCCTTGAGTCCGAGCACCAGCTCCTGCGCCTAACCCTGCTATGGCCGCAGCGAACCCGGCTTTGGGCCGGGTTAAGGATCCCGAAGATGGGGCCGGGGGACGACCCGGAGGCTTTCCTCACCATCTTCGAGCGCACCGCCCGGTGATGCGGCTGGCCGGAGTCGGAGTGGGTGGTACGCCTGGCCCCCCTGTTGACCGGGCAGGCTCAGTCCGCTGCCTGAGTGCTCCATCCAGAGGATGCCCTGGACTTCAAGAGGCTCAAGGACAGTGTCCTGGACCGGGTCGGCCTGACATCGAACGGTCAGCACCGAAAGCTCCGAAGTCTCCGGTTCGAACCTGGCCCCTGGCCCCGGGCCTTCGCGCAACAGCTGCTTTCTCTCTCTCCAGGTAGTGTGCGGTCCCCTGGAAGAGCCACGGTGACGGGCTGGCATCACAGTCAGCCTGGACATAGCCCGGCCGAGCGCCCCCTGGCGAAAACTGATTGCTCCACAGTTTGTGCTGCTCGACCCTCCGCTCACCCCAGTTCAGCAAAAGACTTCACGGTACCAGTAAGAATTGGGGGACGTGAAGTCAAGGCCCTCCTGGACTCTGGCTGTAGCAAGACGCTGGTCCAGGATGGCCTGGCTACCCGGGGCACTGAGGACATACACTGGTACCCCACGGCCCAGGTGACTATGATGATTGGTGGGGAAACTTATAAGATGAACGTGGGGCTCGCCCCTCATTTACCATTCCCGGTTGTCCTAGGGTGGGATTGGTCTGAATTTCTATCTAATATTAAGGATCCTAGGCTCTCATTATCTGATTTGGCTGGGGCACGCGTGGGACGTGGCTCTGGGGGCCGATCGCCCTTAGTGGCAATGAGCGGGGCGGGGACAGCCTTCCCTCCGACCCCAGTCGCGCAGCAGCCGACAACACTTTGTTGGACTGGGGGGAAGGGAATGAGTTCTGGGACTCGCTAGCTCTCCCTTTCCTCCACCAGGAGGGCCGAGACCTCTGGCGCAGCCCCGGATCCCGTCTTCTCCCGGGTTTCCGATTTCGCTCTAAACCAGTCCCGGGATGATGCCCTGGGTCGGTTATATGACCAGGTCGCAGTTGTGGACGGTCGCATAGTGAATGCACAGAGGGCGCGCTCATATCCCCAGTTCCACATCGAAAAAGACTTGCTGTATAGAGTAACCAAAAACCGAGGGTGGGACCCGGTCACAAAACAATTGCTGGTACCACGTTTGGACAGACGCTTTGTGTTTCTCTCTGCACACAAAGTACCTATGGCAGGTCACCTGGGTTGTGACAAGACCTTAAACCGGATAATGGACCGATTCTTCTGGCCAGGCATCAAAAAGGAGGTAGAAAGGTGGTGTGCTGCCTGTCCAGAGTGCCAGAAGACCAATGCCAGTGCGGCTCCGCTGGTGCCGCTGCCTCTCATGGAGATACCATTTGAGCGCATTGGGATGGATTTGATCGGTCCGTTAGAGAAAAGCTCAGCGGGGTATCGATTTGTGCTGGTCATAGTGGATTATGCCACTCGGTACCCGGAGGCGATTCCTCTACGGACAATGTCAGCTACTAGGATCGCCGAGGAGCTGTTTAAGGTCTTCACTCGGGTGGGGATCCCAAAGGAAATCCTGACAGATCAGGGCACTCCATTCATGTCATGCGTGATGCGAGACCTCTGTAGGCTGCTGGGGATAAAGTCCATCAGGACCTCAATCTATCATCCCCAGCAGACGGCCTAGTGGAGCGCTTTAATAAAACCCTAAAGAACATGATCTGTAAGTTTGTGAGCACAGATGCTCGGGACTGGGACAAGTTATTGCCGCCCCTGCTGTTCGTTGTACGCGAGGTGCCCCAGGCGTCAACTGGTTTCTCTCCCTTCGAGCTGCTATACGGGAGGCGGCCGAGGGGCATCCTCGACTTAATAAAGGAGGACTGGGAGGCTGCCGCCCCCTCCTGGACCTCTATGGTACAGCACATCCTGGACCTGAGAGATTGGCTATCGGCACTGGGGAAACTTGCACAGTCGCATCTCTTACAGGCCCAGGAGCGACAACAGCACTTGTACAACAGGGGAGCCCAGTTACGATCGTTCACCCCAGGGCACAAGGTACTGGTGTTACTCTCAACTTCAACATCTAAACTGCTGGCTAAGTGACAGGGACCCTTTGTGGTCACACGCCGCTTAGGGGATGTTGATTGTGAGGTGTGTCACCCGGACCATCGGAGAGAAAAGCAGATCTACCATCTGAATATGCTGAAGAAGTGGCGAAAGGAGGAAGCATTGTGTGCTTCTAGTTCCTCCCAAAATAAAGAGTCTGAACCCGGTGTTTCTGAGGTTCGCGTTGATCCTAATTTAACAAACACCCAGAAACAGCAGGTTCGCTCTTTATAGCGCTGCTTCCAGCATGTCTTTTCTCACCGACCCGGGCTCACACCTCTCATTGAACACCACATCCACACGGCACTGGACACCTGCGTGTGTGTCAAACCCTATTGCACCCCCTATTACAAGAAGCAGGCTGTCAATGAAGAAGTGCAGAAGATGTTGGAGCTGGGAGTAATTGAAAAGTCACAATCGGAGTGGTGTAGCCCTATAGTCTTGATGCCAAAGCCTGACAGCAGCACTAGATTCTGCATTGATTATAGGGAGCTCAATGCAGTCTAGATTTGATGCCTATCTGTTGCCCCGTGTGGACGAGTTGCTGGACCGGCTGGGCGCTGCTCACTTTTTCACGACACTGGACTTAACCAAGGGATACTGGCAAATCCCCCTCAGTCCAGCATCCCGAGGGAAAAACGCTTTCTCCACTCCTAATGGACCTAATGTCCAGGTCGCAGCTGAGCTCCGGTCCCTTCAGCAGGTGTAGCTCAAGTGCGCAGTTGGGAGTAGGGAGACCAAGTATCTGGGGTACCTCTTAGGAGGGGGGCAGGTACGGCCAGTCATTGACAAGGTGACCGCTATCGCCTCCTGTCCGCCTCCTAAGTCCAATGAGGAAGTTCGGCAGTTTTTGGGGTTTGCCGGGTATTATCACCGGTTTCTGCCGGACTTTGCCACCCTGGCTTACCCCCTGACCGAACTGACACTAAAAGGATATGACCAGATATGGTCCAGTGGACGGAGCAGTGCCAGGTGGCTTTCCAGGCGATTAAGGACCACCTCTGCCAACACCCTGTGTTAAAATGTCTTGACTTCTCTCTCCCTTTTATTCTCCAGACCGACGCCTAGGAAGTTGGAGTGGGCGCGGTCCTGTCCCAGAGTGTCGGAGGTCAGGAACACCAGATCTTTTACTTGAGTAAAAAACTATCGCCCCAGGAGCGTAAGTACAGCACCATTGACAAAGAGTGTCTCGCCATCAAGTGGGCTGTGGAGACACTCCGCTACTACCTCCTGGGGCGCCCCTTCACCCTGGAGACAGACCACACCCCCCTGCAGTGGCTGCACCGCATGCGAGACTCCAACAACCGCATCACCCGCTAGTAACTCGCCCTGCAGGACTTCAACTTCCGAGTGCGTCACCGCCCCGGACCTCAGCACCTCAACGCAGACTTCCTCTCCTGGCCCTTTCTCTCCCCTTCCCGTCCCTTCCTCTTCTCCCTCCCTTCTCTCTCCTGGCCCGCCTGTCGGGCGGTCTTTTTCTAGGGGGGGGGGTGTGTGACAGGCCGTTGTTGAGAGAGAAGACGAGAGCAACAGGAAATGCTATTCCTTATTTTGTAATGTGACAAAAAGAGGTCAAATTACATGAAGGTAGAGCTACATAACTTTAACAAATGTGATGTTTATTCTTCTTTCAGAAAACGAATAAAGTGTTGATTAAATGAAAAGTTTCCATGGTTGATTTTTATTTTCTGGGAAGAATTTCCAGTTGTTTTTAATGTATGTTTAATAATATTTTCTGAACTGTTTGCAACTACATTGTAAGCTATTTACAATCAATGTGGTATTTATAAAACACTGATATAATTGTTATGTTAGTGGTATATGAAAACAGCCTTTCATTGTGCCTGCAGTTATTTCTCTTGGTACTTGATCACGTTACAGTAATGTGCTGCAAACATATTGCAATTCTCCTGGCAATAGATACGCAGTTTTAACAGGACACAATAATGACCAATAGTAAACCAATTTATTGATCAGTTTAAAAAATGAACTTATGTTTGCAGTTCATACTACTTTACTGAAAATAAATATGCACTGAATATAATATTACATATTATATTTTACTTTCTCATCTAATTGAATTACTCTACTGTAGGAACATTTTATTGTATTGTATAAATCAGTATTCTTGTTGCTAACAACTACTAACAACACTGCAAATCAATGTTAAAGTCCACGCTTATAGCTGTATGGTGCCGATACACACAGTGCACAGCCGCAGCTCAGCGCTGCTCAGTCTGTGTGGATGGCGGTGGCTCTGGCCGTGGAATGCAGGAGGATCAGTGTCTCCGCTATGCTGCTATGTTCCAATCTACACTCGAAGCAGCTGTGCGGAGCTGCGTTTCGGTGCCGTTTCTTGCCAAACGCTGGACTCGCACCATTTGACAATGTATTGGGGTGTAGTTCACACAAATCGATAAAAATGTATCAACTATCCCATCCAAACCTTAGACAAGGGTCTTGTACTATGATACATGTGGTGGTCATTAATATTTTTATTTTAATGACGCTAGGTAAAGAAAATCCAAGATCCAAGTTTTTGGTGCCTAAAAATACATATTTATTAGGGTTAAAGTCACAATTTAGTTTTTTTTGGTATTGCACATATCTAAGTTAAGGCATAATCTAACCATTTAAGTGTATAACAGCTTTAATTAATTATAAAAAAATAAACAACAGGGCAGCGCGTGTCCAGTGCGTGTAGCTAGCGACAGGCCGAAGGGGAGAACAGCAGGGGAGAAGTCAAATGCTCGTCCCTCAAAGGTGAAACGGAGAAACTTCCTGTGCACCTTCTCAATGGGGATGTGAAAATATGCATTTTTCAGATCCACCGTGGTGAACCAGTCACCGGGCTTGATGGCCTGGGACATGGTGCACAGGTTGAGCATCTTGAAGCGCAACATCTTGAAGCGCAACACCTTGAGGTTACGGTTCAGGCACCTCAGATCCAAGATAGGACAGAATCCGCCATCTTTCTTGGGCACTAGGAAGTATGGGGAATAGAATCCCATGTGCTGCCTCAGAGGGGGCATATAGCTCGCTTCTCCAAGAGAGTAGCGATTTTGACGCGAAGTGGCGCACACTGCAAAGGGTCCCTCACTCGTGTCCACACCACGCCTTGGAAGGCGGGTGGGCATGTCTGAGACTGCAGGGAGTAGCCAACTGATATAATTTGGAGCATCCAGGATTCCTGGGTGCGGAGTTGCTGGGGGGTGTATGGGTGGGCCAGATGGGCCGCTGTGATCTCCAAAATAAGGGCTGGGCTGGTCATGTGTCGGCTGCATCTGAGGGCTCAGCCAGCTGGGACAGGTAAAGGGCCAGCAGGCTCTCTGTGTTATGGAGGCGAGCAGCTTGGGCTCCCACCTCGTAAGCCCTTCGGAGCAGGGTCTCCGTTACACGACACTGTCTGTTAGGGCAGACCAGGTCACAAGGTTCCACGGACAGTGGAGGTAAGGAGACTAGTGCATCAATGGTGGTGTTCACTAGCGGGAAGTCCACTAGGCCCACTTCAGCCCGTGTGGTCGCAGGTCACTCTCAGCTCTTCAAGGAGGTCCAGAAGCAGCAGGAAGGCCCGTGTGTGCTGCTGCGAGTGATGACCTCTCTTGAACCTGGAGCATAGCGGGGCTGGCGGTAGCGCCGCACCACGGGCGCTGCACCACGGGCGCAGCTGCCACAGGAGAAGCAGTTGCCATATCTGGTGCAACCACAGCACCAGGTGAAGTAGCAGACACAGTCTGAGCAGCAGGCACTGCTGTCACTCACTGGAAGGAGGAAGTCCCACCGCCAGCATCTGTGAAAAGTCTCCTCCTGCCAGCTGCAACCTGCCATTTCTTCTTTCACCTTGTCAGTGAATGAGCTTAGTGGTTTTGCTTTCATTTTTTCATAGCATACCTTCTAAGTGTGATAAGTGTGCTCCCCTGCTCCTTGGAGTTGGTCAGTTTTTTGTCCTCATCTCTTCAGAGTGTGGTGTTAAATATGTTGTGCTCTTCAGATTTTCCCACAAATTCGGTCTGCTTTTTTTGAATGATGTGCTGTTAGTAATCCTTTTGTGAGCAACATCATCCAAGTGCATTGTTTTCTTGTATCGGCATTCTGGGACTAACATGAGGTTGTGAATATTAAGATGACTCGTTTATATTCCCACTTCAATAGGCTATAGCAGTGCTATTTAAGTTAAGCAGCAAGCATAGAAATGGATGTAGTTTGGACATTTCCTCTCCTTTGGTCACTCAAATTGATGTCACAGTGACAGAGAACTGTTTGAGATATGTTTAAAACGTGAAATAAAAAACAAAATTGAGATGTACAAGTGGGTTGCAAAATTGAAAAGGTTGGGAATGGATGGTGTAGAGGTTAACATGTTTTCTAAAACATTTTAAATTCCAATCATTTTGTTAACAGACAATAGATGTTTGTGTCACAGAGCTGTGTTTATATATATATATATATATATTCATGTGTTTCTGTTGCACTTATATATTTCTTCCAAATTTGTTTAATATTCACAAACTGAATTATTTTTGTTTAGTTTGGGTTAAAGAAGCACACCTCCATTGTAGCAACGTTGTGGCAACGCTGTGTGTTAGCTGGGCTGTTGACACTTTACATTCCTCACAATTCCCATGTGCACTGCTGTAAACTGAAGGAGTGTATAGTGACTCGTATTTTGTTCTTTTATGGATTATGATTGGGATTGTTTTTTTATGTAAATCTTTTTTTAAGTGTGTGTTTTCCTTCTGAGTTTTTTTTTTCATTTTTATGTATTTGGATAACATCGGAGATCACTTGAGAGAAATTAATGGATTCTTAAGTATTTTTCTAAGGCACAAGAGTTAGGAATCTAGGATTTTTTTCCCCCCGTTTTGATCTTTGCAAATAGACTTGGCCAAGGGCAGTTTTTTTTTTGTTGGCTTCGATTTCTAGGATTGTTTGTGTGGGGAGGGAATAGGGTTGCTCTCATAGAAATGTTATACTGTTATCAGGTTTTATTTAAGTCCAATTTTTAGTATAGGAATTTTCGATTTTTATATGGTATATTGTTTTGTAGATCCTCCCTGTTCCACTGTGGTCAGTTGATCATCTTTTTTTGTGTGTGTGTATACAAATATTGGATTATAACTGGAGCTCAGTGTCTGTGTTGTGTGTGCCAGAACCAGTGATCCAAGAAACCTGCCAGTGGGGTAAAAGGAGAGAAGTGCAGTAAAGCCTACTAGAGAGGTCCTAGCGCTCTTTTTCAAAACTAGGTGGTGTAGACGACTACATCTGTGACATTAATTTTATCTTCCTGTCCTCTACTTCTGCTCTTTTAATTGCACATGCATGTAACATTAATGTTATTAATACAGTCTGAGAAAACTGTGTGTTGTATAGAGAATGACTCCAGATTAATTATTGTAACTTTGTATTCTGAAATACTAACCCATTCAATGAAGACATTGACAATTAAGATCAACACTACATACACATTAATATTGTTTTATTTTTATATAACCATTCAAAAGATTCTTAATAATCTTTGAGAATTATGAAAATGTGAATAACTCATTGTGTGCTAACTTGTTATTCTTGGTAATAAACTGACTTATACAAAGGTTTTTGATTTTTCTTTTGTTTGGTTTTATGTACAAATTATCTATTGAATTGTTGCAATCACATTATACATTTAATTTCCATATTTTTTTGAGAAATAAACGGAGTTCAATGAGAAAGGTCATGAACAAAAAATAAATAAAACACTGACTTTAATGTTAAACTGTACTGTACTGTACTGTGCACAGTACACTCATGTAAACACAAAACTCTACAATTTTGAATATATTATAGAGATTAATTGTCAATCCTGATTAAGAAAAGACAGATATACCACAGATATACTGCAAGCAAATGGTTACATTAAAAAATAAGCTTTAAAACAAACACAGTGTGTTTTAACATAGCACTATACTGTATATAGTTTATAGTTATACATGTTTTATTATTCTGTGTACAGTTTCGTTCTAGAGGAATTAGGGTGATATATTTTTAAAGTAACAATGAGCTTCAGTGCTTTTTGAAACCATGGATAAAAAAAAGCATAAATCAGAGGATTAAATGTGGAATTAATGTAAGCTAAACATATAAAAGCATCGAACACTTTGCCCGGAATCATAATATTGAAATATTGGTAAAGTATGATAACTATGTAGAAAGGGAGGTAGCAACCTATAAAGACACCCATTACTATTCCTAGCGTTTTAGCAGCTTTTTGCTCTCTGTTGCGCTGTGCTCTTCTTCTACTGTTTTCAAGTGTAAATGTTCTGTCTTCCATTATTTTTATTAGTCTTGCTTGGTTTCTAGCAACAGTGTAAATGCGTGCATATATCCCAATCATGACAAAACAGGGAACAAAAAAAGTAATTTTATCCATGTAGTCCCACACCTTATTAGTAACAAATAAACAGTTACCCTCACATGATAATTGTTCAACTAATTCCTGAACATGTTTGTCACTGGATATGTAGTAATTCATTGCAAAGCAATATAATGCTCCCAATACCCATGCAAGACTTACAAAAATCCAGGATACTCTGATATTGATTTTGTTTGCATAACGAAGAGGCTTACACACTGCATAGTAACGATCAATAGCAATAAAACACAAGTGAAAAACTGAAGTATTGCCAAACAAAATTTCAAAATATATATGAAGTTTGCAATAGAATGATCCCATATACCAACAAGTTTCAACCATTCTGATCATGCTGAATGGAAGAACAAAAAGCCCAAGGAGGAAATCAACCATTGCTAGAGAAAGAACCAACAGATTATTTGGTGAATGAAGCTGCTTGAAATGAGAGATGGAAATAACCACAACCAGATTGCCACCAACTGTGATTAGCACTGTTAGCACAAACACAAAATACATAACTGCTCTTTCACCAATCGGTTTGGAGTATTTAATGCAGGATTTGGTAACATTTTCATAGCAGTACTCTACTGATTCCATCTGAATGAAGGATGAATTCATCTTTCTGAAGTTGGAAGTGAGGTATTGATGAAACCACAAGATGCAAATTCAGTCAGGAGTTAATAAAAAAGCTGCTGTTGGGAGAAAGATGTTTAAATTGAAAACATTTACTAAAAAAAAATCTATTTAATATCACAATATAAAAGCTTATAATATGGTTGCATTATAAGTGTTGCCTGAGCTTATTTACTGATTTTATGTCAGTAAATGACCAATCAAGTTACTGCAAATGACCTTAAAATACAAATATAACCTTCAATTTTTGTGCTCCCATTAGTAAAATACATTACCTTATCACATAACAACTTCTTCATTGATGAAGACCCTGTGTGTACTTCTCTTTTCGATTCCCTGAATGTATCAAGTCCTTGATATAAAGCAGACTTATATACAGTGTGAGAGCTCCCTGGAGTTCAGTGACACTTGGATATCTTGGGAGATAAGGAAATGTGATTGGTTATGAAGACCAGTTGTACTCATAATTTCAGACAAGAATGAAGCAATGGGTTGTGGGAGAGTGGTGTGTAATGTAACAAATGCACTACTTTAGCAGAGGAGTCAATGTAATGTATGGGTTAATAAGTACCAGAGAGAACAAATGTAAAGTGCTTTATATAGTTTTTATGATTTATAACTACATGATTGCTTTTGATCAATAATTAATTTTAAACTCTTATTAGTGCCTAACAATATCAGGATAATGTGATATTTTTTATATTTTTATGATTACATCATCATATTAAATTAAGAAGTCTTCATTTATTCAGCAAAAGGAGTCTTTTGCAAATTCACAGCCTAACAAAACAAAAACAAATACATTCACAACCTAGGTTATTTGTACTAGTGTACTGTTGCCCTATCCTCTCTGTTGAACCCATCTTGGAAATAATTGGAAAAGTTGTTAAGATAAAGCAAATTTAAACTTTATTAACAAGCTAGCTTGGAAGCACCATGTCAGGGAATTCCTTCAGTGAGAACTTAATTTTTACAAACATGAGTGAAGCTTTGTAAGAAAATAACATAGAATGTTGTGGCCATTCATCCAATCAAAAGGTGCAAGCCTGAGTCTGTTTACGATCTGTCTTCCCGTGGGGGAGAGTTGGGATCCGCAAACCAAATGGCTTTCTTTGATGTTTTTCCAAGAAGTCCGGTCTCATGGTCATCTTTTACAACTGTCCCTCAAACATTACAAAAGACAGTTCCTGCCAATCTGGGGAACCAATTGAAGGCACAAACAGACTTTTAACAAATAGCTGTGGGTTATTTTGGCACTGTGCGATCTTTTATTATGAACAGGAATTTCTATCAAATGTACCTTGTTGACCTTTTGCATAGCCTGATAAATGTAATTTGCTCAGTCTGTATACATGCTATTTCTAATGCTAGTATTAATATAAAACATTATATACTTATTACAAAACACTTTCTTCAAATTTTAAATACAGGGTCTTCACTCTCTGTTTGTTCTCTCCCACTCCCCTTGCCTTACCAGGTGGGGAGGAGGAACAGGGCTTATGCTCTCCTCTCCTCTTCTCTGTCCCACCCTTTCTCTCCTCTATCACGGCTAACAGCTCTGAATTACACGCTGTGAAACTCACCTCTCCCTCTCACCTCTTCCTTCTAGTTCTCTACCTTCCTCCCGGTCCACTCGCCTCCTTCCTGGATGAACTGGATGACTTCCTTCTCTCCTCCTCTCCTCACCTATCATCCTCCTGGGAGACTTCAACATCCACCTCTCCAACCCCTCCCACTCTGCTGGATTTCTTCCTCTCCTTCACTCCTTTAACTTTTCTCTTTCCCTGTCTCCTCTCACTCACAGGGCAGGTCGCCAGCTAGATCTCATCTTCTCTAGAGGTTGCTCCCCTTCACCCCTCTCCGTGACATCCAAGGACATCTCAGACCACCACTTCATCTCCTTCTCCCTTTTTCTCCCCTCCTTCCCCACCCCACCCTCTCCCTCGTTCACCTTCCTCCATAATCTCCGCTTCGTCTCCCCCTCCACCCTTGCCTCCACTGCTCTCACTCTCTTACCTTCCATTGACTGTTTTTCCCATCTGTCTGTTAACTGTGCTACCTCCTCTTGTCCTCCTCCCTCACATCCTCCCTCTCACATCTTGTCCTGTCCATCCCTCCTCCCCTGAGCATTGGATCTCTTCCATTCTCTGCTCAACCTGATCCAGTCTGCGCGCCGCTGAACAGAAGTGGAAGAGGTCCAAAATCCCAGCTGCCCTGCTCTCTACTTTCCACATGCTCCTCCTTACTCACCAAGGCCAAGAAGTATTACTTCCAATCACTCTTTGAATCCTCTGTCAACAACCCCCACAAACTCCACTCCACCTTCTCCTCCCTCTTTGCCCCCCTCCCCCTCCCTCGTCTCTCACTGCAGATGATTTTACCTCCTTCATCTCCAAGATCACAGACATTTGAAAGCTCTACAACAGTCCCCCCTCCTCTCCCATCATGTCCAAGTCTCCCACAGATCAAGCTTCCTTTTCTTCATTCTCACCTCTTTCAGACTCTGAACTTTCCTCTCTCCTCCTAGGTCACAAACCCACAACGTGTGCCCTGGACCCTCTCCCTTCTCGCGTCCTCCAAGCAACTGCTCCTGATCTTCTCTCCTTCATCTCCTCCCTCCTCAACTCCTCACTTCTCTCTGGCTGTTTCCCCTCTGCATTTAAACAAGCTGCTGTCATCCCACTCCTCAAGAAACCTACCTTTGACCCAACCTCTCCTCAGAACTACCGCCCTGTCGCCCTACTCCCCTTCCTCTCAAAGACCCTCGAGCGTGCTGTCCACCATCAGCTCTCTGCATTTCTTTCACATTACTCACTCCTTGATCCTCTGATCCGGCTTCCGCACAGCTCACTCCACTGAGACTGCTCTCCTGGCAGTCACTGATTCCCTCAGCTGTGCTTGGGTGGCCTCACTCTCCTCAGTCATCATCCTCCTTGATCTCTCTGCAGCATTTGACACTGTTGATCACTCCATCCTCCTCTCCTGCTTCGCTGACCTGGGAATCTCTGGGACTGCTCTCACCTGGTTCTCCTCCTACCTCAACGACCGGACCTATCAAGTGACATGGTGAGGTTCCTCATCTACCCCCCAACCTCTCCTCACAGGCGTACTGCAAGGCTCCATCCTGGGCCTCCTCCTGTTCTCTCTCTACACTCGCTCCCTGGGCCCTCTCATCGCATCATATGGTGTATCTTACCATTTGTACACAGATGATCCCCAGATCTTCCTGTCTTTTCCCTCTTCTGACCCTCTCATCTCCTCTGCTATGTCTGCTATCTCTGCCTGGATGCACTCACACCACCTCAAGCTCAACCTGTCCCCCCCTCTTCCTCACCTTCTGCTGACCTCTCCATCTCAATCCCCTTGGAATCTACAACATTGTCTCCTTCTCCTTCTGCTAAGAACCTAGGAGTCACCCTACCCCTAAGTGGTGGAACGACCTTCCCACTGAAGTCAAAACAGCAGAGTCCTTGACCTCCTTCCGTCGCTTACTCAAGACACATCTTTTTGGACAGTACTTGTAATATTAGTCCTTTTATCCCTGCTAGATAGCACTTCACAGTTTTATTATGCTTCTCGCGTTCTTGATTTGTTTTCCTCCCTTTCCTGTTGCCCTTGACTGTGACCCTACATCTTGACAGCACTTAGCTTTCACCGTCCAGGATGTAGGACCTCACTTACTGTACTTGTGTAAATTGTAAATTGGAATTTGTAAAATGTATATTGAATTACTATGTTTTAGTTAAATCAAATTTGTAATGTTTGATGCCTTGTACTTAACTGTATTTTTGCACTTTGTTTTGCACTTATGTTGTAAGATGCCCTGCATAAGGGCGTCTGCTAAGAAATAAAAATAATAATAATAATAATAATAACTGTATTCTTGCACTATGTATTGCGCTTATATTTTGTACGTTGCCCTGGATAATGACGTCTGCCAAGAAATAATAATAATAATAATAATAATAATATTAATAATAATAAGTGTTCAGTGCAGTGACTTGTAACTCACTGTATTGTGTTGCGTTGCCAGTGGAGACGCGCTTACAGTGGCAAGTCCCGCTAGACGCACCACTGTTGCAAGAGCACCTTGGCTGCTGGTGTGCATTTGGTTTCCTCGCTGACTGGAGCACTCGCTGCGTGCGTGTTACTGCGTGGATTCTGCCTCCCCACCCTCCAGGTTTGAGAGAGGGGAGTGGTTGCCTCCTGCTACTGCCTTACCTCCTGGCGGAGCTGCACTCCATCTGGGATCACCCGGCGACGGCCCCCGCCCAAGCACTGGCAAGTGAGGTCTATGCCAGTACCCAGGGTGCGCAGGAAGCGGGGCTGGTGGATTTCCCCAAGGTGAATTCCACCATCTGGGCATTGGTGTCCTTGCCCGCCTGCCAAGGGACCTGTCCTAACAGGCAGTGCAGGGTGACAGAGGTGATGCTCCACCGAGCATATGAGGCTGGAGGCAAGGTGGCCCGCCTCCACAATATGGAGTCCCTGTTGGCCCTCTACATACTTTAGGGTGGCAGACCTCCTAGTGACAGTCATGTACCATGGGGCACATGTGAATGGCCATTCCCTGGCAGCCATTGTGGCGGCACACCATCAACACTGGCTGTCCCAGGCAAGGTGAGTCCCGGACGCAGACAGGATCCGGCTGATGGATGCCCCCATCTCACCTGGGTTCACGTTTGGACCGTCCATGGAGGGTCCCTCTAGGAGAGAGAGCAGTCGTTATAGTTCGCACGAGTGTACCCCCAAGCAGCACCTCTGGGCCAGGCCTGCAGACAACCTGCAGGGCCTAGAAGGCCAGTCCCCATGCAGCAGCACCCCCGCCCTCCTGCTGACCTGTGCCACCGGCAGGCAGGTGCCTACCCAGGCCAGCCACGGTAGAACAAGGCCAAACGCCAGGTGAAGTGGCAAGATTACGGCCGGCAGACCTTCGCCTTCGAAGGCTGAGTTTTCAAATTCGCTGTTCTCCCATTTGGCCTGTCTCTAGCTCCTCACACTTTCTCCAAGTGCATGGACGCAGTGTTGGCCCCCTTGTGTTGCCATGGGGTCCGTGTCCTCAATTATCTAGATGACTGGCTGGTCTGTTTTAACTCCAGGGAGCAAGTTGAGAGAACCTAATCCTCGACCGCCTCTCTGGGGCCTTTGGGTCAACAGAGAGAAGAGCTGTCTTGCGCCAACTCAGCAGGCACAGTTCTTTGGACTTCATCTAAGGCCTCTGCAGTGGTGGTTTGAGTCCTATGGGGTGTATCCTCGGCTCCAAGCAGGGTTGGAAAGCTGTCTGCAATTGACAGGGAGTCCAGGGCAGTTGGATGGCACCCGTCAGGGCCTTCCATATTAACGACCTGAAATTACGAGCTGTGCTCCTCGGTCTCCGTCACTTCATGCTGGCCCTTCAGTGCAGTCATGTTTTAGTACAGACAGACAACACAGCAGTGGTTGCCTACATCAACAGGCAGTGGGTCATCTGCTTCTATGGACGCAGCCTCAGCTGCCCTCCATTAGAGCAGTCCACCTCATTTCTCAATCTTTTCTCATTGTCTATCTCTTTTTGCATCTCAGTGACTTTCTCTCTCAATTAATTTACTAGTTCTGTATTTTCCTCATTCATTGTGATTAGTTTCTTCTTTAATTTCACACTATACTGACGGAAGCTTTATTGGTTTTATCTCGCTTTTCCTTATTCCACCATTCTCTATGCTGTTTGGGAATCTAGTTAGGATCCCATCCTACCTTTTCCATTTTAAGTTGAACTTTTTTAAACTTCTCTTGTAGGTATTCACATATAGACACATATTGTAATTCCATTATGCCAATCCTATCTTTGCCAATGATGGGGCTAAATGTTGGACTTTGCAGTACCTCAGGTTCCATCTGGCTATTGACCGCCACTAACACTGGCCTTAGCGTACAAGGATTTCCTTGCGTAGCTCAGTAGGCCTTGTCGTGCCATTCGGTTCCCTTGGTGAAGACTCTGTATAGGAAGTTGAAGAAAGTGTTTTGTGATTATTATATAATGTTTTATATTAATACTAGCACTAGAAGTAGTTTTGTATACAGACTGAGCAGATTAGATTTAGCAGGACAAGTAAAGGGTCAACAAGGTTGATTTGTTAGAAACTCCTGTCAGTAATGAAAGATTACACAGTGCCAAAATTGCCTACAGCTGTCTGCTGAGAATTTATTTATGACTTAATCATTTCTCCAGATAGGCAGGAATTGTTTCTGTTAAAGAGCGATTGACACAAGGTAAATGACGACCGTGGGATCGCATATTCCTAGTTCACATCAAAGACGGACATCTGCTTTGTATCCATCACCTCTTCACGGGAGGACAGATCGTAAAACGGACCCGGAACTGTACCTTCTTATTGGATGAATGGCCATAAGATGTTACGTAATTTTTCCTATAAAGTTGTACTCATGTTTGTAAACATTAAGTCTCACTGAAGGAATTATTATTGACGTGGGGCTTCCGAGCCGGCTTGATTAAAGTTGTATTTGCTTTATCTCCGCGACTTCTCCACTTATTTCCGAGACAGTTCTACAACTTGGCGTCATGAACGAGGATCTGAACTTGCCTCCACTCCCGGGAACAAAGCAAGGGTGAGTACCTTTAAAAATTACCACCCTGTATATTTAGATTTGATCTCGGGATTGTGTTTGGCTATCAGATTGTAATTTATAGAGAACCTGTGGAGAGGTAGAGGTAAAACAAATAGAAAGGTTGACTGTACAGCGGAGGTTCACAGTAGGGTGAACTCCAGGTAAGACAGATCTGTGGGGAGAGATACCAAAGGAACCTAAAGGTACGATGAGGCCTGCTGAGCCCCAGATTAAGCAAGGAAATCCTTGTACGCCAGGGCCAGAGTTAGTGGCAGTCAATAACCAGATGTAACCGGAGGTAATGTAAAGTCCAATGATATAGCACCATCGTTGGCAAAGATAGGGTTGGCATTATGGCATTACAAGACGTGTCTATATGTGAATACCTACAAGAGAAGTTTAAGAAACTTCAACTTAAGATGGAAAAGGCAGGATGGGATCCTAACTGGGTTCCCAAACAGCATAGAGAATGGTGGAATAAGGAAAAGAGAGAGAAAACCAATAAAGCTTCCGTAATTCTTTGTCAATATAGTGCGAAATTAGAGAAGAAACTAATCGCAATGGATGAGGAAAATACAGCAACAATAAAATAATTAAAAGTGAAAGTCGCTAAGATGCAAATAGGGATAGATAATGTGAAAAGAATTAGAAATGAGGAAGAGAAAAATAAAGAACGAACTAATAATGTAGGGAAATGATGCGCAAGCGCCCTGGGGGCACATATAGAAGGTGATGAACCTGACTGAGACGATTTAGACCGATAAGCCTGGGAACATGAATGCGAAAAATATGGGGGATGTGGATTTGGTGCTTCTGCCCCTCCACCATATAAACATTCAGACAACCCCACTGATAATAGAACAGAGTCTAAACTTTACCCAGATTTGAGTTCATTCAAGTCAGAGAAAGTAAAATTAGCACCTATAGAGACGCGCACTAGGCAACACCGCGATGCCGACGGACAATTTTATGCATTAACAATGTCGGTGCATCGCCCCTTCACACCCGGAGAGAAACACACAATATTAAGCGATCTTCCAAAACTTAAACCCAATCATGGGAATCTGGACTTCTGGGAAAAATTTAATGAGATGTTAGATGTACACCAAATGCACGCTAGAAACGTACATATAATAATTAAAACTAAATGTCCAAGGCCAATCTGGGACGGGTTAACCGCCTCCCAGCAGGATGGTACCTGGATAACAGCTAACTTCATCATGGCTGTAAAGACAGCTCTCGGAGCAGGACAGGGAAATTGGGGTGTAGTCTGTGGCCTCGTACAGAAGCCAGGAGAGACTTGCTACGATTATGCGGAACGAAAGTACACTACTTTTAGAGAACGCTCCGGACTGCCGGATACCGAACGTGATAATGCGATCTTTTTAAAATTACTAAAAGAAGGGTTTAGTAAAGCACACCAAGACATCCTCAATACGGGTGTGCCTGTAGGAAACACATATCAGCAGATTGTACAATGGGCTTCAGAGTAGAAAACAAGCAGTCAAAAGCTAAAATAAATGCTGTGGCTGCTATATCTGCCATAACACAAAACGGAGGTAAATGTTACAATTGCGGAAAAATAGGACATGTCGGTAAAGACTGTCGGTCTAAATCAACCCGCCCTAAGTGTACTTTCTGTGGGAGGACAGGGCACATGGGAGACAAGTGCTGGAAGGCAGGCGGTCCAGGCGAACACGAAGCGCCCTGGAATCAGACCAAGACAAACCCCGATCAGCCCAGAGGAAACGCGGAGCTTCTGCAGATCATCCGAGATCTGACAGAGAAACTAAATAGGAAATAGGTCGCCTCGGCCCCCGAGGTCGGTACAGGGGAAGATCCCCGCCTCCACATAACCGCACTTTTAGGGGGTCGGCAGTGTTCAATGTTGGTGGATACAGGCACCTGTCTCGATAACCGATCTCCCCCTCCCACTGACTAAACGCAGACTACAGATCTCAGGTGTAGGCAGTGCATGTATCACAGCCACACTCAGCACACCTCAACTTCTAGAAATAGGCGATCTCCTAATTCCAGTGTCTTTTTGGGTTTGTAAAAACCCAGAGGGGACAATATTAGGCATAGATATCCTTAGAGAAGCCGGCGCACTAGTGGATGGTAATAATAATCGCATAATATGGACCAATACACACAGGAATAAAAAGGATACACAAAGATACGCAACAAATTGCGCTAGTATCTCACTCACACCGTCAACATCTCATATATGGTCAGACACACCACTTGGACACGTATGTTAGGCATGTCCTGATGTTTGGGCAACACATAAACAAGATTGTGGTCTGGCACAAATTGAACCTATAGTTATCCCAGGTCCAGTACACAAAGCACATAAACAGTATCCTATTAAACCAGAAGCTTTTACGGCAGTTCAGATTATTCAAACATTGCAAAATGAAGGAATAATACACGAAACGCATTCAACCACTAATTCTCCAATCTGGCCAGTGGCAAAACCAGATGGCTCATGGCGACTTACAATTGATTACACATAATTGAATAAAGTTACACCCCGCACACTTAGGCGCATTAATTACAGTCCTCGGTGTCTTACAAAAGGCAGGATTTAAAGCAAGCCCTAAGAAAGCACAAATAGGCCTAACTAAGGTTCAATATCTCGGACACAACATTTCACAAGGACAAAAATCTATGATGCATAATAGGCAAGAAGACATTCTAAATATGCCAAAACCACATAATGTTAGGGCTGTGCGTAAAGTTATGGGGCTCCTTAATTATTGTCGCACTTTCATCCCTAATTTCACACAAGCCACAGGTCCGATACAGGCGTTTATCAAAGGAAGCCCGGCTCCCTTGGACCCCATAGACTGGGAACATGAACAAGAAATAGCCTATCGTGTAATAAAACAGGCTCTCAGCAATGCCCCCGCCCTAGGGTTACCAGATCATTCTAAACCATTTAATCTCTATTGTTCCCAAGATGGGATCTATTATACAGCAGTTCTAACACAGGAACATGGTCATAGGCAACGTCCCGTCGCCTATTACTCCACAAAGCAACCTACGGTAGCAGCAGGCATGCATCGCTGTATGGCAGCAGTAGACTGCGCCTCTTGGGCAGTGCAGGCATGCGAGCCAATTGTAATGAACACACAGTTGATTCTGCATACAGGACACACGTTAGTTGAATTATTACACACCGGCAAATTGCGTTCAGTCTCCGATAGTAGACGAGCTAGATGGGAAGCTGTTTCGCTCCCCAGAGATAAATCCATACAAATAATAAAAGACACACCTGAAGCAGCACACCTTCCAGAAAAGGTAGCAGTAGTTAAAGTGAAAGCTCATCAGAGTCTTTCTGATGATGGATGCCCGCGCACCCGTGGGAATCACTTTGCAGACCTAGCTGCGAAAAAGGCAGCAGAGACAGGCAGTCATGTGACGTTAGCAGGATTCCCCTGCTCTAGTAAACTTGCGAGTATCCTAGAACCAGAAACTACTGACCTCGCACAGCTACAGAAAGACTGTGAGGAGGATGAAGTGCAAGAGTGGGTTAAGGGAGGTGCAGTACACTCAGACGGTTTGTGGCGAAGTCCTAACTTACAATGTGTATTAGCACCCCAGTGTATTAGATCAACGCTTCTGGACCAGTACCATGGCCCAGCTCACACGGGTCGCAAGGCCATGTTAACTCAATTGCGTGAACACTGGTGGTGGCCTGGCATAGGCAGGGACACTGCGAAGTCGTGTCAACAGTGTATTCCTTGCGCACAAGTAAACCCAGGTAAACTGATCAAAGTCACTAAATCACACCAGCCCCGGCCTCGAGGTACGTGGGAAAATATTCAAATTGACTTTACAGGACCCCTGACAAAATGTCATGGGAAATCCTATTGCTTGGTAATAATTGACCATTTCACAAAATGGGTTGAGGCTTTCCCCTGCAGGGACTGCTCTGCCACCACTACAGCACGAGTCCTAGCAACAGAGGTTATTCCTCGATGGGGTGTGCCCCGTCAAATGGACTCAGATCAAGGAACTCATTTCACCGGTAAGGTAATGAAGGAAGCATGTTTACTGCTAGGGGTAAAACAACGATTTCATATACCTTATCACCCTCAGAGTTCAGGCTTAGTGGAGCGCACTAACCGGACACTGAAGGAAAGTTTGGCAAAAGCCCTGTTAACTACAGGCAAGGGATGGACAGTAGCGCTCCCCGCTGTGCTGTATAAACTTAGAGCATCACCTAATCGGAGTACTCGGCTTTCTCCATATGAGTTAATGACAGGGAGAGCTATGCAACTCCCTGCTGGCATCTGGGGTCCCATTGATCCCAGTGCTCCATTCAAAGATTATCTTAAACAGTATGTGGCACAGCTATGTACACACTTAAAAAAACTTAGATCACAAGCACGTGATCTCCAGTCCCTCAGAGACTTGGAACTCAAAGAGGAAATGCCAACAACACTTCTTGAGGTTGGTTCACAAGTAATGTGTAAAATAATCCCAAGCAGACCAGGGCTCAGGCCCAAATGGACAGGACCGCATAATGTCCTTCTTTCTACAGACACTTCGGTCTGTATTGACGGACAGGAGGGGGGTACTAGATGGAAACATTGGTCACAAGTTAAAAATTATAATCCAGGAGAACTGTGTACTAAACCATTATCTTTTCTCATTCCTAGGAAAGCAACAGTTGCAGATTACCTGAATTTTGAGAGACATTCCCCTAACTGGTAAAGGTTTTGTCCCCCTACAGGTACTAAGAGATAATCCAGCATGAAGACGACTGTGTACACTACAGTATTTGGACTGATCTGCCTGTCCTTAGTTGAATCATGGACAGATAACAAATTTATCCAAATGACACACACCTATGCAAATGCCCTTAATAAAACAAAATGTTGGGTTTGGTCCCACATTCCACACGACACTAAGAAAGGGGATCCAATGATCCCCATTCCAATTCCAGTATTTTCTGATTATTCACAACTTAGAGTTGCCTCTAATGTACGGTATGCATATGATTATGCCTTAGGCATCACAGGAGAATGGTACTTTAGACCGAATATGGATCAGAATAGAAGAGATTTTAAAATGCCATATATTGACTTGGCTCACAGTAACATAGGATCTGTGTGTTGTTTCATACTATAACCAAACCATGCAATCCCAATTTATATGTAATAGTACTTGTAATCACACTGTGGCTATCGATGGTCTTGACTTTAGGTATCAGACTTGTCGATTTTACGCTCCATGGAATGGGACTTATTGGATATGCGGCATGCGGGCATATTGGGAACTTCCTTGTAAGTTCACAGGTTCTTGTTATTTAGGATTTGTGGTGCCAGCTTTGCGCCACACTGAAGATAAATACTTTCCAGATATAGAACAATTTACTCACCCTAAACGTGAGATAGGGGAAGGAGACAGGTTTGCTTCCATACTATTTCCTATGTATGGAGTCGGAAGAGCAATAAAGGAAATCAGATTAGTAGCTGGTATATTAGAAACATTAAGTATTTCTACAACTGAAGTTCTCAGCAATTTAACAACTGAAATAGTGGCTATGTGAACTGTTGCCCTCCAGAACAGGCTAGCTCTAGATTTCCTGCTAGCAGCACAAGGAGGGACATGTGCCATTATAGGGCAGGAATGCTGTACTTACATACCAGATAACTCTGAACACATTGATAATCTTATAGAGCACATTAGGAAAGCAACTACAAAGATACACCAGTCCTCCAGAGGAAAAAACCCTCTGGGGATGGCTTGCTGATACCTTTGTTAATCTGGGTATGATTGTGTTACAAGGATTGATATCGGTAGTTACTATTCTGCTATGTCTGTATGTTTCTTTTTTATGTCTTAAATACACTGTTCAAAGAGCATCTCAACAACTTTGTAAACCTCATAATGTATTAACTATGGTTACAGCTGCAATTAAAACACCCTCGTTGGCAGACTTTCTCTAACTTTCTACTAAACGACACCGTCCCTCACTCGGGAGGAGTAAAACTCACACACCCATTGACACAAATCTTATTCTATCCCCTTGGTTCTGGAGGCTCCATGTGACTGAGGACAAATGGATTTAGTATCAAAGGCAATAAACCTCATGACTCAAGGAAAACCAAAGGATGCATTGGAAAGATACTATTACAAAGGTCACTCTGCTCCATGAGACGCCTTCAGGACATTTTGTACATTCACATTTAGGGACACTTATCGCTCTCCCTGACAGCAAGGACACCCTTACACTCGCCGTACACACATATACACCCCATGGGGAAGGGTTGGGATGAAGGAGCTGAAAACGCAGCGTCAAATCTTCCTAACCCCTAAGGGGATTTGCTTGTAATTGACAAACAAAACTTTTTGGCTTCTTTCCGCTTTGCTCTATTGCCAAACAGCAGGGAATGCAGACTCTTTATAGGAAGTTGAAGAAAGTGTTTTGTGATTATTATATAATGTTTTATATTAATACTAGCATTAGAAGTAGTTTTGTATACAGACTGAGCAGATTAGATTTAGCAAGACAAGTAAAGGGTCAACAAGGTCGATTTGTTAGAAACTCCTGTCAGTAATGAAAGATTACACAGTACCGAAATAGCCTACAGCTGTCTGCTGAGAATTTGTTTATGACTTAATCATTTCTCCAGATAGGCAGGAATTGTTTCTGTTAAAGAGCGATTGACACTAGGTAAATGACGACCGTGGGATCGCATCTTCCTAGTGCACATCAAAGACGGACATCTGCTTTGTATCCATCACCTCTTCACGGGAGGACAGATCGTAAAGCGGACCCGGACCTGTACCTTCTGATTGGATGAACGGCCATAAGATGTTACGTCACTTTTCCTATAAAGGTGTACTCATGTTTGTAAACATTAAGTCCTCACTGAAGGAATTATTTCTGACGTGGAGCATTCCGAGCGGCTTGATTAAAGTTCTATTTGCTTTATCTCCGCGACTTCTCCACTTATTTCCGAGACGGTTCTACACTTGGTATCAAACCCCGCAGATCTGTCTTAACCTGGAGTTCTCCTCCCTGAGAACCTCCGCTGTACAGTCAACCTTTCTATTTGTGTTACCTCTACTTTTCCACAGGTTCACTTTAAATTACAATCTGAGAGCCTCAAGAAAACCTGAGACCAAATCTAAATATACAGGATGGTAGAATAAAAAATACTCACCCTTGTTTTGGTCCTGGGAGTGTAGGCAAGTTCAGATCTTCATTCATGACACCAAGTGATGAACCATTCTTGGAAATAACTGGAAAAGTAATTGAGATAACACAAATAGAACTTATTTCAAGCTAGCTTGGAAGTGTCGCATCAGGCCCGTTCCCTCAGTGAGACTTAACTTTTACAAACTCAAGTGTAGCTTTTTATGTAAAAATTACATAGAATGTTGTGACCGTTCATCTAATCAAAAAGCTTCAAAAGATGCAAGCTCCGCAAAGTTTGTAGGCTGCCCTTCCCAAGGGAGGAGGTCATCATGGAAGCAGATGTCTTGTTCTGTTACAGCATACAAACTGTAGATCTTGTGGTTTCCTGTTACTTGCTGCTGAATCCAAGATTGGTTTTAAAAGATTTTAAATACATTTTAAACTTGGGGATTTTATCATTTTTAGAACAGTGTTTACCTAAGAGAAAGTGCTACTAATGATCTGGAGTGGAAGCCCTAAATGGAAATGCAAGTCTTGTAACCGTTTGCTTGCTAGAGCCTGTTGCTAGAGGACTGACTGGCTCAAGACTATAGGGACTCTAATTTTAGCCTGTTATCGACTGGCTTTTTGTTTTGTTTTAAACTGCCATTCCCAGAAATATGCATTTGACCCTCATTGCTATTTATTTTATACTTCTATCTTTGTGAAATTTTATTTGTTTATCAAACACTTAGAGTGCCTTGGCTTTTATATGAGAATACAATACTGTCTATAGACATTTGTGCTGTCTATACTGGGGTGCTATTCGGTCAGTGGTGTGGCTCCCATTCAAAGATATCTCGAACCTGGGCAGTATCTGGGGAAGGGTTAACAATATTTCTGGAGTGAAAATCCCGAGTGGTGTAGTCAGAGCTACAAATGCAAAAGTACCACTGTGACACTTCTCCACAACTTTGTTCCTGACCTGTTTGGAGAGCTCCTTTCAGAACATGTGTACAGCTCTGGAAAAAAATAAGAGACCACTTCAAATTTTACTGAAATCAGCATCTCTACATGTATGGCAGCCATTCCATTCCAGTGTCTGTTGAATTCCAACACAGGCACACCTCATTCTACTGAATGAGGTACTGATTAGGTGATCACCTTAACCAAATATTATTTAATGAGGAAAAGTATAAAAACTACTGCTGTGGTCATCACTATCCTCTTGCAATAGGACCAGCTGAATGGCAAAAGCAGTGCTAGTAGTACCTCAAAAGTAATTGGAATCAAAAAATATACATATGTTTTCATTTGATCTATTTAAGGCTATAATCCACCTCATACATACCTCCTATAGGGCAATTCTAAAGGTTACAATTAATTCTATTGTCTGACTTTCCTCTATTATTTGAATATTTGTCTTTTAAAAAATCTTTACACTCAATATCCGTAAAAGAAAATTAGGTATATAGTCAATGATACAACTAAACAAAAAAGCACCCCTACTACCTAGGTCCTCAGTCTGTGCTACCAACCAGAGGAGCTCTTAGAGGCACCTGCTCTGCCCCTGCAGGGGTTTTGATAAGCGGCTCCACCCCGGGCTAGGGGCCCCTAGCCTGTGACTGATGCTTATTACCGATCGCTGAGTTCACAGCTTTTTTTTATTTAAAGTTACACATTTGTTTCTTTTATTTTACTTTGAAAACCTTTTTCAGCCGACTAATGTCATAAAGACGGAAAGTCTTTGTAAACAGTTATTTCTGGTGTGTTTGAGGTATTTGGTCTAGTTATTTGAAATTACATACTAATCTAATGCAGATTCCCCCTGAGTATTTGTCATAGGCTCCCTGTTTGTATTCAGCATTGTGATTTATAATAATGCATTTAATTAAGGTTAAATAAATCCAAAACAATAAAATAAAATAAAATCTTGATCTTTGTTAAAATGAACCTTTGTCTTTAGCTTGTATTTTACTGATAAGTCAAATCCCGCTTAAAATTGCTTGTACATCGGGCCCAAAAGCCAAATATGTCCACCAGCATAAAAACTGTGTTCATATGATTTAAAATACAAGTGCTGAATAAAACAACAAATCAATAAGATTTTATTAAACATGCTGTTAGAAGGCGATACACATGGCACCATACTTCTTGACGGACCAGAAAAACTGATGTGGTTGAAGCTGTACTTTTCATTTCAGGGGTAATGCAGACAGATGACGGGGTACGAGAGTCAGTGTCCTATGCTGTGGGACGTGTGACAGTGGTTCAACCCCCTTAAAGCCTGAGAAATCCTGTCCCCCAATTTGTGTAACACTCCAGACGATCACTAGTGTTGTATTTTGAATAATGTTCAACCAGGCTTAATAGCCCTGCCCATTCATTAACTGAATTGTCCTGAATTCAAGGTAACCATTAAGATGCTACTTATTCTTACAGTTACTAATCTGTTAAATCTCAATCATTTAATTTTAAACCCCTCTTAGATGCGATCTTTACACTTTCAAGTTAGTGTATTTTTAATGTCACTATTTGGAAAGTTTAATTTGTCTTTAGTGCGCTCACAGACAGGCGGTGGTGGGTGGTCAGTTTAGTTATTATTGACGTTATTTGTAATACAAATCAATACAAATGTAAAGTGAAATTAATCTTTTAAAGCACAAACATTTCATTTTATTTTCCTTTAGTTTACTGATCCTGTCTGGAAATGATAATACCTTAGTAAGGAAAAATATAAACATCAAGACCTTGCAGTTCTCATGCATTTCTGTACAGCCTTAACAGTGTCAATGCTGAGAATTCATACAACTATCTAACTAACTAGACAGACACCCTGCATTGGCACCGCTGTAATGTGACATTGTGCTGTCCGGTCGGCTCTGGAGGATCTGTGTCAGGGGGTTCAGATCAGAGAGGGGCTGTGAATGTACGGGCCGCATTCCTCGCAGCTTTTCAGGCGGCTCTCCACAGAGGCCGGAGATTTTTTTTATTTTCTTAGCTGGACTCTCCTCCCCCACCGCTTTCTCCCCAGCGTAGTCAGATCAGCCCTTCTTAGCAAAACGTTGGATGACTCAGAGTGTACAGGAGTCAAGGAGGTCATTAAAAGAATAATTCTTTAATTTGTATACAGAGACACATCGAATAGGTTGATGTGCATAACTTTTGTCTTTTTAACTACTTTACTTAATTTGAACGTTATTTGGGGTACGAGTTGTACAGTAAAGCGAAATCAGATTTAGCAGAGAGAGACACAAGCCGGTAAGAACATGTTTTTGTACAAAATAAGAATCAGAGAGGTATCTATTTTATTAAATGCTTCTTTATTGTTAATAACATACACGAGGTGGGAAGGAAGGAAATGTTGCTACATCAGCTCAATGTATAGAATATTAATCTGAATTGCGCTGGTCCTGTTTCTGCTCACGTTCCAAAGATAATCAGTGAACTATTGGCCGGGTGACTGAGAATCTGCGATGCCATTTTAAACCCTAGATGCTTAAGCTATATGCTGTTAGGTCCTAGCTGTTGATTTGACAGATCTGTTCAGGGTGATGCTGTGTTTGTCTGTCAGTCTGTCACTATGTGTAAACATAAAAAACAGCTTTATGTTATCACCAGACTACATACAGTTAAAAGGAATGCCATATGGCTAAACTTGGCTCTTGAAACAGATCAGGGCATTAAGGCTTCTGGATATGCGTGAGCTCAGACCCCCCACCCCAACCCATACAGCGCCGCTTAAACTCCTCTTGAGGAGCCCTATGTGTAATAAAAATAATAAAATCAATATATGCAATAAGCCCACAAAGTATTTTGAATATAAAGTATTGACTATTTCTGTTTGCTATGTGTGCTTTGTTACAACCGGAATTGACTTTGATATAGAAAATACATTTTATATTGCACTGATGTTGAAAGTTGCCCTGGATAAGGGCGTCTGCTGAAAAAAAAAATAATAATAATAATAATAATAGTAAAGCATTTCCCAAATTTCAACGTTTGTAGCGAAATAGTAAAATCTATCACATCAGTATGTCATGTATTTCAGTACACTGTGCATGTTTCAACACAATTGTATATTACTTAGATACAGACAATGAGTCTCATAAAGCAGTTTGCAAAACTAGTGAAATACATCTGGTGTCTCATATATCTGTACAATATCACTTAATTGCAAAAATGGTTTAAAACCATAAAAAGGAAGACTTAAAATCAGACACCCTGATAAGAACTACATAAAATGTATACAGAATATCATTTAGAGATGTTACTGAATCACGTTACTCAGACAGGGTAGAAATGCCTGACCGCTGGATTTGTACAGGTTTTCTGGTGATAAATTCTCAGTCATTAGGGGGTCTGTTTTGTGTTGTTGCTGCTCCTGCAAACCCCCCCGAGGTGCTGAGAGCAGGACGTGCTGCTTGTGAAGCCCCTCCACTGCAGTGTGATCCTGTCAGGGCATCAGTGGAATGACTGTGTGAACTGTTTCGGTGAAGCAAGTTCTTAATAAAACATTCAAATATTCAACTGTGTCAGTTTGGTCTTTATAACTCACCCTGTTATTATGGTTATTTATTTATTTATGTATGTATTTTCTATTTATTTTTTATCGGTTTTCTCTATTTCTAGCCAATCTCTCTTTTTCTGTGCCTGATTGTTTTGTTTTAACCCTATCTCACTACAGACCTGCTGGATTCACACATGATCCGGTCTGACTCTAGTGTGACTGTGTCTCCCTGCGCTTGTCTTTCGCTGTCGTCTCTAAGGTTGCTGCTCCCTCTGGCCTCTGTCTGTATTCTGTTTATGTGCTGCTGGGTCGATCTCACTCCCTGAGATGCTGAGACTGGAGACTATTTTTCTAGAAAAAGTATAAATCTACTGTTTTAATAGACACATACTTAATGAATGATACATATTTAATATGTCTAAGGTTACTTTTGTATTTTTTTATTTCTTTTTTTTTCTTAACATCATGGGGTGCATTCTTTATTTCTGTAAGAAAGTTACTACTATAAGGCTTCTGTTTGACCGTGGAGAGTTATCTAACTAGCAAAGAGAGCTGTGCTCAGTTAAATGTCGGTTATATACTGTATTTCTTAAGTTAAATAAGTGTGGTTTAGTTTCATTTACTTACTATCGTTATTAAATTGTGTTTTCGTTCTTTATGTCTGTACATAAGTTACTAGTTAGTTGTACAATCTAGTACAAATCTGTGCAAAGTGGAGGAAGGGCTGAATCTTATTAGGATCTGAAAAAGAAAAGAAACCTGGGGCCGTGATCTCCAGCTTGCACTCGGTATATATGTAAACACACACACACACGCACACACACACACAGACACCCCTCTGTAAGAATGATACTACTTAAATGTACTGAAGGCTGTTCAAACTTGATATTGTCAAGCTATTCTAATGTGTAAATTATATAAATATACATACATACACACACACACACACACACACACACACACACATAGGATGTGCTGAGATCGTATTGAGTGTATTTACTTAATCTTAATGCATGAATGGATTATATTACATATTTATTTAAAATAATTTGATGTTTGGTTACTAATATTATTACAAATGCTGATTTTATTGAGTTGTATTGAAATTTCCCAGTTTCTACATATATAGTCTATGCTTCTTATATAACATATATATTCTATAACTCTTCTATATTTAAGGATTTCTTAACTTAGTAACGTTACATTTCATTTACATTGCACGCTGTTGTGAACACACACACACACACACACTCCTTTAAAACTTCATAATTTTATTTATTCAATCTTTACATTGTATCTGTTATTTAAATAATACGTTTGATATATATTCTAAAATGCAAGAAAATATTGGTCTTGGGTTGGTGTAGTATTTACTGAGATTATGCTGATTACTGAAAGTTTTAATTTACATTTTCTGTATTACATTTCTTTTCATTTTGCTCATATTCAGGATTTTCTAAAGTTCAGTCCATCTTGTGTCTCTCAAGCTGTCCACAGCCCCCACCGCTTCTACAGATCGCTATCTCTCAACACATTCCATTATCCGGGGCTAGGGGGGCCCACGCCTCAAACGTAAACAGAGCCGTTTCTTAAATTGAAAACAGACCCCACCTGTCACCAGTGCCCTGTTAACTCCGCCCCCAAATATTTAAATTCTTCAAACCAAACTCTAACGTGATAGGTCATTTCTTCAGTGCCCTGTCAACTCCACCCCCAAATATATTAATTCTTCACCGATCCGAGGTTACTAAAGACGTAGACATCTCCTCGCCACCCCCACTTGCTCAAAAAGCTCCAGACCGACATAACCCATGTCCATTTGAAAGAGGTAACAGCTTTGGCCCTGTTGAAGAGACAGCCTCGCAGATCTCGCTTAAGTAGAAGTATCTATGTTACTAAAGAATCGGGAGGGTTTTAATAGAACTCTTTTGGAGCTTCACTCGCATAGGGAAAAATAGCTATTCTACTAAATAAATCAGGAGGACTTAAATACAACTCTTTTGGAGCTTCACTAGCGTAGGGAAAAATATCTATGTCTTCTAAAGAATCTGTAGGGTATACATAGCGCTCTTTTGGAGCTTCACATGTATAGAGAAAAATAGCTATTTTACTAAAGAATCAGTCTGGCTTAAAGACAAATCTTTTGGAGGGTTTGAAAAACAGTTGAAGACCCCCACCACCCTGCACATTCCTTCAGAACCCATCAATATGGTAATTATTCTGTGACGCTGTACAAGCACCCCGCACCCCCTAGGAAGGCCCCCCACCCCCTAGGAAGGGCCCCCCCACCCCCTAGGAAGGGACCCCCCCCCCCCCGAGTTCAACTCAAGTTCAAGGTCAAAAGGTCAAATCCCCCTTAACCCCCATAGGAATGGCCCCCCACCCCCTAGGAAGGCCCCCCCCCCGAGTTCAACTCAAGATCAGGTCAAAGGTCAAATCCCCTGCAGCCCCCCCTTTCGAAAAAGTGCCCTATATTACTACTCTTAAGTAAAAGTAAAATTACAAAATTTGAAAAATACTCAAAAAAGTACACGAAAAAAGCAACTCAATTACAGGAATGAGAGTAGTTGTAATTCGTTACTTTCCACCCCTGGTTGGTATAGAGTATTGTGAAATTGAACTGGTATCGCATCAAAGTTCAAAATTCTAGTATCGTGGCAACCCTAGTCAGAGAAATGGATCAGGACATAGTCAGAAGTGGTCAGTCACAAAAATGACAAATCTTGTGGGGGACAGAGCTGCAACTGAGAAAAAAAAATCAATGACATTTTGTCTCAGTACAGATTCTTCTAGAGATTGTGGACGACTTTGAAAGGCACAGCGAGGCTGATAAGGCTAAACTTAGACTTTACTCTGATTTGTTGGAATTCAGTAGAGAAATTCAGCATGAAAACAAATTGGTGGAAGCTGTTTTTGCTGATCTAAATGTTAGACAGTACTTGGCAGGATGTAGGGCACTTGGATTAATTTGTAAAATTGTGATAGAACCTCCTTTGAGAGTTTTGTCAATGGAAGGAGAACGTTCTTGAGATGAATGACAGGTATCAGGTATCTTCTTCTCCTCCAAGATTGCAGACATCCATAGGCTCTTCAATACTCCACCCTCATCTCCCATCACACCGAAACCTCCCACCGATCAAGCTTCCTTTTCTTCATTCTCACCTCTATCCGATGCTGAATTTTCTGCTCTCCTCCTACGTCACAAACCCACAACGTGTTCTCCTGATCTTCTCCCCTTCATCTCCTCCCTCCTCAACTCCTCACTCCTCTCTGGCTGTTTCCCCTCTGCATTTAAACAAGCTGCTGTCATCCCACTGCTCAAGAAACCAACCCTTGATGCCACCTCTCCTCAGAACTACCGCCCTGTCTCCCTACTCCCCTTCCTCTCCAAGACTCTCGAGCGGGCAGTCCACCGTCAGCTCTCGGACTTTCTGTCCCAACACTCACTCCTTGATCCTCTGCAATCCGACTTCCGCACAGCTCACTCCACTGAGACGGCTCTCCTGGCTGTCACTGACTCCCTCAGCTGTGCTCGGGCAGCCTCCCTCTCCTCAGTCCTCATCCTCCTTGACCTCTCCGCAGCATTTGACACCGTTGAGCACTCCATCCTCCTCTCTTGCCTTGCTGACCTTGGGATCTCTGGGACTGCTCTCACCTGGTTCTCCTCCTACCTCAGTGACCGGACCTACCAAGTGACATGGCGAGGCTCCTCATCCACCCCCCAACCTCTCCTCACAGGCATTCCCCAAGGCTCCGTCCTGGGCCCGCTCCTGTTCTCTCTCTACACTCACTCCCTGGGCTCCCTCATCACTTCCCATGGTTTCTCCTACCACTTCTACACTGATCCCCAGATCTTCTTGTCTTTTCCCTCTTCTGACCCTCTCATCCCCTCTCACATCTCTTCCTGCTTGTCTGCCATTTCCATCTGGATGCACTCGCACCACCTCAAGCTCAACCTCTCCAAATCGGATCTCCTCTTTTTCCCACACTCTTCCTCACCTTCTGCTGACCTCCCCATCTCGATCCCCTTGGAAACCACCACACTCTCTCCTTCTTCTTCCGCTAAAAATCTAGGAGTCACCCTTGATCCTGCGCTCTCCTACATCCAGCCAAGCTGACACACACCTGTAGATTATTCCTGAGCAACATACGCCGGATCCGTCCCTTCCTCACCGACTACTCGACTCAGCTACTTGTCCAGTCACTGGTCCTCTCCTGCCTGGACTACTGCAACTCCCTCCTGGCCGGCCTGCCTGCATCTACTACCCACCCACTCCAGCTCATCCAGAACTCTGCGGCTCGTCTGGTATTCTCTCTGCCACGATTTGCACACGCTACTCCACTGCTCCGCTCCCTCCACTGGCTCCCAATAGCGGCACACATTCAGTTCAAGACATTGACCCTCACCTACCGCTGTCTCGACCACACTGCACCGAGTTACCTTCAGTCACTCGTCTCTCCATACATCCCCTCCAGACCACTACGTTCCTCCAGTGCCAGAAGACTAACTTTGCCTCCTCTCCACTCTCCTTCCTCCAGTGAGCGCTTCCAGTAACAGAGGAGACTTTTTAGCAGGAGACAGGCCCAGGAAGTAAAATCACAGACACCAAGGTCTGTTTGTTTATCTTCAGTTTATTGAAAGTTGCACACAGCCTTTTATACATCTACAAGCAGTATTTCAAAGGAGTTTCGGGGCCATCCCGAACCTGGATGATATTTTCTTGGTATATGTCCCGGGGCAGTTCCAAGACACAGGAAGCAATAATTAATAAGGTATTCTTTCTAATTAGTTCAAGCATGACGTTGATATCAACTAGAAACAGTATTTCATAAGGTTTTCTTTGTAATTAGTCCAGACATGGAAGCGCTGGTACCAAGGACACAGCACACACTACACTGATAAGAACGTGTTATAAATCATTTTGTTACCCAAAGAATGTCCACGGCAGTAGAAATTATTTCCATCTGCCACACAAATAAGTCTGATTAGAGAAATCATAATAAGGACAAAGAAACCCTAATAAGAGCAAGTTTTAACTAGTAACTTTCTGGAAGGTTTCTTATATTTTCTAACAGTTATACAGTGGGTATATACAATACAACAATACAACAATGATGTAGCAGTGAGTCTGGAGCCTGTCCTTCAGAAACTTACAGAGGAGACAACTGCAGATTTTGACAGCATGACTGTGCAGGCAGTGGAGTTAATTCTAGCTAGTCTTGTTAAAGTGTGCTGCAGGAGACTCTCTCCCTCCTTGTATCTGGCTTTTACAAGTGGTGGCCGATGTGGGGAAGCTCCGTGGCTGATTACACTGATACCCCTACCTGGTGAGCGGAAGGACGGCGATGGAGACATCCGTGGTGGAGCAGCTGCTGGCCGCAGTAGTGAGGCTGCAGGCGCAGCAGCAACAGACCCTCGAGTCCGAGCACCAGCTCCTGCGCCTAACCCTGCTATGGCCGCAGCGAACCCGGCTTTGGGCCGGGTTAAGGATCCCGAAGATGGGGCCGGGGGACGACCCGGAGGCTTTCCTCACCATCTTCGAGCGCACTGCCCGGTGTTGCGGCTGGCTGGAGTCGGAGTGGGCGGTACGCCTGGCCCCCCTGTTGACCGGGCAGGCTCAGTCCGCTGCCTGAGTGCTCCATCCAGAGGATGCCCTGGACTTCAAGAGGCTCAAGGACAGTGTCCTGGACCGGGTCGGCCTGACATCGGACGGTCAGCACCGAAAGCTCCGAAGTCTCCGGTTCGAACCTGGCCCCTGGCCCCGGGCCTTCGCGCAACAGCTGCTTTCTCTCTCTCCAGGTAGTGTGTGGTCCCCTGGAAGAGCCACGGTGACGGGCTGGCATCACAGTCAGCCTGGACATAGCCCGGCCGAGCGCCCCCCGGCGAAAACTGATTGCTCCACAGTTTGTGCTGCTCGACCCTCCGCTCACCCCAGTTCAGCAAAAGACTTCACGGTACCAGTAAGAATTGGGGGACGTGAAGTCAAGGCCCTCCTGGACTCTGGCTGTAGCAAGACGCTGGTCCAGGATGGCCTGGCTACCCGGGGCACCGAGGACATACACTGGTACCCCACGGCCCAGGTGACTATGATGATTGGTGGGGAAACTTATAAGATGAACGTGGGGCTCGCCCCTCATTTACCATTCCCGGTTGTCCTAGGGTGGGATTGGTCTGAATTTCTATCTAATATTAAGGATCCTAGGCTCTCATTATCTGATTTGGCTGGGGCACGCGTGGGACGTGGCTCTGGGGGCCGATCGCCCTTAGTGGCAATGAGCGGGGCGGGGACAGCCTTCCCTCCGACCCCAGTCGCGCAGCAGCCGACAACACTTTGTCGGACCGGGGGGAAGGGAATGAGTTCTGGGACTCGCCAGCTCTCCCTTTCCTCCACCAGGAGGGCCGAGACCTCTGGCGCAGCCCCGGATCCCGTCTTCTCCCGGGTTTCCGATTTCGCTCTGGACCAGTCCCGGGATGATGCCCTGGGTCGGTTATATGACCAGGTCGCAGTTGTGGACGGTCGCATAGTGAACGCACAGAGGGCGCGCTCGTATCCCCAGTTCCACATCGAAAAAGACTTGCTGTATAGAGTAACCAAAAACCGAGGGTGGGACCCGGTCACAAAACAATTGCTGGTACCACGTTTGGACAGACGCTTTGTGTTTCTCTCTGCACACAAAGTACCTATGGCAGGTCACCTGGGTTGTGACAAGACCTTAAACCGGATAATGGACCGATTCTTCTGGCCAGGCATCAAAAAGGAGGTAGAAAGGTGGTGTGCTGCCTGTCCAGAGTGCCAGAAGACCAATGCCAGTGTGGCTCCGCTGGTGCCGCTGCCTCTCATGGAGATACCATTTGAGCGCATTGGGATGGATTTGATCGGTCCGTTAGAGAAAAGCTCAGCGGGGTATCGATTTGTGCTGGTCATAGTGCATTATGCCACTCGGTACCCGGAGGCGATTCCTCTACGGACAATGTCAGCTACTAGGATCGCCGAGGAGCTGTTTAAGGTCTTCACTCGGGTGGGGATCCCAAAGGAAATCCTGACAGATCAGGGCACTCCATTCATGTCATGCGTGATGCGAGACCTCTGTAGGCTGCTGGGGATAAAGTCCATCAGGACCTCAATCTATCATCCCCAGCAGACGGCCTAGTGGAGCGCTTTAATAAAACCCTAAAGAACATGATCTGTAAGTTTGTGAGCACAGATGCTCGGGACTGGGACAAGTTATTGCCGCCCCTGCTGTTCGTTGTACGCGAGGTGCCCCAGGCGTCAACTGGTTTCTCTCCCTTCGAGCTGCTATATGGGAGGCGGCCGAGGGGCATCCTCGACTTAATAAAGGAGGACTGGGAGGCTGCCGCCCCCTCCTGGACCTCTATGGTACAGCACGTCCTGGACCTGAGAGATTGGCTATCGGCACTGGGGAAACTTGCACAGTCGCATCTCTTACAGGCCCAGGAGCGACAACAGCACTTGTACAACAGGGGAGCCCAGTTACGATCGTTCACCCCAGGGCACAAGGTACTGGTGTTACTCCCAACTTCAACATCTAAACTGCTGGCTAAGTGACAGGGACCCTTTGTGGTCACACGCCGCTTAGGGGATGTTGATTATGAGGTGTGTCACCCGGACCATCGGAGAGAAAAGCAGATCTACCATCTGAATATGCTGAAGAAGTGGCGAAAGGAGGAAGCATTGTGTGCTTCTAGTTCCTCCCAAAATAAAGAGTCTGAACCCGGTGTTTCTGAGGTTCGCGTTGATCCTAATTTAACAAACACCCAGAAACAGCAGGTTCGCTCTTTATAGCGCCGCTTCCAGCATGTCTTTTCTCACCGACCCGGGCTCACACCTCTCATTGAACACCACATCCACACGGCACTGGACACCTGCGTGTGTGTCAAACCCTATTGCACCCCCTATTACAAGAAGCAGGCTGTCAATGAAGAAGTGCAGAAGATGTTGGAGCTGGGAGTAATTGAAAAGTCACAATCGGAGTGGTGTAGCCCTATAGTCTTGATGCCAAAGCCTGACAGCAGCACTAGATTCTGCATTGATTATAGGGAGCTCAATGCAGTCTAGATTTGATGCCTATCTGTTGCCCCGTGTGGACGAGTTGCTGGACCGGCTGGGCGCTGCTCACTTTTTCACGACACTGGACTTAACCAAGGGATACTGGCAAATCCCCCTCAGTCCAGCATCCCGAGGGAAAAACGCTTTCTCCACTCCTAATGGACCTAATGTTCAGGTCGCAGCTGTGCTCCGGTCCCTTCAGCAGGTGTAGCTCAAGTGCGCAGTTGGGAGTAGGGAGACCAAGTATCTGGGGTACCTCTTAGGAGGGGGGCAGGTACGGCCAGTCATTGACAAGGTGACCGCTATCGCCTCCTGTCCGCCTCCTAAGTCCAATAAGGAAGTTTGGCAGTTTTTGGGGTTTGCCGGGTATTATCACCGGTTTCTGCCGGACTTTGCCACCCTGGCTTACCCCCTGACCGAACTGACACTAAAAGGTGCTCCAGATACGGTCCAGTGGACGGAGCAGTGCCAGGTGGCTTTCCAGGCGATTAAGGACCACCTCTGCCAACACCCTGTGTTAAAATGTCTTGACTTCTCTCTCCCTTTTATTCTCCAGACCGACGCCTAGGAAGTTGGAGTGGGCGCGGTCCTGTCCCAGAGTGTCGGAGGTCAGGAACACCAGATCTTTTACTTGAGTAAAAAACTATCGCCCCAGGAGCGTAAGTACAGCACCATTGACAAAGAGTGTCTCGCCATCAAGTGGGCTGTGGAGACACTCCGCTACTACCTCCTGGGGCGCCCCTTCACCCTGGAGACAGACCACACCCCCCTGCAGTGGCTGCACCGCATGCGAGACTCCAACAACAGCATCACCCGCTAGTAACTCGCCCTGCAGGACTTCAACTTCCGAGTGCGTCACCGCCCCGGACCTCAGCACCTCAACGCAGACTTCCTCTCCCGGCCCTTTCTCTCCCCTTCCCCTGTCCCTTCCTCTTCTCCCTCCCTTCTCTCTCCTGGCCCGCCTGTCGGGCGGTCTTTTTCTAGGGGGGGGGTGTGTGACAGGCCGTTGTTGAGAGAGAAGACGAGAGCAACAGGAAATGCTATTCCTTATTTTGTAATGTGACAAAAAGAGGTCAAATTACATGAAGGTAGAGCTACATAACTTTAACAAATGTGATGTTTATTCTTCTTTCAGAAAACGAATAAAGTGTTGATTAAATGAAAAGTTTCCATGGTTGATTTTTATTTTCTGGGAAGAATTTCCAGTTGTTTTTAATGTATGTTTAATATTATTTTCTGAACTGTTTGCAACTACATTGTAAGCTATTAACAATCAATGTGGTATTTATAAAACACTGATATAATTGTTATGTTAGTGGTATATGAAAACAGCCTTTCATTGTGCCTGCAGTTATTTCTCTTGGTACTTGATCACGTTACAGTAATGTGCTGCAAACATATTGCAATTCTCCTGGCAATAGATACGCAGTTTTAACAGGACACAATAATGACCAATAGTAAACCAATTTATTGATCAGTTTAAAAAATGAACTTATGTTTGCAGTTCATACTACTTTACTGAAAATAAATATGCACTGAATATAATATTACATATTATATTTTACTTTCTCATCTAATTGAATTACTCTACTGTAGGAACATTTTATTGTATTGTATAAATCAGTATTCTTGTTGCTAACAACTACTAACAACACTGCAAATCAATGTTAAAGTCCACGCTTATAGCTGTATGGTGCCGATACACACAGTGCACAGCCGCAGCTCAGCGCTGCTCAGTCTGTGTGGATGGCGGTGGCTCTGGCCGTGGAATGCAGGAGGATCAGTGTCTCCGCTATGCTGCTATGTTCCAATCTACACTCGAAGCAGCTGTGCGGAGCTGCGTTTCGGTGCCGTTTCTTGCCAAACGCTGGACTCGCACCATTTGACAATGTATTGGGGTGTAGTTCACACAAATCGATAAAAATGTATCAACTATCCCATCCAAACCTTAGACAAGGGTCTTGTACTATGATACATGTGGTGGTCATTAATATTTTTATTTTAATGACGCTAGGTAAAGAAAATCCAAGATCCAAGTTTTTGGTGCCTAAAAATACATATTTATTAGGGTTAAAGTCACAATTTAGTTTTTTTTGGTATTGCACATATCTAAGTTAAGGCATAATCTAACCATTTAAGTGTATAACAGCTTTAATTAATTATAAAAAAATAAACAACAGGGCAGCGCGTGTCCAGTGCGTGTAGCTAGCGACAGGCCGAAGGGGAGAACAGCAGGGGAGAAGTCAAATGCTCGTCCCTCAAAGGTGAAACGGAGAAACTTCCTGTGCACCTTCTCAATGGGGATGTGAAAATATGCATTTTTCAGATCCACCGTGGTGAACCAGTCACCGGGCTTGATGGCCTGGGACATGGTGCACAGGTTGAGCATCTTGAAGCGCAACATCTTGAAGCGCAACACCTTGAGGTTACGGTTCAGGCACCTCAGATCCAAGATAGGACAGAATCCGTCATCTTTCTTGGGCACTAGGAAGTATGGGGAATAGAATCCCATGTGCTGCCTCAGAGGGGGCATATAGCTCGCTTCTCCAAGAGAGTAACGATTTTGACGCGAAGTGGCACACACTGCAAAGGGTCCCTCACTCGTGTCCACACCACGCCTTGGAAGGCGGGTGGGCATGTCTGAGACTGCAGGGAGTAGCCAACTGATATAATTTGGAGCACCCAGGATTCCTGGGTGCGGAGTTGCTGGGGGGTGTATGGGTGGGCCAGATGGGCCGCTGTGATCTCCAAAATAAGGGCTGGGCTGGTCATGTGTCGGCTGCATCTGAGGGCTCAGCCAGCTGGGACAGGTAAAGGGCCAGCAGGCTCTCTGTGTTATGGAGGCGAGCAGCTTGGACTCCCACCTCGTAAGCCCTTCGGAGCAGGGTCTCCGTTACACGACACTGTCTGTTAGGGCAGACCAGGTCACAAGGTTCCACGGACAGTGGAGGTAAGGAGACTAGTGCATCAATGGTGGTGTTCACTAGCGGGAAGTCCACTAGGCCCACTTCAGCCACACCCTGGACCCGTTTTTTGGCGGGATCTGTTGCCGTGTGGTCGCAGGTCACTCTCAGCTCTTCAAGGAGGTCCAGAAGCAGCAGGAAGGCCCGTGTGTGCTGCTGCGAGTGATGACCTCTCTTGAACCTGGAGCATAGCGGGGCTGGCGGTAGCGCCGCACCACGGGCGCTGCACCATGGGCGCAGCTGCCACAGGAGAAGCAGTTGCCATATCTGGTGCAACCACAGCACCAGGTGAAGTAGCAGACACAGTCTGAGCAGCAGGCATGGGAGTCCCTGCTGTCACTCACTGGAGTGGGGTTCACTGGACGCGGCAGTGTCCTGTGTTGGGCCAGGCCTCTAGTGGGACACAGGGGCACTGCAACACCAAACCGCACGCAATCTTGCTGCTGCCGGACAGAACGCTGTGTATCCAGACACCGGAGTGTGGGATACAAGCGCCGCATAGGCCTATAGGCTTAACCACACAATGTGTGGACACCAGGTGACATGGGTTCGGTGTCTGAGGACCAAGGGTAGTAGGCCACCAGTCGAAGCCGGGCCGAAATCGAGGCCTGCACACACAGATGAGGAAGCGCAGCAGAGCTTGATCCCAGCAAGCTGACAGAGCAAAAGCTCCTACAGCCGCAGCCAAGGGCTGTAGTGAAGGTGCAAGCCAGTGGAAGAGACCCTCATGCAGGCAAGGTCTCTTACTTTCGCCGGGTGGCCGAGCCTCGGACTTTACTGCCACTTCTGATGCTCCCGGTGTGGAGGAAAAAGTCTTGTGGACAAAAAATCAAAAACAGCAAGCAGTCGGATAATATAAGGCACTATATTGACACAACTATTATTTTTAAAAGGCTCTACTTGTGAACCGAAACTGAAACCAAAAGCACAGCCGGACCTGCTGTGTGCGGATGGAAACAATCGGGATTAGCTTTCAATATAACTAAAAACACACAAAAGGAGACAGGTGGTGAACAAGTCAGACAACCAAAATATGCAGTTTGTAATGGTCTGATGCACAAACACACAAGACACAGAAAGCTCATGTTCTTGAGTTCAGAGAAGAGGCAAAAGAGTACAAACCTACACAGACGTCATCTTTTATACAAACAGGATGTGGAAGGGACTTGTTTGAGTGACGTGCGCAGGTTTGGTAGAGTGACGTTTCGACGATTCCTACATAAAGTGTGCAGAAACCCCTCCCCCTTTGTCAGTGTGACTAATAAAACCCCCTGAAGAAAGCAGAGCAGGTATCTTTTATGCTGTATCACAGGCCAAGGCCTAGGGCAGTAGGGGAGCTTTTTTTTATAATGTACTATATGTATCTTTGAATAAACTGTTAAACTCTATAAATACTCTGCAAATAGTAAGGGGAAATAGAGAAAAGTCAGACAGGAATGTATTGCTATGTTTAGAATTACACTATAGACTATGTATAAACTGGATTATGGTGTTAAATACATAAAATATGTTCCCTTTCAATCAAAACACAGCCATTACCAAATGGGAAGAGCCTTCTGACCTGTCAATCATGAAAACATGTGCAAACGCTGCCCTATACGGGCCCTGCTGGAAGGAGGAAGTCCCACCGCCAGCATCTGTGAAAAGTCTCCTCCTGCCAGCTGCAACCTGCCATTTCTTCTTTCACCTTGTCAGTGAATGAGCTTAGTGGTTTTGCTTTCGTTTTTTCATAGCATACCTTCTAAGTGTGATAAGTGTGCTCCCCTGCTCCTTGGAGTTGGTCAGTTTTTTGTCCTCATCTCTTCAGAGTGTGGTGTTAAATATGTTGTGCTCTTCAGATTTTCCCACAAATTCGGTCTGCTTTTTTTGAATGATGTGCTGTTAGTAATCCTTTTGTGAGCAACATCATCCAAGTGCATTGTTTTCTTGTATCGGCATTCTGGGACTAACATGAGGTTGTGAATATTAAGATGACTCGTTTATATTCCCACTTCAATAGGCTATAGCAGTGCTATTTAAGTTAAGCAGCAAGCATAGAAATGGATGTAGTTTGGACATTTCCTCTCCTTTGGTCACTCAAATTGATGTCACAGTGACAGAGAACTGTTTGAGATATGTTTAAAACGTGAAATAGAAAACAAAATTGAGATGTACAAGTGGGTTGCAAAATTGAAAAGGTTGGGAATGGATGGTGTAGAGGTTAACATGTTTTCCAAAACATTTTAAATTCCAATCATTTTGTTAACAGACAATAGATGTTTGTGTCACAGAGCTGTGTATATATATATATATATATATATATATATATATATATATATATATATATATATATATATATATATATATATATATATTCATGTGTTTCTGTTGCACTTATATATTTCTTCCAAATTTGTTTAATATTCACAAACTGAATTATTTTTGTTTAGTTTGGGTTAAAGAAGCACACCTCCATTGTAGCAACGTTGTGGCAACGCTGTGTGTTAGCTGGGCTGTTGACACTACATTCCTCACAATTCCCATGTGCACTGCTGTAAACTGAAGGAGTGTATAGTGACTCGTATTTTGTTCTTTTATGGATTATGATTGGGATTGTTTTTTTATGTAAATCTTTTTTTAAGTGTGTGTTTTCCTTCTGAGTTTTTTTTTTCATTTTTATGTATTTGGATAACATCGGAGATCACTTGAGAGAAATTAATGGATTCTTAAGTATTTTTCTAAGGCACAAGAGTTAGGAATCTAGGATTTTTTTCCCCCGTTTTGATCTTTGCAAATAGACTTGGCCAAGGGCAGTTTTTTTTTTGTTGGCTTCGATTTCTAGGATTGTTTGTGTGGGGAGGGAATAGGGTTGCTCTCATAGAAATGTTATACTGTAATCAGGTTTTATTTAAGTCCAATTTTTAGTATAGGAATTTTCGATTTTTATATGGTATATTGTTTTGTAGATCCTCCCTGTTCCACTGTGGTCAGTTGATCTTCTTTTTTTGTGTGTGTGTATACAAATATTGGATTATAACTGGAGCTCAGTGTCTGTGTTGTGTGTGCCAGAACCAGTGATCCAAGAAACCTGCCAGTGGGGTAAAAGGAGAGAAGTGCAGTAAAGCCTACTAGAGAGGTCCTAGCGCTCTTTTTCAAAACTAGGTGGTGTAGACGACTACATCTGTGACATTAATTTTATCTTCCTGTCCTCTACTTCTGCTCTTTTAATTGCACATGCATGTAACATTAATATTATTAATACAGTCTGGGAAAACTGTGTGTTGTATAGAGAATGACTCCAGATTAATTATTGTAACTTTGTATTCTGAAATACTAACCCATTCAATGAAGACATTGACAATTAAGATCAACACTACATACACATTAATATTGTTTTATTTTTATATAACCATTCAAAAGATTCTTAATAATCTTTGAGAATTATGAAAATGTGAATAACTCATTGTGTGCTAACTTGTTATTCTTGGTAATAAACTGACTTATACAAAGGTTTTTGATTTTTCTTTTGTTTGGTTTTATGTACAAATTATCTATTGAATTGTTGCAATCACATTATACATTTAATTTCCATATTTTTTTGAGAAATAAACAGAGTTCAATGAGAAAGGTCATGAACAAAAAATAAATAAAACACTGACTTTAATGTTAAACTGTACTGTACTGTACTGTGCACAGTACACTCATGTAAACACAAAACTCTACAATTTTGAATATATTATAGAGATTAATTGTCAATCCTGATTAAGAAAAGACAGATATACCACAGATATACTGCAAGCAAATGGTTACATTAAAAAATAAGCTTTAAAACAAACACAGTGTGTTTTAACATAGCACTATACTGTATATAGTTTATAGTTATACATGTTTTATTATTCTGTGTACAGTTTCGTTCTAGAGGAATTAGGGTGATATATTTTTAAAGTAACAATGAGCTTCAGTGCTTTTTGAAACCATGGATAAAAAAAAGCATAAATCAGAGGATTAAATGTGGAATTAATGTAAGCTAAACATATAAAAGCATCGAACACTTTGCCCGGAATCATAATATTGAAATATTTGTAAAGTATGATAACTATGTAGAAAGGGAGGTAGCAACCTATAAAGACACCCATTACTATTCCTAGCGTTTTAGCAGCTTTTTGCTCTCTGTTGCGCTGTGCTCTTCTTCTACTGTTTTCAAGTGTAAATGTTCTGTCTTCCATTATTTTTATTAGTCTTGCTTGGTTTCTAGCAACAGTGTAAATGCGTGCATATATCCCAATCATGACAAAACAGGGAACAAAAAAAGTCATATTATCCATGTAGTCCCACACCTTATTAGTAACAAATAAACAGTTACCCTCACATGATAATTGTTCAACTAATTCCTGAACATGTTTGTCACTGGATATGTAGTAATTCATTGCAAAGCAATATAATGCTCCCAATACCCATGCAAGACTTACAAAAATCCAGGATACTCTGATAT